>NC_091802.1:17298636-17601666 GCF_041296235.1 Equus asinus
CCTGCTCTTTCATTTCTGATTTTATTTATTTTAGCCTTCTCTCTTTTTTCTTGGTGAGTCTAGATAAAAGTTTGTCAATTTTGTTTATCTTTCCAAAGAAGCAACTCTTCATTTCATTGATTTTTTCTATTTTTTTTGTAGTCTCTATTTCATTTCTTTCTGCTCTGATCTTTCTTATTTCCTTCCTTCTACTGATTTTGGGCTTTGTTCGTCTTTTTTCAGTTACTCTAGGTGCACTGTTAGATTATTTACTTGGGATTTTTCTTGTTTGTTGAGGTAGGCCTGTATTGCTATAAACTTCCCTCTTAGAACCACATTTGCTGTATCCCATAAGTTTTGATATGTTGTATTTTCATTTTTATTTGTCTCTAGGTATTTTTTGATTCCTCCTTTGATTTTTTTCATTGAGCCAGTCATTGTTCAGTAGCACTTTGTTTAATATCCACGTATTTGTGGTTTTCCTGATTTTCTTTTCTTTTTGTTTTTTGAGGAAGATTGGCCCTGAGCTAACATCTCTTGCCAATCTTCCTCTTTGTCTCCTTCTCCTCAAAGCTCCAGTCCACAGTTGTATATCCTAGTTGTAAGTCATTCGAGTTCTCCTATGTGGGACGCCGCACACATGGCTTCATCAGCTGTGTGTAGGTCTGTGCCCAGGATCTGAACTGGTGAACCCCGGGCCACCAAAGTGGAGCCCATGAACTTAACCACTTGGCCATAGGACCAGCCCCTGTGATTTTCTTCCTGTAGGTGACTTCTCGTTTCATACCCTTGTGGTCAGAAAAGATGATGGATATTATTTCAATCTCCTTAAATTTATTGAGGCTTGTTTTGTGACTTAATATGTAATCTATCCTGGAGAATTTTCCATGTGCGTTTGAAAAGAATATATATTCTGTGGGATTCTTTTTCTGCTTTTTCTCCTCGAATCCCTCCAGTACACAGTTGTACATTTTAGTTGTGTGTCCTTCTAGTTGTGGCATGTGGGAACACCACCTCAGTGTGGCCTGTTGAGTGGTGCCATGTCCCTGGGCCGCCACAGCGGAGCGTGTGAACTTAACCACTTGGCCACGGGGCTTACCCCTATTCTGTGGTTTTTGGATGGAATGTTCTGTATATATCTACTAAGTCCAGCTGGTCTAATGTGTCATTTAAGGCCGATGTTTCTTTATTGATATTCTGTTTGGATCATCTATCCATTGGTGTAAGTGGAATGTTAAATTCACTTACTATTATTGTGTTGCTGTCTATTTCTCCTTTTAGGTGTGTTAACAATTGCTTTGTATATTTAGGTGCTCCTATGTTGGGTGCATGGATCTTTACAAGTGTTATATCCTCTTGTTGGATTGTTCCCTTTATCATTATGTAGTGCCCTTCTTTGTCTCTTGTTACAGTGTTTGTTTTAAAGTCTATTTTGCCTGATATAAGTATTGCTACCCCAGCTTCCTTTTCATTTCCATTTGTGTAGACTATCTTTTTCCATCCCTTCACTTTCAGTTTGTGAGCGTCTTTAGGGCTGAAGTGTGTTACAAAAGACACACTTTCGATATAAGGACATGAAGGGGTTGAAAGCAAAAGGATGGAAAAAGATATTCCCTTCAAATAGTAACCAAAAGAGAGCTGGAATGGCTACAATAATGTAGTCAGACAAAATAGACTATAAATAAAAAAAGGTTATAAGAGACAAAGAAGGACATTATACATTGATAAAAGTTTCAATATAACTAGAAAATACAACTATAAACACATGCACCTAACAAACAAGTCCCAAAATATATGAAGCAAAAATTGACAGAATTGAAGGGAGAGATAGACAGTTAGATAATAATAGGCGGAGACTCTAATACCTCACTTTCAATAATAGATAGTAC
The DNA here is from genome assembly GCF_041296235.1 of Equus asinus. NCBI lineage: Eukaryota > Metazoa > Chordata > Mammalia > Perissodactyla > Equidae > Equus > Equus asinus. The sequence goes on from NC_091802.1 coordinate 17,300,505, forward strand.
AACCGGGCAAAAGATCAATAAGGAAACAGAGAATATGAACTTTATAAACCAATTAGATCTAACAGACAAATACAGAACACTCCACTCCAAACCAGGAGAACACACATTCTTCTCAAGTATGTATGGCACATTCTCCAGGATAGACTACAGGTTAGGTAACAAAGCCTTAATAAATTTAACAAGATTGAAATCATACAAAGCACCTTCAAGCACAATGGAATGAAATTAGAAATCAGTAACATAAGGAAAACTGGAAAATCACAAATATGTGGATACTAAACAATGCACTCTGACACAACCAATGAGTCAAAGAAGAAATCACAAGGGAAATTAGAATATACCTTGAAATGAATGAAAATGAAAACACAACATACCAAAATGTAAGACATGCAGCAACTGCAGTGCTATGAGGGGAATTTTATAGCTATAATTGCATATATTAAAAACAAAAGTGATACCACTAGTTGGTTCTTTGAAAATACCAACATAATTGACAAACCTTTAGCTACACTGACTAAGAAAAAGAGAAAGAAGACTCAAATAGCTAAAACTGGACATTAAAGGGGACATCATAATTTTACAGAAATAAAAAGAATTATAAGATATGGAGGACAGATTGGTGGTTATCAGAGGGGAAGGGGTGAGAGGAGGGTGAAAGGTGTAAAGGGGTACACATGTATTGTGATGGATGGAAACTAGACTTTTAGTGGTGAACATGAGGCAGTTTATACAGAAGCTGAAATATAATGATGTACCTCTGAAATTTACACCATGTTATAAACCAATGCGGCCTCAAAAAAAATTAGAAGAGAGTATTATGAACAATTGTTTACCAACAAATTGGACAAGCTAGATGAAACAAATTCCTAGAAACATGCAAACTTCCAAGACTGATTCATAAAGAAAGAATATTTGAATAGATATATAACTAGTCAGGAGATTGAATCAGTAATTCAAAACTTCTCAACAAAGAAATGCCCAGGACCACATTGCTTCACTAGTGAATTTTATCAAAGATTTAAAGAAGAATTAACACCAATCAAATTCTTCCCAAAAAATCAAAGAAGAGGAAATACTTTCCTAACTCGTCCTATGAAGACAGTATTACTCTGGTATCAAATCCAGACAAAGAAACTAAAAGAAAACTAGAGATCAGTATTTCTTATGAATATTGATACAATAACCCTTAACAAAATGCTAGCACACTGAATTCAGCTACATATGAAAAGGATTGTACACCATGGCAAAGTGGGATTTATTCCTGTGCGAAGATAGTTCAACATATGAAAATTAATCAATGTAATACTCAATAGTAACAGAATGAAGAAAAAACTTCAACTGATGTGGACAAAGCAGTTGACAACATTTCACACCCTTTAATGATGAAAACATTCAGTAAACTAAGAATAGAATGAAACTACCCTGTGGGGGCCGCCCCCATGGCTGAGTGGTTAAGTTCGAATGCTCTGCTTCAGTGGCCCAGGGTTTCGCAGGTTCAGATCCTGGGTGTGGACATGGCACCGCTCATCAGGCCATGATAAGGTGGCGTCCCACGTAGCACAACCAGAGGCACTCACAACTACAATATACAACTACATACTGGGGGTCTTTGGGAGAATAAAAAAAAAAAGATAGGCAACAGATGTTAGCTCAGGTGCCGATCTTTAAAAAAAAAGAAACTACCTCAATATAATAAAGGCCATATATGAAAAACCCAAGCTAACATCATACTCAAAAGTGAAAGACTGAAAACTTTTTCCCGAAGATCAGAAAAAAGATAAAGATGCCTTTTTTTCTACTTCTATTCAACATACTACTGGAAGTTCTAGCCAGAGCAATTAGTCAGGAAAAGAGAAATAAAAGGCATCTAAAAGGAAGGGAACAAGTAAAATTATCTCTGTTTGCAGACGACATAATCTTACATGTAGAAAATCCTAAAGATTCCACAAAAAATTGTTAGAGCTAATAAACCAACTCAGCAAAGTTGCACAGCACAAAATCAACACACAAAAATAAGTTGCATTCTTACACACCAGCAATGAGCATTCTGAGAAGGAAATTAAAAAAGAATTCCATTTACAATTGCATCAAAAAGAACAAAATACTTAGGAATAAATTTAACAAGAGAGTGAAAGACTTGTACACTGAAAACTACGAACATTGCTGAAAGAAACTGAAGACGTAAATAAATGGAAGACATCTCGTGTTCATGGATTGGAGGACGTAATGTTGTTACAATGTCAATATTATCCAAAGCAATCTATAGATGCAATTCAATCCTTATTAATATTCCAATGCCCTTTTTTTGTATAAATAGAGATTTTTTGTATACATTTTTTGTATAAATAGAGAATTTGATTCTAAGATTCATATGGAATCTGAAGGGACCTTGAATAACCAAAATAATTGTGAAAAAGAAGAAAAATCTTGAAGAACTCAGAATTCCTGATTTTAAAACTTAATACAGGAATCAAAACTGTGGTGTTGGCATAAGGACAGACAGACAGACCAGTGGAATAGAATAGAAAGCCCTTTGGTTTTCAAAAAGGATGTCAAGACCATTCAATGGGGAAAAGACAATCTTTTCAACAAATTGTGCCAGGAAAACTGGATATCCACATGCAAAAGAATGAATTTGGGCCTTTACCATATATCATATAGAAAAATTAACTCAAAATGAATGAAAAACATAAACTTAAGAGAGAAAATTATAAAACTCTTAGAAGAAAACATGGGAGAGAACCTTCATGACACTGGATTTGGCAATGATTTCTTAGATATGACAGCAAAAACACAAGAAACAAAAGAAAAAATAAATTGGCCTTCATCAAAATGAAGAACTTTTGTGCATCAAAGGACACTGCCAAGAGAGGAAAAAGACAATCCATGGAATGGGAAAACTATTTGTAAATTATATATCTGATGAAGGATTAATGTCCAGAATATATACAGAACTTCTGCAACTCAACAACAAAAGAACTCAATTCCAAAAATGGGCCAAACACTTGAGTAGACATATCTGCAAAGAAGATATACAAACGGCCAATAAGCACATGAAAAGATATTCAACATCACCAATCATTAGGGAAATGCAAATCAAAACCAAAATGAGATACTACTCCACACCCATTAGGATGGCTATTAAAAATATATTTTTTTTCCTTCTTCTCCCCAAAGCCCCCCGGTACATAGTTGTATATTCTAGTTGTAGGTCCTTCTATTTGTGGCATGTGGCACGCTGCCTCAGCATGGCTTGATGAGCAGTGCTAGGTCTGTGCCCAGGATCCGAACCAGTGAAACCCTGAGCTGCTGAAGCAGAGCGTGCGAACCCAGCCACTCGGCCATGGGGTTGGCCCCAGGATGGCTATTATAAAAATGAACAGAAAATAATAAGTTTTGGTGAGGATGTGGAGAAAATGGAACCCTCATGCATTGCTGGTAGGAATGTATAATGTTGTAGCTGCTGTGGAAAACAGCTGGGTGTGTCCTCAAAAAGTTAAACCAGATTCACCATATGTCCCAGCCCTTCCACTCCTAGGTATATACCCAAAAGAATTGAAAGCAGGGGTTCAGATACTTGTACAACAATGTGCCTACTAGCATTATTCACAATAGTCCAAAGATGGAAAGAACCCAAGTGTTTATCAACAGGTGGATGGATAAACAAAATGTGGTATATCAATACAATGGAATATTATTTAGCCATTAAAAGGAACAAAGTTATGATACACGCTACAACATGGAGGAAACTTGAAAATATTATGCTAAGTGAGATAATCCAGACATAAAAGAACAAATATTATATGATTCCAATTATATGAGGTATGTAGAATAGGCAAATTCATAGAGACAGAAAAAAATAGAGGATACCAGAGTCTAGGGTAGTGGGAAATGGGGAGTTACTATTTAACGGATACAGAGTTTCTGGGATGATGAAAAAGTCCTGGAAATAGCATGGTGATGATTGCACTATGGTGAATGTACTTAATGCCACTGAATTGTAAACTTGAAAGTGGTTAAAATAATAAATTTTATGTATATTTTATCACAATGAGAACATTGAACATGAAAAGGATGGCACTCTGCACTCAATTTTAATCCTTCTTTCTTCCCTTCACTTTCTATCACATATTTCCAAGATACCTCACAGTGTTCATAATTAAAAATGGAAATGGCTGCCTGACTTTCCAGCCTTCAGATGGACCATAGTGGTGTTTTTTCACTCTGTTGATCGTTTAAATCTTTCCCTTGTTTTTTAGTGTTTTGGTCTGGGCTGTTTCCTAGCCTTTGCTGTTGGAATGGCATCTGCCCTAGGATACCGTGGCACTGTGCCTTGGCTCCTGTCCCTTCTTTCCCATGCCTGGCACCTCTCCTTCGTCCTTTCCCACTGGCTCATAATGCTCAGGGACTTCTTGTGACAGACATGTTTGACCCCGTGTGCCTTGTCCACAGCCATGGTTTTATTGTGTGACCTCACCCCCTGGCCCTTTGGGCCAAGGAAGTGAGTCATAACCTGGACTGAGCCATTTCTCTCCTGAGAAGCTAAACGAAGAATCAGAAAATGTTCCTAGGTAGCTGTGGAGAGCCAAGCTGAAAGCCACTCCGACTCAGGGCTGAGGCCACCATTTTGGGTCATTGATGTGCTGGTGTATCATCTGAGAAAGCGAGTGTGCGGAGAGGGGCAGGAGGGCAGACGAGGGCGCACAGCAGTGGAGGGGAGAACCCAGGAGGCTCTGAGAGATCTTGGTTCCCCAGTTTTCCGATTCCCATAATGCAGTAAATTCATGTTGTCTCACAGCTGGCCCCTGGGCAGCCAGGCAAGTGCTCCCCAGTTCCATCTCTTCTCCAGACTAGAGCTCTCACCTGGCTGTGGCCAAGGGACACACAGAGGGGAACTGGGGCTTGTGACAGTTGGGAGCCCATTGGCAAAGAGGAGTGCTGCATTCGCTCAAGACTGACAGCGAGGACCCTGAGGGTGAGCCCCGAGAAATCCTTGCCCTCAGAGTAGGACCCTGCTGCGTCTGGGAGTCTGCGGGCAAGCGCAGCTGAACCTGCAAGGGACTCGGTGGGACCTGGAGTCTTATACCAGGCCTGGCAACACCATCTACTTTGTCCAGCAGCACAGTATAGACATCAAAGAGTTTGGAGTCTTGATACAAGGCATGGGATCAAATCTCAGTTCTGCTCTTTAATTATCCTTGAGCATGCTCCTCTCTTCTTCAGTTTTCCCATCTGAAAAGTGAGGATTAAAACAGTATCTCATGATTATGGGGATTCAATGAGTACAACACTTGGATCAGTCTGCATGCCTTACTGAAAGCTCACCATAGGTGTTACTGCTGCTAAGATTGTAACCCTGGCACCTTCTCTCTGGTCCCTGTTATTTTCTCACAGTCCTCGAGGCCTCCCTTCCCACTCAAATAACAGGAACTAATTGCCCCCAGACAGTCCTCTTTTTACTCCCCCCGCCCCTGTGCTCAGGGCTTGTGGGGCGGACGTGCGTGGCTGCTGCCTTCACTGGGGGGGAATTTTTTGGGGTAGAGCAGAGTCTCTGGAGGAGGCTGCCCTACTCATTGGGGGCTGCCCTAGGGTGTCCCCGTGAGCAAGCAATGCCGCGGCCAGGCCTCAGCGCCCACAGAGGGCAGTGCCGCTCCCGGGAAGCCATATGTGCCCACGTCCTGCCCCTCACCTATGCCTGCCTCACACAGCCAGGCCTTTCTCAGCCTCAGGGCTGAGCTCTGAGCCTTCCATCTGTCGGCTTTGCCATTTAGCGCTCCATCTCATCTTCCACTCATCTCCAGACTTGTTCTGTGCGGTTTCCTGGCTGGGAGATGATCCAGTTAGCAGTTCGTAAAGAGTCTAGCACGGTGCCTGTTCATGCCGCAACGAATCTCGGCGATCAGGATTATTACTACAACCCTGGCTCCAGTGGACAATGAGTCTGCTTCTCTGTCCCCATTGCTGCTGGCCCTTGATGTGGGGACATCCTCCCGGTGTGCTTTGTTTCTAGACCCCTCTTCAGCCCCTGCCTGGAGCACTCTCCCTGGGGGCTGGACACTACGGAAAGCTGCACCTTCCGCCCATCCTGGGCTGCCCCTTCCGCTGGGGCTCGGGGCATGCGCTGGAGCAGTGGCTGGCCTTCCTGACCCCCGCCCGCCTTCACGGCTCTTCCCAGGCCCACTCCTGCCGTCCCACCCCTTCCTTTCCTCCTCAGTTCCCCTCGGCCTTCTTCGTTCTCTCTCCCTCTCATTCCACTCTTCCCTTCTCCCTTCTTTCCCCTCCTCTTCTCATTCTCTCCCTTTCTCTGCTCAGGATAACCCTGTGGCATCTGGGGTCTTTCTCATCTGTACCCCCGGAGTGTCTGGAGCTAACAGGAGTCTCGTGCACACTCACCTGGGCTCAGCCCCCGCATCCTCATCCTCGCGTGCTCCAGACACGTGGATTTGGCTCCTTTCAAACAAAGTCCATGTTGGTAGCTTTCATCCATTCAGTCAACAAATACCTATTAGACGCTTCCTCTGTGCTCGGTCCCGGTCCGGGGTCACCATGGTAAATAGGACAGATGTGGCCCCAACTCTCGTGACCGTTAGCGGGGGAGACAGAAATGAGCAAGCACACAAGATGGTTTCGGCGATAAACGCCCTGAAGAAAAGAAGGCAGGGTGACCAGGAGAAAGTGGCGAGGTCGTCAGGGCAGGCCTTCAAGGAGGAGACACTTGAGACCTAGACGATCAGATTGCATCAGAGCACCAAGCAGGGTTCCTTGTCGAAAATAACAGGATCCAACTCTAGTTAATGGAAGCGGAAAAGGAATGCACGGCAAGGGCATCAGCTAGTTCAGAGAATGGGCAGGCGGCCAGGAAAGTCAGGCCGGCCTGGAGGCTGTTACTAAGGGAGGCTGGGGCCAGAACCTCGACCAGAGTCACGCCTTCTGTGGGTTAGGACCCAGCCGCTGCTGCTCTGCATACTGGAAACCAGCAGGCCTTGAGCCCTGGACCCACTAGCACGTCACCACCAGAGGGACCTCCAAACTGAGTCTGATCACTCACCCCGGACCACGGGTTTGTTCTTCTCCCAGGTGGCCTGTTAGAACCAAAGGCAGCTCCCGTCTCACCAGAGTGAAGCCACAGTCTTTTTTTTTTTTAAGACTTTATTTTCATTTTTTACTTTTCCTTCTTCTCCCTAAAGACCCCCAGTACATAGTTGTATATATATATATATATTTGTGTGTGTGTGCTTTTTCTCTCCAAATACCCCCCGTAGATAGTTGTATATTTTTAGTTGTGGGTCCTTCTAGTTGTGGCATGTGGGATGCCATCTCAGCATGGCTTGATGAATAGTGCTATGTCCGCACCGAGGATCTGAACCGGTGAAACCCTGGGCTGCCGAAGCGGAGCCCACGAACTTAACCACTCGGCCATGGGCTGGCCCCATAATTATACATTTTAGTTGTAGATCCTTCTAGTTGTGGCATGTGGGATGCCGCCTCAGTATGGCTTCATGAGCATGTTAGGTCCACACCCTGGATCCAAACTGGTGAAACCCTGGGCCACTGAAGGGGAGCATGTGAACATAACCGCTCAGCCACAGCCAGCCTAGAAGCCACAATCTTTATAAAGTCCCACCCGAGCTGGTCCCATCCCCCTGCGCCCTCAGCTCCCACTCTTCCCTTGCCCGGCCCTGCTCTGGCCACATGGGTCTCCCTGCTACTCCCCAGTCATGCCAGGCCTGCCCCCTCCAGGGCACAGGCTGTTCCCTCCACCGAGAACACTCTTCCCCAAATGTGCCCGTAGCTCCCTCCCTCGTCCCCTCCAAGTCTCAGCTCAAAGGCACCTTCTCTGGAGGACGGCCTGACCTCCTTATTTAAGCCCAACCTCCCTTGCCCATGTAGGTCCTTTAGACCCATCTTTTTTTTTCGTGTCATCTTTTAACACATCACTATTATATTTCTGTCTATTCACTGACTTCCTGATGATTCTGCCCCAGGTGCCTAGACCAGGGCCTGGCATTAGAGTTAATACCCACAGCTGTTTGTCGAATGACTGGATGATAGCATGACATGCAGATCCCGGTGTAAAAAGTCTTAGGAGGCATGAGTTGAATCCTGGTTCTGACACTTACCAGCTGTGTGATTCTGCACCAATATTTTAACCTCTCTGAGCGTTAGTTCCCCCATCTGTAACATGGGAACTTACCTCAAATGGGTTCTTGGTGAAGAGCAAAGGAGAAAATGTGCTGAATAAGCTCCCGTGGCCATTCTCTCCTTATTTCCCGCCCACCCATTCAAACTGATCAAAATGAAAGTCTCCCAGGCCAATATGATGCAATGAACATTTCCATTTACTTTGGATTATATGCCATTATAAATATTAACAAATAAGACTTAAAAAGGACACCTTCGGGTAGGTCAGACGAAAGTACAAAAATTGTGTGTGGGGCTGCAGTTTAAGGACAGGTTCTGCAGCCGTCACATGGTAGCAAAACGGTGTGAAGCAGTGCACGAGCGTCTGCGCCGACGACAGCCAGAGTCCATGCAACGGCAGGTTCTCTCGGTTGGAGAAGGAACAAAGGGCAGGTCATGCGCGGGCCGGGGAGGTGCAGTTCCTCACTCTCGCCACTAGAGGTCAGGAGGTTACCGCTTCAGGGTTGGAAGACGGGCCCGTCGGGGATTGGCTCGTGGGGACGGGGGCGGGGCGGGGGCGGGGCGGAGACCAGGGAGGGAGATGCGGGTGGAGGTGGACGCAGCCAAGTGGGACCCCTTGGTTACTGGCACCTGACTTTGGAATGAGATTTTTTTTTTTTTTTGGCGTCAAATTTCCCGTCTTTGTGGGGCTGATGGACCAGAAGAAAGATGCCAGTTTGGGGCCGAAGGTAGAGCTGATACTGCAGCTTCTTAAAGAGCTTTTGCTTTAACAGAGGTACAATCTGCAAGGGGTCCAGAACAGTGCCAGGGGCCTGGGGAAGGTTCCATCACTCCCTGGGGGGGGCCTCCTGCCCACGCACCCCCATCCTTCACTTGGTCCCGCTGTCCAGAACCCCCATCTCCCAGCCTGTCACTGTGGTGAGCTGGGACCATCTTTCAAAACCGAGTCTACACTTGCACAGCCTGCAGCAGTAGAGGGCCCTGGAATGGGTGCCAGGAGTCCTGGGTTCTTGTCCCAGCTGGGCCCTGGATAAGCCCCTTCCACTCGTTGGGCCTCAGTTTCCCCATGTGTCTACTAAGGAAATCGTACTAGATGAGACTCACAGCCCCCTCCAGCTTTGCCATTCGGCATTTCCATGTCTTCACAGGAGGCTGTGAGGCTCCTCTCTGAACGAGGCCTTCCAAAAGGCAACGCTAAGAAGCTCCCTGAGCTCACCCAGACACGAGGCCCCTCAAAAACGGACCATCTCCCCTCTTAGCCCCCCAGAGCTTCCCCCATTCCAGCTGCGTGGAGAAAAGAGGAGTCCTTGCCTCAGCCCCCTTGAGGAGCAGGGCCAGGCCCACAGGCTGAGGGACAGCTGAGTTCTGGCCTGGGCTGTGGGGACCTTGGGGGAAGCCCTAAGTGGCACAAATGATTTCAAAGCCATCTAGAGGACGAGACAGCAAGACAGTGACATGGCCCCACACCTCCATCACGCACCAGCGCTTGACGAGTCTTTCCTTGAGTACCTCTGCTGCGCCCTCCAGCCCGGGAGGGAGGGGCCTGGGGAGTACGGTCCCCCAGACACCAGACAGTGTGGCAATCAGAGGACCTGAGCTTGAGTCCCGGTCCGCCCCTTCCCGCTGTGTGATGCTGCTACACTACCATACTCAGCCTCTCTGAATCTCAGTTTCCTCATCTGTCAAATGGGGGTGACAGTTCAACCCATTCTGGAGAGTTGTGAAGATTCATTAAGATGGTGCACATAAAACCTTCAACACACGCAAAGCCTTCTTAAAGACGGGGAGCCAAGGCTCCACGACCGGCAGAGCTTGCCAGGTCCTGTGTGGGGGCCAGGGTCCTGTTTTCCCTGCAAACTGGGAAAGGGCTGATGGCACTTGGTGGGATTCGAATCATCACCCCAGGCCTCAGATGGTGATGTGCTTTGTGTCTGCAGCAGAGGGTTCGACCCCTGTGCCCCCTGCTCCGAGCGTTGGTGTGGGTGGGCAGCGGGCAGGGGCGAGCCCCAGGTGGGCAGCTAGCAGGCTCTCGTGTGCATCCAGCACCCTACTTCCCCCGAAGTGTGGTGTCCAGAGCTCTGGGCTGGAGGGGGCCGGGGGCCCTGGGCCTGGGCCACCCCAGCTGTGGCAGGGCTGGCAGGCCTTTGGCAAGTCACTTTCCCTCTCTGGCCTCAGTTTCCCATCAGTGCAGGGATGGGTTGAATACAGAAATTCTGTGGTTCTGCATTTCTCCATCCAGCATTCCTGAAGGCCCCTCAGAGGGCAGGAGAAGTTTGCAGCTTCAGACCTGGGCCCCAAGATTTCGATGCCGTCAACCCCTCCCTGGGGACCCTGCCTCAGGGTACAGACAGGCCCACCAGGCAGGGTCTCTCTCAGTCCCTGGAGGGCGGAGCTGGCCCCACAGGCTTCCCAGAAACGAGGCCCTGCACTGCCACCCAGCACTCCTGAGAGGGACGTCAGTGGCCACGGCAGGGCCAGATGCCTGGGCAGCCACCTGGGGCCCCCCACTACCCAGCCCTGACCCCAGAAGGGCCCAGGCCTGGGCAGGGGAAGGGAAGAGGAGGGTGAGGACAAGGAGGACTCTTTGCTCCTTTTCATGCAAAAGAAAGGGACCCTTCTCTCTTCTTGAGCTGGCCTGATGCTTAAGCTGGGAACAAAAAGAGGCAGGAGCCAGCCTCTGGGTTCCTCCGGAGGAGAAAGACAGAAGGTGGGAGGACTGCGGGTGAGGCCTGAACTTGACCCTGCACCAACGTCAGTTTCACCACCGTGCTCCCGCCACTTCCCCCACAGCGAGGAGTCCAGGCTGGCCTGGCAGCCAGGGGTGAGATGGGAGCGGGGCTGCTTGCTGTCCCTGCTGGGCCCCACTCCTGTCCTGAGGAAGCCTGCCCCCCAGAGACCCTGGGTCCTGCACAGCACCCCTGGCCCAATCACCACTCTCTCCCTCCAGGCCTTGTGGACACTCCCTCTGCCTGCACTGCCCTTCTCCTTTGTCTGCCTGGAAACTCCACTGGTCCTTCAAGGTCTTCTGAAGCATCGCCTCCTCTGGAAAGCCCTCCCTGCCCGCCCAGCAGAGTTGGCAGAATCCACAGCACTTGCAGTGGGCCAGCCTGGCCTTGGCACTCCTCACTCCCAGTGTGATGGGCTGTTTCCAGCATCCTGACTAGATGGGAACTCCCTGAGGGCAGGCCCTGGGTCTTCTTCATTCCCAGGGGCTCGTGGAATCATCGAGTGCAGCACCTGCCAATTGCCCACGTTCTTGGGGCCTCTAGGAACATCCCCAGACTCCTGGCTCTCGTGTCGCCTTTCTGCCACCTGCCCAGTAACGCCAGAGATGAAGGGATGCAGTCAGAACCTCCTTCTGGGAATAAAACCGCTCCAGAGTCCTGTCCTGCCTCTGTCCACAATCTCCTCCCCGCTATGCCCCCTCCCCAGTGTCCCTCTCAGGAGTTCTCACTGTCTGCCAGGATGCCCCTACACTCCTGTTCTCTCAGCCTGGGGTCCCCTGTGACTTCCTGCTGACCGCTAGTAGGGTCCTCGATCCCCGGACGGCCCCTTCCCCTTCCCCAGGTGGGTGCTGAGGCCGGGGTCCTCTCCTCCCATCTCCGGCCCTCTCGGGAACCCGGGGCTGAGAGCAGGCCCAGCTCTCTGCCCTCACTGTCCTTCCGAGTGGCTGGGCCCTCCGTGGCCTCCAGGCGGGGGCTACAGTGGCTCTGTGTCCGAGCAGGCGTCCTGGATCTCCCCTGACATGGGGGCCAAGGCCCTCGCTGGCAGCTGAGGAAGCCCAGGGCCCGGCCCGCGCTGGGCCAGCTGAGGGCAGGGCGGGCGCGGCAGCAGGTGAGGGCGGGTCAGTCGCTGAGCACGGCCCCCGGGAGTTCGTTGGTGAGCGTGTGCCAGCGCTCGATCCGCTTGTCCTTGTTCTTCAGGCAGTCAAACCAGTGCTTCAGGCGCTCACCCTTGGCGTTGATGCCCAGGACCACGCCACCTGCAGAAGGGGAGCCGAGGGGGCAGCGGGGACCCAGTGATCTCCTGACTCCCAGGGTCATCCACAGGCCTGTCCCTCTGGGACCAGGGCCCCCCGACACCCTCTCCAAGATTCGAGTTCCAAGGCCAGATTCTCCACCCTGCCCCCCGGGCTCTGAGAGTAAACAGTGGTCTCACCCCTGCGCCACACTCTTGGCACCCCCCTCACTGGGGCCCAGGATCCTGCCCTTCCATCACCCAGGACTAGAGCTGTGCTGGGGGCAGAGTGCAGGGGCATGTGTTAGAGGATGAAGGATGGGGGCAAAAAAGGGGAAGAAAGGGCCAGGGCGGCTCCAGTGTGCACGGCCACCAAGCCCACCAGGAATTCGGGGTCATAAAGGCTGAGTCCAGCCAGAGGCACTGACCATTGTTACCTCTCAGCCCAGCTCCACCAGGGACTGCTGTGTGACCCTCCCAGGCCTCTTTCCTTCTCTGGGCCTCTCTTCCTCTGTCATATGGGGTCAGGCTGGATAGTGTCTGAGGCCCCCTCATGTCTGGGGAGAGGTGGTCTATGGCCCCAGCTTTCCCCAGAGGCCTGGAAGGAGGGTCTGTGGCCTCAATCAGGGCCAGTGCCCTTTGCTGAACCCAGGACGGGCATGTGGCTCTCTCATCACCTCCTCTTACCAATGAAATCATTCGATTTTCCAATGTCGTAATCCCAAACGGTGACCTCCAGGGTCTTCTTGGCCAGGTCCCCGTGCTTAATCTCGTAACAGAACTCCTGGTGGCCAGAAGAGGAGAGTCAGGGCCAATGCCTGGAACTGGGCCGGTGGCCAGGAGGGCTCTGAGGTGTGGTGAGGGTGTGAACCGAGGGAGTGAGGGAGGGCTGAATGGGAGGGCGGGCAGTGCAGGTGGCGGACGATGGTGGGTTCTCACCCATCTTCTGCCTGAGAGCCCAGCCGGGTCCTCGGGCTCCCCTTCCCTCCAACCCATCTGCCCTTTGTCACTGAAGCCGCTCTCTCAAGAGCTTCCTTATTGCCAAATCTGTGCACACCTGGCAGTCTTGGCATGACTGACCTCTCCTGGGTCTGGCTCTGCTGACCACTCCCTTCTGGTAGAACCATCTCTCCTACCCGCTTCTGGGATGCTCCTGCATCCAGTATCCCCCTCACTCTCCAGAAGCATCTCCTCAGCCTCCTCCGCCTGTGCCCTGCTGGAGGCCCCTCTGCTCCTCTCCCTCCTCTCGCTCCTCGGAGCTCCTCTCCAGCCACACCCCTCTCGCTGGGCTGAGGACCTGGGTATCCCTCTGCACCTGACCTACCCATCTCCCCGGGGCATCTCAGTCCCCACATCCCACCCAGAGCTTCTCCCATCTCCCTAGGGCCTCCTCCTCCTGCTGCTGGGTCCCCTACTTCCACATCCACATCCACCATGGCCACAACCCCGTCAATTGGATCCTCTGAGGAGCTTTCCAGGCCCCCTCCCCTCCATCTGTACCACCTTGGCCTGGTTCAGCCTGGCCTTGCCCCTTCCCTTGCCCTCCACGGCTGGGGGCTCTCCTGTCGGCCCCCACCCACCCTCTCTTCCAGCTCTCCAGCTCCCACAGTGGCCTTTGGAAACCCAGTCCCTGCAGGGCCCCGTGCCCCAGGGGAGAGTGCATGGCTTCCCTGCAGCCCCCCAGCCCCTCGCACCTCGTTGAACTCTGGGTTCAGGGTCTTCTTCTTCACTGCCGTCTTGTGTTTGGATTTCTTGTCCACATCGGGCTTCAGGTACCTGGAATTATAACCAAGGGACAGGCAGAGGGTCGGGGAGAAGCTGTGGGTCAGAGGCAGCCAGCAGGGCCTGGAAGAGCTTTTTGTCCCGGGAGAGACGTCCCCGGGCCCCGTTCGTCCTGGTCGTCGGATTCCCCAGCACCACTTTGTGTGGCGGAGGTGGGCGGCCAGCAGCAGAGGGAGAAGCAAGTGGTTCCTTTTTCACCTGGACTTCTGCTCACATGCCCATTTCTGGAGCTAACACAGAGCCCCTCCATCCCTCTAGGAAAGAGGATTTTCCTTGTTTCTGGAAGTCTGACTTTCACAAAGCTCACATTTCCCACCAGAAAAACATTTTTAGCAGAGGTGGTCCCTTGTTGGAAATTTTCTTCTTTTTAATGGGAGATTTATTGAGATATAATCCACATACTATAAAGTTCATCTTTCTAAAGTGTACAATGCAGCGTTTTTAGTATATTCCCAGGGTTGTGCAACCATTGCCGCTCTGTCACTGGAGCGTTGAGGGAGGAAAAAGGCCTCCAGGGCAGTAACAGCGATGCTTCTGCAAGAAGGAAGCCTGGCTTGCGAGCCAGCTCCCTCCATAGGTGCCTTAGACTTTGAATGCAGAACAGCTATCTTCATGGGAGGCTCAGAGAGGTAGAGGGACTTGTCCAAGGTCACACAGCTGCTCAGCACAGGGCTGGTGCTCAGAAGCCAGGACAGGAGGTTTAGAACCTCTCCTTTGCAGAACTTCTCACCCTGTCCCTGCATAGACACTTGAGTGACAACTGCCCTGCCCTTGCTGAGGGTCTCTGGGGGCAAGGACCGCTTCTGTCTCACCCACCACCAGCTTCCTGGCACCCAGCTCAGTGCCTGGCACTGGGTAGCTCCATAAACATCTGTTGGATGAATGAAAGAATTCCTAGAAGTGAAATTACCCACCCAAAGGCCTGCACGTGTCAAGCTGCTTGCTTCCTTTTGCCAAAATGGCCCTCTGGAAAGGCTGTGTGGTTGACACACTGCCCTCAACAGAGTGGAGTAGCATCACCTTAAAAACCCTTGCTGGTTTGAAAGGTAGAAAGTGGTATCTCATTGTTCCTTTACTTTGCATTTATTATTTTTTCAATTGTGACTTTCATTACATAAATAATACTAGTTCTTTACAGAAACACTAGAAATTACGTATTGACAAAAGTTGGGGGTTGGAGGGAGAAATGAAGACACAGGTCCACACAGAAACCCGGTCTTCAGCAGCTTTGCACAGTCACCGAAAACTGGACACAACCCACGTGCTCTTCAACCCGAAGGGAACTGATCACACGTGTGGCTGCTCTGTCTGGTGCACCATGCTCAACAGAAAGAAAGACTAAGCTGCTGGCTCTCGCAGCCACATGGATGCCCCACCGCGTGTGATACCACAAAAGCAGCCAAATTCAAAAGGTGACACACTGTATGGTTGCTTTTTAAGAAAGTCTGGAAAAGGCAAACTATTGGGACAGAAAACAAGTGAGTGGTTACCTGGGGTGGGGGAGCTTTCTAGGGTGAAATGTTCGCTGTCTTGACTGCGGTGGTGGTAACAAGATCGGATCTTCAGTCAAACTTCAAAGGGGGAGAAACTTACTGTATGTAAATTATACTCAATCAACCTGACCTGTAAAACACGCTGGGGGCTCCCTTAAGCCCCACCCAGAGATGGTGAATGTCTTCTGTTCCTTACAAGCTTCCATACGCTTGCTGGCCATTTTGCTATTTATTGGTATTTTGTTTTCTGCGACCTGTCCTTTGCTCTGGGCGTGAGGAGGAGGAACAGGGGAGCATCTCCCACCCGGCCTTTGGAAGCCTCTGGAAGGAAGGTTGTTCCAGGATCCCCACGCCCTCAGCGCCGCACGGCTGGTCCATCCAGTGACCCCTCACCCGGCCACCGGGCCCTCATGGTGGCCACCAGCCTCAGGGCCTCCAGCCAGAGACAGTTCCCTCAGATGGTCCTCTGTCCTGCTGTCTCCTCTGCCAGGAGCACCCTTCCCGCCTCACCTCACCACTCCAGCTGAAGCTCCTCTGGAGTGCGACCTGTGTAGGCAGGGAGCCACGCTGGCAAAGCCCCTGAGGCCTGCCCCCTCCCTCCCTGTCAGGACCCACTCCTCGCCCCCAGCATCGCCACCCCTCGTCCCTTCTGCACAGCGACTGCTGCTCACCTAAGGCCCCTCGCAGAGACCAGAGGGCCAGAGAAGGAAGGAGATGCCCAGGTGGCACAGCAAGTGCTTCATTTCCTCAGTCCCCCCGGGTGTAAAATGGAGACAGTGACAGATGTGACTGCAGAGGCTCTTGGGAGGGTCCACTGAGGCCCAGCCCCTGGCACAGAGCAGTTACTCAGTGTACATTAGTGATCATTATCACTCTCACAGTGACCCCTAGTTTTTTCCATCATACCCTGAAGAGGTGGATCTGGGGTCAACTTTCAGCCTGGGGAAACTGAGGCAGGTGTCCCCTGGGGTGAGGTTTATAAAAAATGAGGCACCAGGGGCTGGCCCCGTGGCCGAGTGGTTAAGTTCGCGCGCTCTGCTGCAGGCGGCCCAGTGTTTCGTTGGTTCAAATCCTGGGCGTGGACATGGCACTGCTCATCAAACCACGCTGAGGCAGTGTCCCACATGCCACAACTAGAAGAACCCACAATGAAGAATATACAACCATGTACGGGGGGGCTTTGGGGAGAAAAAGGAAAAAAATAAAATCTTTAAAAAAAAAAATGAGGCACCAAAAGGCCTTAGCCCATCTAGCTTTGCCCCTCAGCATCTGTCACCTAGCACTTCCCCAGCCGGCTCTCTTCTTGGGGTCACAGGTCCCCTGCCAATGACACAGCCTCGGGGGCACCCTGCTCAGAATCTAACCTGTGCCTTTGTTTCCCCTGCTTTTAGCAAGAAAGAGGCCCATGGTCCGTGAAGGGGCCTTTCAGAGATGGGGAGCCCTGGACAGCAGACCCCACGTCTCATTCAGGGGAATTTAATCAGACATGGGGGTTTCCAGGCCGCGGTGGGGCCCTCAGAGGATCGTGGCTCTGATACGGGGAGCCACCCACTTGTCTGCCCATCTTTCGAAGGCCACGTTGACCTGGCCCGTGGCTGGGGGGTGGGCCATGGCTGCAGTGGGCCCAGCAGCTCCCACACCTGTGGCAGAGGAGCCCCAGGTGCGGTGGACGGGCCCTGCCAGGGCTGCCTCTGTTTGGCCATGGGAGTTGGCTGGACCCCCTGTACCAGGTGAGACCCTGCTTTCTGGATAACTCAGCAGGGGATCCTGGAATCCCCGTCAACCTGGCAGGCGGGCACCGAGCCTGATTTAAACTTTTCCCACCATTTTGGCTTCAGATTCTACTTCCCTCAGGAAGAAAAGTAGCATCACAGGTACAGGTGGAGGCACCTTGCTCCCCTCTCCAGTCCCTTCCCCTCCTCCCTCCGCGGAGACCATGGCTCCTGGGAGCCGCCTGTAGAAACGTACAGGCACAGCCTCGCTCTGTGGGCTCCGTGCTGCAGTTCACTTTTGGGCTCAGCGTGTTTGGCATAGCTGTCCGTGTTAATTCATCTAGTCCTAATTTATTCATTTTAACTGCATAGTACTCCATTATATGCATACGCCACATTTTATTAATCATTCCGCTCCTGAAGAACGCTTGGCTATTTCCAGTTTATCGCCAGGACAAGCAGTGCTGCAATAAACAGCTTTCCACCGTGCGTGGGCTTCTAGGCCACAAACCTGGAAGGGGAATGAGGCGGCCATAGGGCGCAGACGCTTACCTAGCCTACTGCATATTGCCAACTTTCCCTCAAGGTCATCAGGAGTCCCCTGAATGGTTACAGTGCTTCTCATGGTGGTCGCCAATCCACTGGAAATCACTATTTTGGTAAAGGCTGAGTTGGGACCCAGCTCATCGCTTTTTATATGGAAAACTAGCAGTCCCTGCACCATTTGCAGGGACCCTGCCCTCCCCCGTGATGCTGGTCAGCTTCCCATTACGCCTGGGCATTGCTCCTGGAGCCTGGTGGCACTGGGTTTTTAAAAAATAACAGCTTTACTGAGAGACAATTCACATGCTGTACAATGCACCCTTTTAAAGTATACAATTCGATGGTTTTCAATATATTCATGGAGTTGCGCAACCATCACCACAATCAATTGTGGAACATTTTTATCACGCAGAAAGAAATCCAGTGCCCATTAGCAGTCGCTTGGCGCTTCCTCCCAACCTCTCCCCAGCCCCTGGTCATCACTAATCTACTTTCTGTCTCTATAGATTTGCCTGTTCTGGACATTTCATATAAAAGGAATCATATGATGTGTGGCCTTTTGTGCCTGGCTTCTTTCACTTAGCATAATGTTTTCAAGTTTCATCCACATTGTAACATGAATCAGCACTCGCTCCTTTTTAAGGCTGCATAATATTCCATTGTGTGGGTGTGCACGTTTCATTTCTCCACTCATCAGGTGAGGGACATCTGGGTGGTTTCCACCTTTTGTTTGTTTGGAATAGTGCTGCTGTGCACATTCGTGCACAAGTTTTCGTGTGGATGTTGTTTTCAGTTCTCTTGGGCATATCCCCAGGAGTGGGGTTGCTGGGTCACATGGTAATTCCATGTTTAACCTTTTGAGGAACTGCCAGACCCTCTTCCAAAGCGGCTACACCATTTTTGTCTCCTGATTTAAAAAGTGACAGAAAAATGACAGGGGCTCTCAGGACTGGTGGCCCCAGAGTTGTGCCACGCAGCAGCACTGGCCTCTCTGTGGTGTCAAGACATCCCCACGGCCTTTGTCACCTGGGCCTGCTCTCTGTCCCTGCAAGCCAGGTCCATCCCTGCTTCTGTTTCTTAACACCTCTGTCCCTCTGCCTGAGCAGGAACATCTTTTTGCTGAGCCAAATTCCTCCCCAAGTCCCGCCCTTCGAGAGAGTCTCGCCGGGAACACAGACTAATAGCCATCTTTTGTTTGTGGGGGGCCCGGAGCACTATGGGGGTCACTGTGACACAGGCTTCGTCCCTCTCCTGCCCCTGCTGCCACCTGCTCACGGCCCCTCCCATGTGCTCACGGAACGGCCTGAATGGGGCATCAGGAGATAACAACTCTCCATCTGTGCAGCCTGAGAAGTCACTCAAGTTCTGCGGGCTTCAGTTTCCTCATCTGTGAAATGGGGCCCCCAGGCTTAACCCACAGCGTTGCCGAAGGGGCACAGAAGAGAACACGTCCCTGTGGGCAGAGCGTCCACGGCGCTTCAGGGGGTCCCCGAGTCCTCGCCCCACCGAGCCACCAGTCTTGTCACACGGACCGCCCGCCCCCTGAGGTGATGGGGGAGGAGGCGCCGGCCTGGGCTGCACACTCACGTTTTCACGTAGGGGTCCGAGTAGCCGTTGGCGTCCATGGCGGCCAGGTGTGCGCAGCGCACAATGCCGACCAGCAGGCCCTGCTTCTGCGAGCTGTACTTGAGGGAGATGAGGATGCGGCCCCGCTCCTCCAGGGACTTGTCCTCCGTCTTGTCCACCTGCGGGGCAGGCGGTCACTCGCTGTCCTCTCCTGCTCCCACCTCCTCCCTCAGCCATGGGCCACCAAGGCTGTCCACGGGCCCAGGCCAAAAGGAGGCTGATGGGTTGGGGGGGGGGTCCCCCGGCCCCAATGCCCCTGAAGGTGCTGCCTGGAGCCTCTCAGGGGGCCGGGGGTGGTCCCCTTGGGGAGAACCCACAAGAGAGCTTCAATACATTCCCAACCCAGGGGGAGCCGGGGCAGCCAGGGGCCGCCCTCCTGTGCCCCAGCATCTGCCCAGCACCCGCCTCTGGGGTCAGACCGCAACTCGAGGCCTCACCGCCTGGACTCCCCACCCCAGACAGCCCGATGTTTCTCCATTCCTGTCCCTCCTGAGACCACCTGTTTCCATCTTCTGGCTGTTGCTCATCCAGACCCCTCTCCTTTACCTTCCATCCACCCAGACACACCCAGCTGGAGTCCTGTGACCCCCAAGGGCCCCTCCTTAGGTCTCTCTGCCAGGCTCCTCTCACACGAAGTCCCAGCCATGTCCCTTTGCCCACAACTGTCCTCTGCCTGGCACTAAAGTGACGGCCACCCATGGCCTCTGGTAGGCAGGGGCCACACCTACACCTCTCTGGAGATGGGGCTTGTGTGAGGTAAGGAAGGGCCACCTTCCCCAACTCCCATGCCAGAGCAGACATGGCTAATTGATCACAGCATCCACCCTGAGCTCAGATGCAGCCTCAGCATCTTTCTCACCACAGCACTCAGTCAGCCACTATCGATGGACCAGACTAGGTGTGTGAGATTTAACTAGGGCCTAGGGCTTCTGTGTGACAGCCTCACGAAACCACGGCTCTTGAGCTAGCTGGTGTGATGTGTGAAAATTGAACAATACAAATGAGCAGGGTTGTTTCCAGCTGTGTTTTGGGGGTTGGATATTACACTTTGGGTCATTTCACATGAAGACCATTGGACTGGGCATCGTTCAGTACTCACGACTAATGTTCACAAACTATGTAAAATCTACAATATACCATCAAAACGTGTCTTTACTGCCAGAGCAGTTAGCTCAAACTGCACCCCTGTGGTCGCCATGCGTCTCCGAATCCAGACCAATGAGCTCCTGGCAAGTGAGGCTCAGCAAGGCCCTGATCACGCCCCGTGCACAGGCACGCACACGCTCATGCATCCACGTGCATGAACACACGCATTCCACACACCTGAACACGTGCCCACACGCACACTCTTTCACACGTAGACACACACACATACACGAGGCTCTCACGTGCGATTCACACTCACACACATACGCACGCATGCTCACCCCCCCCCGCCCCAGTTGTTTATGCCAGGGGTCACAACTGAGGAACACAACTAGAGAAGGAGTTGATGTTGCCTTTCATAAGTGACATGGATCATGTGGAAAAACCGGGTTACCTGGTGTCTGTGACTAATAATACAATGAAAAAGGTTATATCCATCGTGTAAATGTCTGTGAGTGGGAGGGCACATGACAAGGGAATACAGTTTGATAAAGGTATGCAAAAAGACAGAGCTGGCACTGGGGCAAGGAGCTCTGGCCTCAGATCCACTTGCTCCCAGGGCTTGACTCAGGCCAGGCTGTGCTGAGCATCTGTCCCAGCCCCACAGGAGGTGGGCCCGTGGGATGCCTGCTGGGCTCTGGGAAAAATATCTGAGAAAGGGATTGTGCCCTCAACACTGGGCTGCCAGAGGGTCAAAGTTTCTCAGGACCTGGGGCCTCCCGGCCAACTGCTCCCAGCCCTTCTGAACCGGGTGAGGGCGATGCCTCTGGGGGAGGGGAGGGGCGGGGGGGAGGGAGGGCCAAGACAAATGGACCGAGACTCTGGGAGGACTCAGCTGCTGCAGACGGCCAGGGGGCAGAATTGGTTTTGACATCATTTTCAAACAATTGCAATTTCTAGGAAAGAATTATTTTCCGTCTCCTCTGGGTGTCTCACTGGCACCTCACGCCTCACATATTCCGGTTGAGCCCCGAGCATCCCCAGTCGCTCCTCCCACAGTCCTCCACATCACAGTTAACGACCCTTCATCCTTCCAGGTGCTGTCCCCACACCTGGGAGCGCCACATCTGGCCCTCACCCTCCAGGATCCTGCACTTCACCCCCTGCGCTGCTGCCCCCCCAGGCCTGGGTCTTGCTCATCCCCTCCCTCCTTCCCACTCTGAGCCCAGTGAGCCTGTTAAATGTAGTCAGGTGCCCCAGCCCCTTCCCATGCTCCATCTCACTCAGTGTGAAGGCCCGAGTCCTCCCAGTTCCCCACCCCAACCTCTGCTCTCAACTCCTAGGACCCCCTCCCCTTGCTCTTGGCCCCACTCAGTTGGCCTCTTGCCTGTGCCTCCAACGGCCTTGGCACTTTCCCAAACAGGGCTTCGCACCTGCTGTTCTCTCTGCCTGGAATATTCCCCGATGGCCCAGGAGTCCTTCCCTGAGCACCCATCTAAACCATGGACCCCTCTCCTGCTTTCCTTCCTGGCCTGATCACTGCCTGACATAAAATCCGTTGGGGTGATTTATCTCGTTTTTGGCCTGTCCCCTGCCCAAGCTCCATCACGACAGGGATTTCTGTCTGTCTCCCCAGCACCTGCAACCATGCCAGGTACATCGCAGGTGCTCAATAAACGCGGCTGGCCCCGAGCTCCCAGCCGGGGCCCACTCACCGGCAGCTGCTTCTCCAGGCAGATGCTGAATGTCTTGGTGTGATTGGGTTTCAGCTTCTTCAGCGGCACTCGCGTCTCCCCGATGAACTCGTTGTGGCGGAATTTGTCCTCATCACACACGGAGATCCTGTGGGGCAAAGGGCATGGCCAGCTCTTCAGACGCCCTGGGTGCTCTCAATTTGTTTCCAGAGTCAGTGGGCATTTGCATGCGCTGGGTGTGTGTGTGTGTGTGTGTGTGTGTGTGCACATCCCGGGCCAGTCCCTGTGGATAAGGCTGTGTGGGCGGGGGGCTGGCAGAGCCCGCGGCCAGGGGCCCTCACCCACCGCAGGGTCTTCCGGATCATGTCTTCGTTCGTGATCCCGTAGTAAGTGAGGGTCTCATTCCACGTGGGGTTCAGAGTGTTTCGGAGAGTTTTCGTTCTGAGCTTATTTGCCTGGCGAGAGCAAAAATGATCCCATGAGCATCAAGGAGGGCGGTGGGCAGAATAACGGCCCCCAGAGACAGCCACAGCCTAGTCCCCTGGAACCTGTGACTATGTTAACTGTCCATGGCAAAGAGGAATTAAGGTTGCAGATAGACCTGAGGTTGTTAATCAGCTGACTTCGAAATAGGGAGGTCATCTAGATGATGTGTGGGGGCCCAATGGAATCAGTGTTCTTAAAAGCGGAAGACGGAGGCAGGAGAGGAGAGTCAGAGGGAGAGGTGATGAGGGAAGAGGGTCAGAGAGAGATGCCACGCTGGCTCTGAAGGTGGAGGAGGGGCCTCAAGCTAAGGAATGCGGGCAGCCTCTAGAAGCTGGAAAGGGATGGGAAATGGCTTCTCCCTAGGGCCTCTGGAATGGACGGCAGCCCTGTGACACTTGTCTTAGCCAGTGGGCCCTGTGCCGACTTCTAACCTGCAGAGCTGCAAGATAAGAAATCTGTGTTGTTGTTAAGCCACGGAGTTGGTGGTAATTTGTTACTGCAGCCCCAGGAAAGTAAGCCATGCAGGCCTCTAGAGTGTGTGTGTGTGTGTGTGTGTGTGTGTGTGTGTGTGTGTGTGTGTGTCTCCTGCAGGAGGTGGTGGGGGCGGGGCTGCCGGGAAGCCTGCACTCTCTCTCTCACCTCCTTGCCTTTGCCCAGGCCGTCCCTCCGCCTGGGCACTTCTCCTAGGGAATGCATGTGGAGCTGCCTGTCCAAGCTGCCATGTTGCCTCACTCCCCCTCGGTGCTCCAGGGGTCTCTGTTCTTATCACCCTTACCCGTCTTGCCCTATCAGACTCTGAGCCCCGTGTCTGACTCCCTTTGACGTGTGCCACACTGGGCCCAGGCTTGGAGGTCAGACAGCCCTGGGTTCGAATCCACAGCTTCCACCGTAAGCCCTGTGGAGCCCTGGGTGACTTGGCCTCTGTGAGGGTCAGGTCCCCACTATAAAAAAGGCATAATAATGCCTCTCGCTCAGAGTTGATTCAGGAGCCGCCTTTATCAGGAGATGGTTCTCTGTAAAAGGCTACCCTATGCAGGGATCTGTGCGGGTCCCTTCGACTCAGCCTCTGGTACTGCCGACTCCAGGTCCCATGAGTCTAGGGACGCAGGGTCACTGAGCTCCCGAGTTGGGACATTCCTCCGGTCACATTGCCCTCGGCCCTCACAGCCCTGAGGGTCCCACCTGCAGCCTGAGGTGGTCCAGGCCTGCAGTGGGGAGCCCACTTCACCAGCTGTGGGTGGCGGGCCACCGCTGTTTCTCCTGCTGCCCTGCCTTCCTAGAGAGAAGGGATCGCCCCCTCTGGGGGGCCCTCCTGGACCGGCGGGGAGCCCCAGCCCTACACTCTCGTCCTGAGGGTTTGGGCCTCAGAGTCAGCTCAGGCCCCAGCAGCCTGCGGCTACTCAGCTCGGGGGTAGGACTGTCCAACCGGCCAGGAAGAGACCCGAGCAGTGGCCAGGGCAGCCCTCCCGTTACTGACTCTCCCTCCCCGTCAGGCCACCTGAGGGCCAGGAAGGAGCTGCCCAGCTCTCGGCTTCTGAGGAAGAGGCTGGACGAGAACCCCCGCCGCCGGGCTCTGCCGCTCACGTTCCGTGTCCTGTGTCCCTCGTGCCCTGCCTCTCCCGGTCAACACGTGCAAGCAAAGCTGCTGGTCTCCAGTGAAGGCCCCCCAGCCTGGGGTCTGCACAACCTGCCCCTTGAGACGTCTGTGGGTGCCAGGGCAGGACTCACCCCAGAAAAGATGATGGGACCCTGCCTCCTACGAAATTAAAATAAAACAATGCTGAACTGCAAGACACAGGTAAGGAAGTCTGATGAAGTTTTATCTTCCAGTGCCGAGGGTCACCTTGATGCTTTTGCTTAATAGCAACTTTTTTCTAAAAAATTTTTTTTCTCTCCTTTCCTAGATGCACCACATGCTTGGTCTGCCTACGGGGTCATCTGGCATGGAAACAACGGTTCTCTGGTCAAGAGAATTGGGCAGACGCTGCCTACTCCGTCCCCCTTGTGGGGCATCACAGAGCTGCCAATCGACACATTAAAGGCTCTGATAAGCCCTGCAGTAAAGAAACCTGTTTAACAATGTTTCCCAGTGTTATCTGACCACAGAACCCTTTTTTGCACATAATATTAACCTCCAGCTGGAACTGCTTCTTATAAAACGCCGGCCTGGAAATTCTCTGGAGGGTTTCCCCGACTCAGTAGGCGGGCAGTGCTGACTTGAGGTTTGGAGGGTGTGGGGCTGACTGGGTACTCTGGGTGGAGGTGAATGGCTGAGGTCCCATCAGCTTGCTTGGGCTCTGAGGGGTGTGGGAGCGATGGGCCTCTCTGAGTGCCCTAAGACCAGCTTGGGCCTTAGTCATGGCGAGTGGGCAGAGCTGGTAGGAGGCCTGGGGCAGACTCCCTCACCTTACTGGCTCCTGGCAGCAGGTGCAGCTTGACATATGGGTCCGCCAGCCCGTTGTGGTCCATCGGCTTCAGGCCCTGAGCAGAGGAGAACAGCAAAGGGTGTGAATTGGGGCTCAGGGACACAGAGTAGCCAGGGCCTCCAGGTGCCAGGGTCAGCAGACAGCCCTTGCCCCCTGGGCCTCCTGGCTGGGTCCTTTCATGACCCTCTTCCCAGATGCCACCTGGCCCCACCCTCCCAGAATGGGGTGTAAGGAGGGCCTCATGGCAGTGCAGCTCATCCCTACAAATGTCCTGGCCCAGGGCGGGTGTCCCGAGGCCCCTTTGTGAGACCAGCCTTTCTCTTCCTGTTCTCCTTATCACAGAGGCCAGATAAGTCACCTTCCCCTGACTGAGGTCCTCATCATCCTGCTTTGATCAGGCCCTTCCCTCTTCCTGCTACCCCTCCCCCCACTCCCCAAACATGGCGACCTCCCTCACTGACCCTTAGTCCACGTGACCCTCTGTCCACTCGTCCCCCCACAGCCCTTGGTGGCCATGGGAAAATGTTCTCAATTTCTCTCTGGAGGCCACACAGCCAGCTAGCCATGGAGGGACCCTCCACAAGATGGCATCCGTCACTCACTTTGAGCAATCGCTCAAGTGTGCACAGCCAGGGAACAAATGGAGCTGTAAGCAGACGGGCTTAGCCGCCCTCACGCCTGTTCGTTTCCGAAAACTGCATTTTTCCTCCTGGGATGGTGCCTGGGCATGGAGGGGGCCGCTGTGGCATGGGGGGCAGAAGTGGCAACACCATGACTTCACTCAAAGACGAAGTGCAAACTGTCTGCTCGTGACCAGGACCCCCTCCAAGAGCGGAGCCTCTTCTCCCAGGGCCCCCACCCCGATTGGGAGGAGCTCCCAGGTAGGGGTTGAGATTCGAGGGGGGGCTGCCAACCACCCACTGCTCTGCTTCAGGGAAAGGGCACCCGGGTTTAGAGTCAGGCCGGCCCAGGTTCAGCCCTCAGCTGCACGCATTAGCTGGGCGAGGCGGTGAGCCTCAGCTTTAGCATCCGTAAAGGGGTTAACAGTTCCCACCTCCCAGGCTGGAGTGACAGGTGAGGAGGTGATGCTGACCCAGGGCCTGGCTGGCGGGGCCTTGGCTCCCCGTCTCCTACACACCAGACCCCCTGGAAGATGCCAGAGAAGCGGCTGAGGGCTGGGGTGGGGCATCTGAGCTGTGTGGAAGCGGCTGGGGTTCTAACTCTGCCTTGCTCCGTGGGGCCAGCTCTGGGACGAAGCTCGCTGCTCTCAGGCCCCGTGAGCACTCACACAGTGAGGCAGCCCTGCCAGACGCAGGTCCCTCATCCCAGCCTCTCCCACATAGTGCCCAGGACTGGCAGTGCTGTCAGTTTTCCCAGCTCCTCTGTGGAAATGAGTGTCCATGTGTCCATGTTCGGGGGGTGGAAGTGGGCGCCTGCCACCAGGCAGTCCTCGAGGACAGCTTTAGGTACTGAGCACTTCCTCATTTCAGCTCACAGCCATCACACAGTGGGGACGACGAACGCTACTTTACTGATGAGCAAACTGAGGCTGCTTTGCTGACCCAAGGAGGGTGGCCAAGCCAGGGTCCAGAGCCAGGGCATTTGGCCTCCTTCCAAGGACCCCCCCGAGGGGCTCTGCCTGTCATCCCTGCCTCAGCCCCCCCACCCCCTGGGGCTCCTCCCCACAACCCAGCCCAGGGCCCAGCCCCTCCCCTTCCTGCACCACCCTCGCCCCTGCAGAACAGGATCTAAGCAGAGAATGAACTGGAGAATGGGGGAGCTGCCATGGCTTGGGGTCCTCCCATGCCTTGCTCCAATGCTTTGAGCAACACACCCCTAAGTGGACACACACATATGTATGTGTGCAAACACAGTGCCCACAGAAACCTGTGCCTGCACACACATGCACACACTCTCGTACGCCCGCACAGCCCCGCTGGAGCCTGGGCAGTGAAGTCGGGGCACATGGCACAGGAGGGGCCCTGGTGTCTGGGATGGGGAGGAGAAGGGATGGCTCTGGCCAGAGTGGCCCGGCAGCCAGTGCCCATTCCCAGTCCCCAAGCCTGGACAACCTCTACAAGGCCGGGTAGAGGGAGAGCGGAAGGGTCTGCTCGGGCTCTGAGGCCTGCCCTCCACCTTGGCACAGCTGGAGGTCACCAGGTACTCAGCTCTGGACCTAGGGGCAGGTGTGGAGCCCCTGCAAGGCCAGGCTGGGCGGGCCCTGCATCACAGCCCGAGCAGCTCCCAGAGGAGAGGGCAGGGGTGGGGAAGCGGGGATGGAGGGCATGGGCCTCTAGAAGCCCAAGGTGGACACTACTCACGCCTGCCCACAGCATCTGGGTGTGGTGGCCCGGGCCGGTGGGGCACAGCTGGGCAGTACTGGCAGCCTGTCCCTCTGGGTGGCAGAGCCAAGGGCAGGGAGGCGGGGGGACCGAGAAGCTCACAGGTTGGGGGCTGGGGAGTGGGGGGCCCGGGCGGCTCTGCGGGAAGTCCTCGCTCCGAGCCGGCCCAGGCACTTCCACAGTTCTGCTGAGAGGCTCTACTGGGCTGCACCTCCGCCCTTACCTTGCGGGAGAACATCAAGCTTGGCACCTTCCTCCCAGAGGGAGCGATGTGGTGGGGGACAAAGGGAACAGCAAGGCTGAGAACCCAGCGCTGACAAGTGCCAGCCCGCGGGGTAGGGCCACAGCGGGGTTAACAGACACCCGTGCCCCCGCCCAGAGAGCCAGCTCAGGCCTTGACAGGGCAGCAGGTCACTCCCCTGCCTGGAGTCGCGTCGGCCTCTCTCGTGGCACCAGCGTCCAGTGCTGCCCATTCCCCGGGGGGCCGGGGGGCATCTGAACCCGACCCTCCCTCTCAGCCTGCAGGGCAGGCCTGTCACCTCCCTCCCCTCCCTGGCTCTGGGGGCCTCTGTCCCCGGAAAGCCCTGCCAGGCCTCCGTCCTCTCATTCTCTCCACAGACACCCCTGTGCAGGGCCTTTCCGGGCAGCAGGGATGCTGGAGGTGGGAACTCCCTCCGTGCCCTGCTGCCCACGTGGAACGGCTGCCCCGGGGCCTGGACAGGAGACGGCAGCTGGCTGGCCTCCCCCAGCCTCAGCGCCTCCTCAGGGACGGCCCTGGGCCGTGGCCGGGCCTACCTTGGCCTTGCTGATGGTGCAGTGCAGGGCGTTGTTCTCCTGGTCGTAGAGCAGGCTGAAGTCCAGCGTGCCCAGGGCGGCTGCGGACAGAGGAGGGCTCAGGTCACCCACTGCCACGAGGGGGCCCACCCCTGTGCAGCCGCACGAGCCTGGCCTGGGCAGCTGCTGCAGTCCCCACAGCGACTGCCACCCACGGAGTACCTCCCGCAGGCCAGGCCCTCCAGCCCCGGGAAATGGGCAGTGTTCTCCTCGCTTTCCAGGTGAGGAGCTGGGGCTCGGCCATCCCCAGTCACCATGAGTGGCAGCTCAAGAGTCAGCCCCAGCTTGTCGGCCCCACAGCCCAGCCCCCTAGGCCCTGCGCGGAGCTGCTTGGCCTGTGCTGGCCCAGCGTGGCGTCCACGTGTACCAGATACTCAGCTAAAGCAGTTCCTGTCCTCCTGCCCTGCTTGTGCAACTGCCCCTTTGGGCGCCATGCCTCAGTTTCCCTTACCTGTTAAACGTCACAAAGATTATGGGAGAAGGCAGAGGAGACAGGGCTTTGTGCGGCTGCAGGCCCTGGCTGGGCTGATTGGCTGATCCCTTCACCGGCCCCCCAGGCAACCCCCGGGGCTGTGGTTCCCAGGTCTCTCTGGTCTCTGGGGGCCTGGGCAGGCTGTGGGGAGCCAGCTGGGTCCTCGTGCTGCTATCCTGAGCCTCTCAAAGGCAGTGGGCAATTCCCAAGGGCCGGGCAGAGGGCGCAGCAAGAACTGGGTGCAGCTGCGACCCTCAGGGGCACTCCCACAGCAGCTGTGGCTCCCTGCACGAAGGCGGGGGTTGTGTGGGGGACAGACCTCGGGGGCAGTGTCTGGACATCAAGGTGCATGTTGCAGGATGTCTTCAGAAGACTAGAACCTGCTCACAGGCTGCTAGGCTAGTGAACCTGCATCTCATTCATTCATTCATTCTTTACCACGTGTTTACAATACATCAGACTCTAGGGATGGAGATATTAGTAAGGCAGGGTTCCCGCCCCAAGGAAAGCACAGCTTAATGGGAGGAGCAGATGAAAAGAATTTGCCACCACAGAGTCTGGTGGGCCAGGAGCGATGAAGGAGGGATCCAAGGGGGATGCCTGGCCTCAATGTGAACTGAGGTCATCAGGGAAGGCTTCCTGGAGGAGGTGACACTTCACCTGAGCCGTGAAGGATGAGCAGGAGTTGGCCAGTGCGCAGTGGAGCTGAGGCAGGGGGCATTCCAACCACAGGATGACCTGAGCATGGGGGGCTGTGTGGCTGGAGTGATGCTGGGGGGAGGGCAGGGGCATTGAACCTGGGTCTAGATCAAACTGTGGCCCCCTGGCCAAGTCCGGCCACGCCCATCTGTTTAGTCCTTGTCCCTGGCTGCTTTCACACTACAACGGCAGAGGAGTAAACGCCACAGAGGCCAGACGGCCCGCGGGCCTGCACTGCTGCAGGCCCCAGGCTCAGCAAAGTTCCAGGTCTGCAGAGAAACGGGCACAGTCAGGCCGCGTGCGTGGAGGGGCCCTTTCTTCTGAGGGCATGGCGCCCACTCGCGTCTGTCTTGCTCCCCAGCTCCTAACACAGGGTAAGGCACATGGCTCAGTGTTTCTGTCCTTGCTTGGGGGGCACAGTGGCAGGTGGGAGACCTGCCCTCTGACGTCGACCCTGGGTTCAAATCCTAGCTCTGCACTTCCTTGCTGGGTGACCTTAGACAGCTTATCTAGCCTCGCCGTGCCTCAGTTTCCTCATCTGCAAAATGGAGACGCAAAAGTATCGACCTCACAGCGTAGAGCTTTAACACGGCGCCCGGGGGACAGAACGCACTCAGCAGATAATTATAGAAGGAGCAGATCCATTTAGGCGATTTTCCCGACAACTGTACTTGCTCCTCTGAGACGCCTTCTGGAACGAACTCGCTCCAAACTGGATCACCCCTCCCCGCCTTCGTGAACAGAACATACAAACGGTCACCTACGCTCGTCTGAATAACCCGAGCCACTGCTGTGGCCACGATCACTGTTCTGTATGTCATGGTCACGGCCCAGACGCGAAGGGGGCGTGAGACGGTTCCCCCACCAGGTGATCCCAGGCGGCCACGCTTTTTGAGGTTTTCTTCACTTTTCTGCCTCCTCCTTTGCCATCAGCTTGATGCTCCCGTTACAGCACTCACCCCGGCAGCACAAACAGCCGTCCCTCCCGTTCCATAGCTAGTTTCTTCTATGAAACCAGGTGAGAATACTTGTTGGAAGTGCGTTCAAACTAAGAGTCAATAGGCCTTGAGTGGAACGTGGGTATTTTTCGTGAGTGAGGACGTGAGCTTTAGGGCTAACTATATCTGGCCTTTGGCTGCCTGCGTCCTCGCTCCTGTCTACGTGGGTGGGCAGGTGAGGGTGCTGTAAGTGGGTCCATCTCCCCACACCTGTAACACTAACACAGCCACAGGCCCAAGACTCTCCAGGTCTATGCTTTTGTAACAATAGCCCCCAAAGCTGTTGGTGACAGTAAATCAGTCTGCTGTTTGGTTCCGGCCTGCCCGTGGCCCGTTTCCTCTAGACATTAGCCGCCGAGGGCAGGGACCACGCCTCAGCCGTGCCCGCAACACCCGCAAAGAGCAGGTGTTCAATCCCCATGGCCGAGCCGTTCAAACCAGCTCGCTCTGCAGCTGCTCTCAGGAGCCAGGACTCGGTGTGACGCCCCCTGCTAAAACACACACCCCGACACCTCGGCCCGTTTCTCGAGCCCAGAGAGGGACAAGCCGGCGAGACGGAGGGGCCCCTGCTCCCTACTGAGAAACTCAACTCCAGGAGGAGAGAAGAGTCGCTCCTCCCGGCTCTGCAGACAGCCCTGTTTCAGGGCCCCACGCAGCTCGTGACACGACACTCGCTATCACTTCCCAGGAAGGAACAGCACGCCTCGTACCGCCCCAAGATGGCATGGATCAATTTTTTTGAACTCCAATGGAAGTTTTGTAAGAAATTATAATTTATGGATAGAAGCTTGGGCACTGTTTTTAGAGACTTGTATTGGAGCTCTCCTCAGGAAGTGACAGGCCAAAGTCTTCATTTCCCATGCAGAGAAGTGAGGCTCAGAGAGGGGAGGTGATCTGGCCAGGGTGGCACAGCAGAGCTGGACAGAGAATCCAGGCCTCTTCACTTCTGTCCTGATAGTTTGTGCCTTAAAGCTTAGTGGCTTCCAAACATTTTTTGTCTGCCACTTTGTTTAGCTGAAATCTTAGGAGGATGCAACAGAGAAACAAAAGAGAGACGAGCACGAGTTGTTCCTGGGGAGTGGGGAAGACTTGGCCGCTGCTCTGGGGGGCCTTGGAGTTGGACACGCACCCTGGGCTTGTGGTGTGGGTGAGGGGGCACCGAGGGCAGGTGAAGGTGCCGGTCTGTGTGAGCCACGGGGGCCAGCCCTCCCGCCACTCAAACCACATGTCCTGGCCGAAGTTTACATCCTTGGAAGAATAATGAGGGTTGGTCACTAATGGGCCTTTGAGAGTTGTCACCCGCTTGTCGATAATTATAGAGCCTTAATGGGGCTAATTCAGAGAAAATCAAGCTCAAGCCCCTGTCAGTTCCTCTAAGGCTCAGCATCCTCTGCTCGGCGCATGGAGACTGACAGCATCATTCTGACCTTGGCCTCCGCCCGACCTTCCTCACCCATACTCCCTTGAGAATAGGAAATCTGCCCCGCTTTTCTTTTTTGAAGAAAAATGTCAGCCTCTCAAATAGTTTTAAAAAGACTATGGCAAGAATCACAGAAAATGATCAAGCCCAACTTGAAAGCATTTTATAGTTGGGGAAACTGAGGCACTGAGCCAGGCACTGAAGGGGGTACAGAGAGGAATGAGCCACACATCCCTGCTTCCCAGGAGCTCAGAGGCAGAGGGCTAGGATTTCTACACATCTATCCATTCCCCTGCTTCAAGTTGTTCAATGCTTCTCCACTGCCTCCTGGACTCAGGTGAACCTCCTTGGTGTGGCATTCAAGGTCCTCTGTGATACGACCACTTCGTCCTCACCATCAGTCTCTTCCCCTTGCTCCAGCCACTTGACTCCATTGTTGTGACTCCTCTGGGCTGTATTTCCTCCATCTCTCTACCTGGGCACAGAGCAGTCCCTCTGCCAGGAGCACCTCCCTTCCTCCTTCCTCTCTGCCAGCCTGCTTCCTCCCCACTCCCAGCCTCAGAGCACAGCTCTCTCTGCAGGTGAATGCTGTGCAAGCCACCACTTCCCATTTGGGGTCCTGCCTCCCCGTCCTCACTGCTGGGCCACCTGCGTGTCTTGGTTTCCATGAACTCCCTGATGTCAGAGATTGTGTCTCAGGCATTCTTGAATCTCTGTGCCTAACACAGCACCTCACACATAGCTGGTCACGTAATGTGGAGCGCATAAAAGTATGGTCTGAGCAGAACACGACCGGGCTTAGGACAGGGACTCACAGCCAGGGGGACCGGGAAACGCTCCCAGCTGAGGGCCTTTGAGGCAGGCCAGCAGCAAATCCTCCGCTCCATCCTTCTCCAGGCCTCCATGGGCCTCAGTCCCGAGTCAGCCCAGGGTGAATCACTCAGAGGCAGGTGTACCCATGGGCATGTGGTGCAGTTCTGGCCAATGAGACAGAAGGACAGGTCTCCTGGGGACTTCTGGGAGAGTTTCCTCACACTTAAACTGAGACATGGGAGAGGAAACTGATCCTTATCAAATTTAGGATCTTACATGTGACACCTGGACCTGCAGCAGCCACCTTGGACCCTGAGGGAGGTCAGCCTAAGAGGAAAAGAGCATGGCCAAGTGAGAAGCCACCCAGAACCCTCACCACTGATGTTGCTGACGAGGGGCAGCACCAACCCGCCCCGGGGCCACACAACCTCAGCTGCCCTCCCTGTTTGAGGCGCTTTGAGCTTTCTGTCACCTGCAACCCAAAACCTCTGGTCATTCCAGCTTTGAAGAATGGCCTGGGTCTCCACAGGTGGAGAGCAGGCGGGGGAGCATCTCAGGCAGGGAGTGGCCCCTGCAGAGGGTGGGGCACGGGGCCGCCTGGAGAGCAGCAGCAGCGGGGTCTGGCTTAGCCAGGCCGCGCTGCGGACACTTGGAGGGGAGTGCACTGGGGGGCCCTTCTGACTCCAGCCTTCGCTGCGTATACTCCCCATCACCGCCCCTCTATTAGATCAGTTCGGAACATGTTAATTTTGTGCTTGTGCCTTAAGGTGACTTAATAAAAGATGAGCTTTAAAGAGAAGGAAAAAAACGCTGAATAAATAAACAGCACTTCACTCTCGGCCTTGGACAACAGAGCAACCGCCCTAATTTCTTTTTGTTAGAACAGAGATAATCCAATAATTAGGGCAGCAAATAGCATAACCCTGGCTAAAGCCGTAATGAACCATCTGGCTTGAATCATTTAGGCTTATTCTAGGGATCTGGCTGTCAGAGCTGAGAGGGGGGCGCAGCCTAGGGTGCCGGGTGGAGACCAGTTCCACCCCAGAACCTGGTCCCCCACCGGCAGGAGCCAAGATTTCTGTGCTCCCATGCCCGGGGTGTTTGCTTGGTCGCTAATAGGACCCAAGCCCAGGGTGGGCCACCCCCTGAAGGGGGTGAGGGGGCCCAGGCTGGCCCTGGCTCAGTCACACGGCCTCCTTAGCTCGGTTCTGCAGAGCGCCCTGGTCATCCGGGTGTGGCCAGCCCACAGTTCAGGCTGGCAAAGCTGTGTCCAGGGCTGCCTGCTACTGCTGACCCAAGCACGTGTGTCCCCTGCTAGGACCCAGGAGATCCCTGGGTCCAGAGACCCAGCCCTTATCCCCATCACCCACTCTCTGCTCTAGGACAGTGCTCAGTGGAGGACTGCTGAGTCGATGGAATGGAGACGGAGCAGCTGGCCTGAGTCTGGAATTTCTGGTCCCCTCCTTGACTGGGGGTTCAGAGATAGCCAAAAAAAATGACCAGATTTCTCGCCTCTCTGCCGTATGTCATCCAGAGGACCCTTGGTGCCAACAGGAGGGTTGCCTGACACTCAGAGCTCTGCCCTGCCCACCTTCTCACTCCCTCGGGGAAGCAAGAAAGATGCTGGAAAGGGAAGAGTTCCCTACCCCTTCTTCTGGAGGTGGCTTTGGATTCAGGGCGTCCAAAGGGGTGACTTGGGTCCCAGTGACCACCTGCCTGGAGGTGTGCAAGTGAGGGGATGTGCTTTGCCCAGGGGCCAGGAGCTGGGGGTGGGGAAGATCCGGGCACAGCCCTGAGGGCAATCAACTCTGCCACCCAATTTCCCCAAGCTGGCAGGGAAGTGCAGACAGAGAACTACTCCCCACGCCCTGCCCCTGGCAGGGCCTCAATACGCCAGGCTCTGGCCGCAGGGCTGTGGTCCAGGCCCGGGAAAGTGCACAGCAGGCAGTTTCCCCACACAGGCCCAGCTCTGAAGGGCCTCCTCCCGGGTACTCCTCCCGGGGCCTCCCTAGGTAGGGCGATGAGAGGTCTGCCGGCCCCTCCCTCACCCGCGGTGGCACTGGTACCCCCCGTCAGCTTCCAGAAGCACATATTATGCTCGGGAAACTCCAGACCCCCGGCTCCAGGCCCCTGTGAGCACCCAAGCTCGGCGCAGCCACTCTCGCTGCGCTGCGCGGGGGATGGGGCCAGGCGGGCCTTGGCGAAGCCCGCGAGCGACCCGTCCCCCTAAAGGTCCACATCTTGGGCAGGGCCGGCGTTTGACGCTGGCTTTCCAGGTCTGAGAGTGATGCGGCTGGAGCTACAGCTGGGTCGGGGGCCTTGCCAGCAGGGCTCCCTCCATCCCCACCCCCATCCCGCGCAAACCCATTCCGCACTGGTGGCGACCTCTTCAGCCTCGGTTTCCCCTCCAGTCCCGGGTTGGGCGGAGCCGGCACCCTCAGAGACGGGCCAGGCTCCAGGAGCGCCCGCCCGCCGGGCCTCGGCCTCGGGGACCCCGGCGCTCGCCTACTCCCTGGGGCTCGGGGCTCAGCCCGGGGAGGAGGCGGCGCGGGCTGCAGGGCCCCTTCCTGGCCGGGGGAAGTGGGCGTAACAGGTGGGCGAAGGTCTGCGGCCCAGGCGAGGGCAGCGGCGGGGTCCAGGGACACGGGAGGAGGAACCGCCAAGGTTTGTCCAAAGGACAAGCGGCCCCGCGGTCCTCTGGTCCTCGGCCCGCGCGCCAGCAAAGCCGCCGCGCTCTGCCGGCCGCCAGGCCCACCCACGAGGCCGGCCCGGCCCCAGCCCCGGCCCCCCTGCCCGGACACCCCAGCCTGGACCTCGGCCGCGGGGCTGGCCCGCAGCGGGCTCCTGGGCGGGCAGCGACCGCACGGCCGGCAGCAACTGGTGTCTCCCCGGGCGCAGCTCCGCCCTTCCCGGGAACAAAAGCCGCCGCCCGCGCTGGAGCTCCCGGCAGGTGGGCGGAGAGGGGGCGCGGCGCGGGCTCCGGGGAGCAGGGCCCCGGAAGTGGGACACCCCCAGGGGGCGCCCCCAAACTTCCCACCTCTCCAGTCGGGGTCGGGGGAGGTGTCGGGGCTGGATCTGCAGGGCGCGCGGAGAGCGCATGCAGCAGGCGAGGGGCTGAGACGCGGCGTGGGGTGTATGCCGAGGGAAAACGGGAGATCGCGGGGATCCAAGGGACCGGCGAGGTCGGGGCAGCGCGGGAGAGCCCGAGCCGGGGGAGGGGGCGAGAAGTCGCGAGTTGGAAACTTACTGCAGTCGTCGGACTCGTAGCCGTCGGCGTCCGGCTCGTCCTCCGGCGGCTTGGCGGGTGGCCGCGCCGGGCTGGGGCCGGGGCTGGGGCCCGGGCTGGCGCCGTAGGCTCCGAAGATCTGGTCCACATCCTCGTCGTCGTCGCGGGCGCCGTCGGAGGGGCTGCGGCGGCCCGCGCTGGCCGCGGCCGGGCGCGCGGGGGCGTCCGGGGGCGCAGCGGCGCGGGGCCCGGCGTCCGGGGGCAGGCCCCGCGGGAAGCGGGGGAAGTAGTCGGAGATCTGCTTGATGGGCCGGATGGGGCCGGGGCACACGTCGATGGCCATATGCTCCTGGATGCTGATGGTCGCCTTCTCCCCGCGCCGCCGGAGGGTCATGCAGGCAGCGCGGCCCCGCCCGGGCGCGGCCCGGCCCGGCCCGGCGCGGCCCCGGCCCGGGGGCGGCTCAGCAGGCCCGGCGGGGCGCGGCGGGGGCTGCGGGCATCGCCGGCGGTGCCCCCAGACGGCCCTGACGCGGCTGCTGCCTGCTCGGCGGCGGCCGGCGCGAGTGAGTGCCAGGGGCCGGCAGGCAGGGGGCGGGCCCAGCCCGCGTCACCCGGCAGCAGCCAAGCAGTGTGAGTGTGCGGGCTGCGCGGGCGGCGCGGAGCGGAGCGAGCCGAGCGGCGCCGCACTCACCCGCACTCCACCAGCGCGCACGCCGGCCCGGGACCCCGCGCGCGCACACCCGGGCGAGCAGGGCCCCCCGAGCGCCCTCCGCTCACGCACACTGGCAGGACGGGCGGGGAGCTGCGCTGGGACCCGCAGGACGCACACGCGCGCATTTCCACGCGTGCCAGCACTTGCTGGGCTCCGTTTACTCTCACAGGACGCACGCCGGTGTGCAAGGACACGCCAAGCACACACAAACGTGTACAGACGCTTGGCAGAAGCGTCCCCTGGCTCACACACAAACGTGTGTACCCATACAGGGTTGGTTGAGGTTGCTGTGGCAGAGTACACCCCCCCCCCCCCCCCCCCCCCCCCCC
The DNA here is from genome assembly GCF_041296235.1 of Equus asinus. Taxonomy (NCBI): domain Eukaryota; kingdom Metazoa; phylum Chordata; class Mammalia; order Perissodactyla; family Equidae; genus Equus; species Equus asinus. The sequence continues at coordinate 17,337,297 of NC_091802.1, forward strand.
CCCCCCCCCCGCCATGCACACACATCCCTAATAGGACACACAAACACGCCCACAGAGGTGATCAGGGGACTCAGGGCACAGTCTTCCATGTCCTCGAGCACGCCTAACAGGATGCACAAACACGCTCATAAATGTGATCAGGGAACTCAGGGCACAGACTGCCCTCCCCCCATGCATCTAGCAGGACACGCAGACACACTCCTAGGAGTGCAAGGACAGGCTGCTCACACACTAGCAGGACATGTGCATCTTCAGCTGTCCAAGGTCATTGCTGGCACAATCTGTTCACACTTCCTCTCAGGTCACACACACACACTCTGTGACCTCGGGTCAGTCTCTCACTTGGTCAGTGAGTGGTTTGAGGGACCCAGCCCCACCCCCCATGGGGACAGGGTGAGTAAGAACCTTGACCACAAGCTGTGGTCAGTTGCTGGTGATGGCAGGGAGGGCCGGGGCAGAAGGGACCTTCCTGGTGAATGATGTGAATGATGGATGCAGTGGAGGTGGAGCAGCAGGGCGCTGCCTGGCCACAGCGCAGGCCTCCCACATGGTCAGATAACTAAACAAATCCCAGAGGCCCAGCCCTGCCTGTTGTCCTGCTTTCCGGGAACAAAGCTGGGAAATGGCTGCTGCTTATACAGGTGTGTCCCCAGAAAGCCCTGGGCACTGACGGATGGAATCCTGTTTACTCCCTGGTTTCTACTGTTGGATCAGAAATGCTTATCTTCTTGGCTAGATCCCTTCTGTGAGATGAGGGGCCCCAGACCTGTGCCCCTCCCCTCTCCATTACCCATGTGGAGGGTGGGGAGCAGAGAGAAGAGAGAGGAGGCCTCGCCCTCCTCACTTCCAGCTGCATCACTCTGACAGATCATTTGGTCTCTCTGAACCTCAGTTTCCTCATCTGTGAAATGGGACTAATTCCAACCTTGCAGCGTTATGGTGAGGCCCCATCTATGACAAAGCGTGACAGATCAGAGGTGTGCACTGGGGCTGGCTGTCTCTTCTCCCTTCCCTTGGGAGACGAGATTCACGAATGAGAGATGATGGAGAACCATGTTTTTTATGGCAAGTTCTGCCCCGGGCGGTGACGGTCACTACCCACTGTTGAAAACTACTGTGTACTGTGTCAAGAACGTTCAAGGTGTCATCCTACAGATTCCTTCTACTCCCCTCTGTCGCGGGCAGGCTTTACTGTTCCCGTTTTGCGGGTGGGGAAATTAAAGCTCAGATGTAGTGACTTGCCCAGGGTGACTGCTGGCTGGGGGCAGAGCTGGCATTAGAACCCAGATGTCCTGACTTTTTGAGGGCTTCCACTCCGCACACCTCTGCCTCTCCCTCCCTACTCCTTCAGTGCTCGAGGGGTCAGAGCAGAGCTGGAAACACAAATAAAACCTTGCTCTCCAAAGCTCCTCCTGAGGCTCTGTGGATGGGTATAGCCCAAATTGAGCAGGAAGAGGAGAGGAAGAGAGAGGGGGTGACAGTGGGGATGCACTGGCCTGGGGGCTCCCTGAGGACAATCAGAGGTCCTGGTGGGGGAAGAATCCAGCCTTCCAACAGTCAAAGGCCAAGGAAAGGACAGGAGAGCCTGGAAGCCTGACACGAGTGGGTTTCTCATTTCCAGGAATGCTTAAGGGGATTAGTCCTTAAATAGTCACAGAGTGACTCCCTCTGTGCCAGAGGTGGCTGCATTGCAAAGTGATTATGTAATGATACGGGGTATTAAGATACAGACACTGAGCCATCATTTCATAATTCCTTCGTTTGAGGAGCAAGAGAGTGTTGTCATCATCTTACAGGTGGGGAAACTGAGGCTTCAGGACTTCAGGCCAAGGGACTGGGAATGAGAGCCTGGCTATCCTGACCCCTGATCCTGTGCCCTTTTGACTTCACGACTTTACCTCTGTGTTTACTGCGGCTGGGGACAGAAGGCGGCTGACCACTCCCTCCCGGCCTCTTGATCTTCTGTGGGTCTGGCTTTTTGCAGGATCAGCTCACAGCTCCTGGCTCTGCAGGTGCTGGCTCTGGGGAGGGTCTGGAAGAAGTGGGGTGGAGGGCCCAGCCTCCAAAGGATCCAGCCAGGGAACCCCAGGATGCCCACTGGAGACACACGTGGCGTACGTGGGGCCAACCTCCAGCAGATGGCAGAGTCAAGAGCCACTCTGAGGTCTGAGTTCCTCCAGCTGTGAGCCAAGCAGAGACGGGGTAGGGCCGCCTGGAGGGGTAGAACTGGTGTTATGCGGGCAGGTGTCCAGTTTCTAGAAGTTGAATGGGCAGGGGAGTCAGGCAGACTTGAAGTCAAAAGCCTGTCTCCCTCCTTCTGCGTCTGACCTTGGGCCGGTGGCTTAGGCCCGCAGCCTCGCCTGTGGAGTACGGAGGCAGCGAACAAATGGCCTCGTGAGAAATGAAGGTGGGAGGCATCTCAGGTGCCTGGACAGCGCCTGGCGTGCAACAGGCGCTCAGTGAATTGTGATTCTCTTCCCAGTGCAAACCATCACCACACGCCCTGTGACCACCTCAGTGTCTCTACCAGCGAAATGCGGTTGGCAGCGCTCTCCCTGTCTGCGGCAATGCCAGGTGAGGACACTGGGGACAGTGTGTGGAGAAGCGAATGTACTTGCCAAGGCTGGGGCACCGGCTGGCATGTGTGGGGATCTGTAAGCAGCTGGGCGTGTCCAGACCCCATCAATCATGTTGCCTTCTGTGCTGGGGTGGGCGGCTCGGCAGCTGGACTGGCCTTCAGCAAAGTTAAGCGGGTAGAGTCTGCCCTTGGCCACAGCCCTCAGGAACCCCATGCCCTTGCTTCTCTCACACCTGCTTCTCCCAAAAGGCTTTTGAGCTCTCTCAGTACACACAAAGGCCCCTGTCCGATGAGGTAGGAGGGGGTTCCCGGAAGGATGGCCCAGGCGTCTGTACCACTGGGATGCCTATTAAGAATGCAGATCCCAGGCCCCTGCTTCACGCCCACTGACGGAGATATGTGCATGAAGACTCATGGGTGCATCTTAACAAGCACCCCTGGATTATTTTTATGCATGATTATTTTTATGAGAATCGCTGGGTTAGAAGGTGCTAATGGTTTAATACAGCGATTCTCAACCTGTTTTGCTGCCTCCACGCTGTTCAATGCGCAACACCCAGGCAGGAGGCGGGGGTGTCAGAATTTCTAGACCGCTTTGGCGAAGTCCCACTGGGGAGTCTCATACATCCCGTTTAGGGCGTTAGGACTTCTTTCTTGGCTGAGAACGGCCAGTTAAAGCCTTTCCTTGTAGTGAGCAACCGGCATTTTAGAGGAAATGACCTCCACCCTGCACTTGGCTGGATATCCTTGGTTGGCATCTCTGGCTGGTGCCCCCATGCCCTGGAAGGAAGGGCCCTCCCTGGCCCTGGCCTAACGTGTACTCCCAGTTTCCACCCTTCCCTGATTCCTGGAGGAGCTCTTGGCATGCTGTGCTGGTGGAACCTTCTCTGGAATTAGAGGAATTCTTTACCCAAAGGAGGGGCCAATGGAGGAGTTCCAAGCACTGTTGCCCGGTTGATGGAGAGAGGCCTTCCAGAGGCCCTTGTCACTCATTTATTTGTGAATCCACACTTTAACAATATTTATTGAACTCCTACCTGTGACAGACCCCATGCTACATTCTGCGGGGGGCCCAGTGACGAAAGAAGCCCCATTTCCCTTTAGAGTCTGATGATGGAGGGCAAGTCAGGAAGGGACATGGGAGCCGCTCACTGTGGTCGATTGCTGCCTCTTCCTTGGCGGACCCCATGGCCTTGGCATGGGAGCATGGCGGAGTGCTGACGTCAGCAAGTCAATGTAAGCGTTTGCAGTATAGCCTGTGGCTGCTGAGGCGAACTTGATGTATTAAGCAATATTAAAAATGCATCTCTTTTTGATAATTTATTATGCACATTCTCATAAACACATTCCACTCGTCACAGTACATTTACTAACACTCGGCCTACCAGCGGGGAAAAGTTAACACGCACCTAATGATGTTGTTTTGCAGATGTCAAATGGTCTTGGAGCTGCCGGGATGGGCTAAATGGCTGAAGGAGATGCGTGTCTTCTTTCCGTCCAGTGGTTTGCAGACCACAGGTCTGCGAGCCCCTCACTTCGCCCACCCATCTCGCTTTCCAGATGAGGAAACTGAGGTCTCTAGAGATGGAGGGCTGGGCTAAGGTCACCCGAGGCAGACCCGGGACTCACACCCAGGAGCTGGATGGAAGGGCTAAGGCTCTCCCTCCCTCCCTCTGCACAGGTCCTCGTCTGGGCTGCCGGGCAGGAAAGAGGCTGAGGCGAGGGTGTGGGAGGGGCTTAGCTCAGGATCATGCTGCCTCTGCCTGGAGATCAGATGCCAGTGAGGGATAATGCTGAATCCTTAGGGGAAGCTCCAGAAATAACCTGAAGGAGGACAGGGGGTGTGGCCTGAGGCTTAGGGGACAGCTCGGATGAGGTAGCACCACCCCACCCCCACCCCAAGAGACCTGGGGACCGCCGGAGCCCAGGGTCTTGTTCTGGTGTCTTCAGGACTGGGGTGAACATCTCACCATTGTGAACAGGTTAGAATGCGCGGGAGCTCTAACTGGCTATTCTGAAACCCAGGGCCATAGCCTCAAATGTTCCCTCAAACAGCTTTGAATTGATGATGCAATTCACAAGGTATCAACAAGGCAAATGGTGGCTGCCAATTTTAACTCATTTCACTTTTTTAAACTGATGAAATATTTCAGTCATACGAAAAAGGTCTAGAGTATAATGTACAGATGGCCCATACCCACCACTCAGCTTAAAAAGAAAATATTGCAGGTTCCTCAAAAAGCTAAACATAGAATTACCATATGACCCAGCAGTTCCACTCCTAAGTGTATACAAAAAATAATTGAAAGCAGGGACTCAAATAGATACTTGTACACCCCTGTTCATGGCCATTGTGAATAATGACCCTAGCATCCATCGATACATGAATGGAGAGACAAATGTGGTATATCCATACAATAGAATATTATTCAGCCCTGAAAAGGAATGAAGTTCTGATATATGCTGCAATCTGGATGAATCATGAAAACATGTTAAGTGAAGTAAGACAGAAAGAAAGCACAAATTATATGATTTTACTCATTTGAAATATCTAGAATAGGAAAATTTATAGAGACAGGAAGTAGATTAGAGGTTATCAGGGGCTGAGGGGGAGGAGAGAATGGGGAGTAATTGCTTAACAGGTACAGAGTTTCTGTTTGAGGCAATGAAGAAAAAGTTTTGGAAATAAATAGTGGTGATGGTTGCACAATGTTGTGAATGTAACTCATGCCACTGAGTCGTACACTTAAAAATGATTACAGTGGCAAATTTTGTGTTATATATATATTCTACCACAATTAAAACAAAAGATCACAAATGCATTTTAAATGCCCTGTCATTCCTGCTCCCTCATTGCTCTCCCCAGAGGCAATCACCATCTTGAATTTGATGACGATCACTCCAGGTATTCGTTTTCACATTTAGTACATATATATGCATCTATAAGCAATATGTGGCATTGTTTTGCATTTTGTAAAACTTCATATAAATGATGTCATACTATACATATCCTCATTTAACTTATTTTTTCACTTACCATTGTTCCTGAGATTTATTCCTGCCGAAGCATGTAGTATAGTTTATCTGTTTTCATTACAGTATAATATTCCACTCTAAGTACACCACAATTTATTTCTCCTTTCTCTTATTGTTGGACATTTAAGTTCTTTCCATGCTTTGCTATTATAAACCTGTTGCCGTGGATATTCCTGTCTCCTGGCCCACATGTGGGAGAGTTTCTTTACAGTTTCCTGGATAGGGAATTGCTGGGATGAAGGACATGTGTATCTTAGCTTGACCAGATAGTGCCAAACTGCTCTCCAAAGTGGTTATAACCATTTCTATTCCCACCAGCTCTGTATGAGAGTTCCAGTTCCTCCACATCCTCATCAACACTTGGTATTGCCAGACTTTTGAATTTCCGCTGGTTTGATACGTGAGGAAGGGCATCTCATTGCATTTAATTTGTTTTCCTTGCTAACTAAGTGCTGTTGCATTTTTGCTACTAAGGGCAGGCATAGATAAATGTAGCAAACTGAAAATTGAAGAGTTTCTATCAATAAGGGATAAGTTAAATATGGTCTGATTCACCTGTACCATGGAATATTATGCAGCCATTAAAAAGGACAAGGCAGCTGTGTGTGCCCTGATTGGGAAGATACATTGATATTCTCATGGACTAAAAAGCTTTTCATCTCAGACATGTTGTTAAATAAAAAAGCAAGAGGCATAAAACAGTATGTTCCTTTTGTATATAAATAAAAGGATATATATACATATATATGTTTTTATATATGCATAAGATACCTTCGAAAGAATAAGCAGGAAACTGATTAAAAATGGTTCATCTGGTAAGAGAGCTGGGACACAGGGAAACTGCTCTGCTCTGTGCGTTTTGACTACATGCATGTGTTACCCTTTAGGAAAAATGAGCCCGGAACGGGCAAATTCATAGAGACAGGAAGTGGAATAGAGGTTACCAGAGGCTTGCGGGGAGGGAGGGTGGTTATTATTTATGGAGTTTCTCTTTGGGATGATAAAAATCTGGAAATGGATAGTGGTGATGGTTACACAATAATTTGAAAGTACTTAACCCCCTGAATTGCACACTTAAAAATGGTTAAAATGGTAAATTTTGTGTTATCTATACTGTACCACAATAAAAAAATAAGCCCACAATGAAAAAATTTTTTAATTGCACCATTAAAAATAATAATTCTAAGACAGTAGGTCTTAAAAGTTCTCACTTCAAGAAAAAAAATTTCTGTAACTGTGTATGGTGATGGATGTTAACCAGACTTATTATGGTGATCATCTCGCGATATATACAAGTATCGAATCATTATGTTGTTCACATGAAACTATGTCAATTATGCCTCAATAAAAAAAGAATTATAATTGTTGGAAACATTGCTGTCTGAATCTCCGGCCCCGGAGACAAGTCCTAATCCTGGCTCCACGGAGGGCATGGTGGGAGCTGGGAGCCTAGACCTGGGTCCACCAGGCAGGACTCTCCACGGGAGGGCACTGTGACTTCCCGAGTCCTCCGCAAGGCGGAGACACGGCTCCTGAGGCCTCACCTGGTGAGCACTGCCTAACTCTCCACCGGGACCCTCATCCCCATCAACCTGGTGGCCTGGTGTCCCATGCCGCTCTGAGCTTCCCCAGCCCCACACCTCCTTTCGCTGCTGGCCTCGCTCTCAGCCCTGTCCCCACTCCTCGGTGATCCCTGCTCCTCTGTAAACAAGACCTCTGATGACTTGGGCCTCTCCCATTATTTTTCCCAGCCTGGTCCTCCTCCATCCCTGGGCAGTGAGTGCCCCCCAAATCCCTTTGAGCCTCCTACAGGCATGCTGCACCTCGGCCCCCATCGACACATCCCCCATCCCCTCTGTGTCATTCCGGTGACTCCTGATGCCTTTTCCGGCCAACACAATGGCCCCAGTCCTGAACCACTGACTGCCAACCGCCTTCCTGACGGCTTCATTTCAGCCAGCATCTCCCCTGGCCACACCCTGGGCCCTGCCGTGCCCTGTGGCCATGTACTTCCTAAACCACATCTTCAGCCCAGACAGGGTGGGGGGATCAGACACCAGAGAGGAGGCGTCTAGCTCACGGGGAAGAGCTGCATCCTCCACACTCCCCTGCTCTGGCTGACCTCCCTCTCGCCTGCTGGGCTGTGCTGCTCCACCTGCCCCGAACCTTCTGGGGACCTCAGGGTCTGAGGAACAGTCTGAAAACCACTGGCTCCCCAGCGAAAGCCCAAAGGATAGCCAAGCAGGCCCCTAGCCCAGCATTCCCTCAGCTCTGTTACTTACGAATCAGCTTCTCAACTGCAACTTACAGTATTATTTACTTTATATTTTTTGAAGAAATCAATACACTTAAAAAATGCTTCAGGGGCCAGCCCCGTGGCGCAGGGGTTAAGTTCGCACATTCTGCTTCTTGGCGGCCCGGGGTTTGCCAGTTCAGATCCCAGGTGTGGACATGGCACCGCTTGGCAAACGCCATGCTATGGTAGGCGTCCCACGTATGAAGTAGAGGAAGATGAGCACGGATGTTAGCTCAGGGCCAGTCTTCCTCAGCAAAAAGAAGAGGATTGGCAGTAGTTTAGCTCAGGGCTAATCTTCCTCAAAAAAAAAAAAAAAGCTTTAAATATTCTGGTTAGCTTTGTCCTAATGATAATATCTGTGATGGGAATTGATGTGCTGGTTATATTTCTCTACTACACATTGAAATAAACACATAATTATTACAATAAAACATTATCCATTAAGTAGATGAGGTTAAGTCAATTGCCCAAGAGCCCATAACTACAAAGAGGCAGAGCCAACATTGAGCCCAGGCAGTTTGCCTCCAGAATCCACGCCCTTGACCGTCACCAGTCCTGATGTGTCAGCCCTGTCATCCCCAGGCTGTGATGGTTACTGTTCCTCCAAACCCCATTGTCAGGCCAAGTTTGCCACAGGTGTTTAAGCTGAAGATGACAGAACACAGCTCTTTGCAGGTGTGCTGTGGGAGTCAAGCCCAGCTGAGGTTTGCTTCCACGGCATCTGCCAGCTCTGGGGCCAACCTCCCCCCTCATAGGACAATGGCCTGAGGGCCACACTTCTGCAGGGCCAGGCCTTGGGGCTCACCCCCAGTCCTCCTAGGAGAGCCCAGGGCCTGGGCTGGGATAGCAGCGGCAGCCCCACCTCCCCTGCCCCACCTGCTGGGTGAGCCCCTGGCTGGAGGTCCTCCGGCCAGCCCAGGAGGCAAGGCCTTGGCCTTAGGCCTGAAACCGGAAGGCTGAGAAGCAGTTGGGCCAGCAAAGGGATGCAGGAAGGAGGAAGGGGTCCAGGCAGAGGGAACAGCACATGCTAAAGCCCAGGTGAGAGAGTGTGGTGTGTTTGCGGAACTGCTTGTGGCTGAGATGGCTGGAGCTGGGGTGGGAGGGGTGCAGGGTGGAGGCCGGATGTCCCTGCTGAGCGCCACACGCCCCCTGGGGGCCACCGGCCCATGGGCTCCTCCTGCCTCTGGGCGAGTGTGTGGAACGCCTCACTGTCTGGATTTAGAGTCAGAGACTCGGGGACAGTGACAGCCTCTCACGGCTCATCCAGCGCCCTCCCACCACGCGGCCTGCTGCCCACTCGCGCCCGTCAGCCCAGCCGTCAGGCCTCTGCCCGGTGCCCTCACCCGCCGTGACCACCCAGCACACTCCTGTGTTGCCTTCAGTGCCCTGTTGGGTCTTGTCCCTCCCTGAGGCCCATGCCATGTTCCTTCCACAATGCCTCGGGGCCATGTCTGTGCTACGTTGCAGGGCCTAGCACACTTCTCAGGGTTTTTCTTCAACAGTCTGTCTCCCCAGCAGGGCTGAGTCTTTGAGGACCTGGAAGGGACTCCATCTTGTGGCCCTTGAGCTGTGGGCTCAGACTTGATGTGCTTCCAAAGCCCCGGGGGATTCTCGGCACCCCCCCCGCCGCCACCCCCACGGAGCCCGGCTGTGGGCCCAGGAACCAACAGTGTTCTGGGTTCTGAAGCTGGGGGCAGGCCGGGCTGCCACGCACACGGTGCATCTTTGTTAACATGGAAACTGAGGTCCAGAGAGGTGGCCTGACCTGTCCAAGGTCACACAGTAACTTTGAGGTAGGGCCAGGGCTTGAGCTCTGCGCACCACCTTGTTGGGGGCGGAGGGGGGTGTTCTACCCTCTCCTGCCATCTGGGATTCTTTGGGCACAGCCTCAGGCTCAGGGCTTCAAGCCCACCCCAGTTAGGCCAGTGGGGTTTTCCTGGGCTTCTCCCTTGGCCCTGCCTGGGTTCTGGTGGCCCCCAGGGGGATTGTACCTTGAGCCCGCTCCCACAGGGCCTTTGCAGAGGGCACTTAGTTCTGAAGAGGAAGCCATTTTGTTTCCTTCTTCCTGTCCTCCCCTGCCCAGGCCCACTGACATAAGCCTGGGGACTGCCTCAGGGCCCTTGCATTAGCCAGCTCCTCCTCCAAACTATCCTTGCACCAGATCATTTCACGGGTGGTTCATTCTCACCTTTTACATCTCAGCTCAAAGCCCGTCCCCTGGAGGGGCCTGACAATCCTACCAAAGCAGCTGCCTGCAGTCCTGTTTACTGCTTACTGTCTGCAAGCTCCCGGGGGTGAGGACCCAGCACAGTGCCTGGCCCATGGCTGGCAGGCGCTCAGTTCACAGTGGCTGAGGGGAGGCATCTGAACCACAGGCAGCCCGGGCGGCGGGGCCCAGGCCAGCGGTAGGGGAGGCTTCGGGGTGGCAGGCAGGGTGGCTAGGTGGAAGGAGGGAGGGAAGGCCAGCAGGGCCCTGCCGGCCAGCTGGCCCGGCCCCTCCCTGCCTGCGCTGCTCCCCCTGGGGCGGGCGGCCTTGAGACAGCAGCATTGAGAGGGAGGAGGGGGAGAGTGGAGGGTCATCCATCAGCCGGAGACGTGGAGAGCCTGGGAAATCGAGGAGGCTGTCTGAGGCCCGTTCGCCAAGTGTCTGCCTGGCGTTCTGGGAGTCTGGGCACCTGGTGGGCAGGCGGCTGCTCCCACGGGGACGGGGAACAGCCATGGCAGCCCCAGGACCACCCTGGTGGAGGAGGGGGGTGGAGGCGGTGCTCCATGCCCACCTCCCCGTCCCCCCCCGTCCCCCAGGCACTTCAGCCTGTCATCCCAGAGGTGGCTAATTACCTTCTACAACCCTCACCCCTTTCGGCAAGGCAGGTCACTATTTTGTTTTAATTATTTTGAACTTCAATACACAGGAGTATAGAGATTAAAATAACAAACCCCAAAGCATATCCACCAAGATGAACGTTTTCATCTTTTTTTTTAGAGAGGTTTTTTAACTTCAAAAAATGTGAACTGTAACACAGAAAATTGCATGAAATGCAGATGCACAGCGTAGTGAATAGTTATAAAACAAACACCAGCATGATCAGCACCATTTCACCCCAGGAGTCATGAAGTGGAAGGTGCCACCCGCTGCCTGAGGGCCCTGATGTGTCCCTTATTCGCACACTTCCCCTGACCCCCTCACGTTCTCTTTTATGACACCGTTGTCTCGGTTTCCTGGTCTTATAAAAATATAAATACAATAAAACATTACAGATAAAAAATCCCCTTCCTGAGTCCCATCCCCATCCCAGGGGAGAGCACAATTATGAAACTGACGTATATCGTTTCCAGCTCCGGTTGATATTTTTACTATGCATATTTGTATTAGAGAAGTTTTGTTTTACAGAGTTAAAAATTTTTCATAAATGGCATTAATATCCCACGTATTATTCTGAAACTTGCTTTTTCACTGATCTCTCAACGCTCTCTGAAAAAACAGCTTTATTGAGGTTTAATTTATACACCATAAATTCAACGGTTTCAAGTGTATGATTTAATGATTTTTTAGTAAATTTAGAGTTGTGCAGTCATCAGCACAATACAGTTTTAGAACATTTCCATCTCTCCTAAAAAGTCTAAATGCTTTTTTGGGGTTTTCTCCCTTTTTCTCTAAATGCTTCTTGATATACATTTTAATAACCAGCCCTTATAAAGCTCCGACTGTGTGCCAGGCGCTGTTCAAGAGCATCACATACATCACTCATTTAACCCACCTCCGTAGGGTAAGTTCTCTTACAGGCAATGACACAGGGCATAGAGGGGTGAGAAGCTGCCCAAGGTCGCCCTTCTAGAAACTGACAGAGCAGGCTGCAGACCCAGCCGTCTGACCCCAGAGCCTGCAACTGTGCAGTCCCACTACACGGCCGCTCTGAATCTGTGCATTTTCCTGTTGTCAGCAAGTCAGGCAAAGCTTTCATCCTCCAGATGAGAGACTGAGGCTCAGACAGGCCAAGTGACTTGCTCGGTGTCCCTGGGCAGGGAATGGCAGAGCTGGGATTCAGAGCCAGGTCTGTGCGACTCCCAGGCCCCCGGGCCCTTTCTAGTCTCCTCTGCTGTTTTTCTTTTTCGTTACAGAGAAGAGAAAAAGGGAGAGAAAGGAGGAGGAGGATGGGTGGAAAGGGAGAGAGACAGATGTCAGGACCACCTTTTAAGCTCTTTTATGTTCATGCATATATATATCCACAAACACACTCACATGCCCACACGTGTACACATGACCGCGTGTACACATACTGCTGTGCACGCATCGGCGTGTACCTGTACAGGTGCCCATCCACACAGGTGCGCATAGTCAGCCACATGCACATGTGCCCATACATGCACAGTGTACTCGGCGATACACACACTCAACCGACCAGTCGGTGTTCAGAGGTCCTTTGTTGCTCAGAGTGAAGAGAATGTCCGTGTGTGTGTGTGTGTGCAGTGGAGTGGGGATGGCTCAGCCTTGCTGGGTCCCCTGGTGGCTTTTCTATCAGGGTCCAGGCCTGGGAAACACCCTGCTGGGAGGGCTGGGCCGCAGTACCCACAGCTGTGTCTTCCGCCGGAGTGTCTAAGTTTCAGTGCCCAGGAAACAGAGCTGGGCGTGATCTCGAGGGACTTCACCAAGCTGCTGGAGCCACAGGGCCAGGCAGGGTCTGCGTTGCCTGGTGTCAAATCCAACCATGTCTCTGCCCCCTGGCCTGGATGCTTCCTGTCCCCAAAGATCATTCCTGTGCCTGGATTCATCCGAACCTACACAGACCTGTGAGGGGCCATGGGAGCCCCATCAAAAAAGCAACACACACGTTGAGTAAGCGTGCCCTCTGTGCCAGACACATGGTCTCTCCACAGGTCCATGCAGGGCGCAGGGCAACGATTGGCATTTTAAAGATGGGGAAACCAAGGCACAGGGCCTTCTGCAGGGTCCTACAGTTAACAAGAGGTGGGCTCTGGATGCAAACCCAGGCTTGTGTCTGCTCCACCTGGCATGAGGAATCCCCAGCCCCAGCCCATGCCCCAAACCTGGACCCAGGAGTTCTGGCATCCAGCCCCAAGGCTTGGTCCTGCCTGGGGCTTTGGAAAAGCTGGTACGCTGACAGGTGTGTGATGAAGTTTTTACCCAGCCTCGGCAAAATGGGAAAAGCAGAGGACAACAGAGTAAGTTTTTCACAAAGTTAAATTTCTTTAATTTGAAAAAGATGGTCTTTTTCTCAGTTCTTTTTTCTTTCTTTTCTGAAATGAGGGTGATCGTTTACGATGGTTATACTTTTATAGTCTTACTTGGCGAGATAAAAATGTGAGCAGCTGCGCGCCAGCCCTCAAATCTGGCAGAGGTTCTCCTGGTTGACGGACCCCTTAAAGTTGATGGTCTCTTTGGGGTACCCACCCCTCGGCCCACCTCAGCCTGAAACTGGGACTTCTTTTTATCCATAGTTTCATATTTGTATTTGCTCAAACAGTCTAGTTGAGGAAATCCCGTCCAGGATGTTTGAAATCTTTATATGACCAGCTCCAACTTTGGATTGAGTTAACAACAAAATAGGGGAAAACTCTTTTTCTTCTTCAGCAGTCAAACTTCAAGGCGATTTCAACCTGGGAACTCAGCCAGCTCCTGGGTACTGAGGGAATCAAAGGCCTCTGGACAGTAAAAAATGTCTGGAGAACAGAGTTCAGCTCGGAGCCCAGGCTTTGGCTTTACCGCAAATTAAAAACAATGATCTGGTAAAGCTTGTTTATCTCCTTGCACCCTCCGGCTGCCGGCAGGTCTCCACGGGGCAGTGGGCAGCAGGCTTGGAAGGAGGCTGGGAGGGCCATCGGGGGCTGGTCTGCTAACCACAGCATTTAGGGGGATGGGGGAAGCAACTCCAATAACCTGGGGCCATTTCACGTGGGGCAGAGAGATTTTCTCCCCTCCGCAGCACCCAGAGTTGTCAAGCACAGTTTACAAGACACATATATGTTGATCTGGAAAAGAGAGTGCTCCCAGCACATCTCAGAGAGATTTCCTTAAACCTGGCTAAACAGCAATTGTAAAACCAAAAATGAAAACCCAAAGAGGCAGGGGAAAGGATAAACTTCAGTTATCTAGAAGCTTCAGAGAGAGGAGAGCACCCTGGGCTGGACGGAGGGAGGCAGGGGTCAGACTGGGCCCCCCCGAGTTACCTGTGTCATGTACATGCAGGAGCTCACCTCTCGGAGCTGCTCCTTGGGACGGGCCTGGTAGCCAGATGGCCCCAGGGTTGCATCTGATTGCAGTTCCCATCTTCCCTTGCTGGAGCTTGCACCCAGAACCTGGTAGCTATTCTGTGATCAGGGGGAGTGGGCACAACCAGAAAGAGCGGGTGAGTTAGGGCATTTACTGCCCTTCTTAGGAACGAGGCACCATTTGGAGCACGTATCATATATTATTTCACGTGATCCTCACTATTGTTATCTTCAGGAGACTGAGTCTCAGAGAGGTTAAGCTACTTGCCTAAAGTCACACAGCCAATTGGTGCCACAGCTGGGAAGAGAACACAGCTTTGTCTGACTCCAGGGTCTGGGCTTTCTGCCCTTGATGCCCCAGCCTCTTCAGCTAACTGGGGCAGGTCCTGTTCCCCCCAGGCTTCCAGGGAGGACACACCTGCTGGGGGTCAGCCGTGCCCCTGGCCTGGGCTTAACCTCACGTTCTCTCTCACCCCTGGGGCTGCACTGGCAGTGAGAGGCAAGCAGAATGCTTTCATTTCTCTTTCCCCAGGCACCAGCTCTGACACCTCCAATTTCTACTGCGATCATAGTGTTTTCTGAGTCAAGCAGGGTATAAGGAAAATCGCTCTTTCCCTGGAATAATTTATCATCTTGTTATTTCCATTAGCTGACTCTGTTTGAGCCTATTCCATGCTGAGCTGTTTGAATTCTCAGCCTGGAAATCCCTGGGCTGGGCGGGAAACGCTGCCTCCTGCTCTAGGAGCGGATGAGGGATGGCTCCCAGCAGACATGGGGAGGTGAGGGGGGGCACGGAACACAGTGGGGAGGGGGCTGAGAATCAAAGCCGAGGCAAGAAGCAGGGGCATTTTTGTTTCTTCTGACTCCAGAGGTGGGTGCATGGTGGAGTTCCACAGGGCTCTGCTGGGCTACGGGGCGGGGGTGGCAGAGGCCTGCTGGGACCCGTAGCCAGGGGTCCCATGGAGGGAAATCATTGGCAGGAATAGGGGGGGTTCCAGAAACCTAGGGAACTCCTAGAGCCAGGCCCTGGAGCAGGGCATGGAGTAAGATTGCTGGAAGATGCTGTTTTCAACAAGTTCAGCATCCTCAGGAGACCGTGTAGATGAGCACACGGATTAAAGCAGGGGCCTTGCGTTCAAATGCTCTCTCTCCCACTTGCTAGCTGTGTTATCTTGTACAAGTGGCTTAACCTCTCCCCAGCCTCAGCTTCCTCACATCTCCCTCCCAGCGTTGTGGGGACTAAGTGGGGTGCAGCGTGTGAAGAACTTAGTCTATCACCCAGCCGTGGCACGTGTGACCCAGATGTCAGCTGTTGAGGGTGACCCACTCTTCCCAGTGTGCCTGAGAACTTTCCTGGTTTGGGCACTGAGAGTCCCCTTAGTTGTGGGGAAACTGGGATGGGTGGTCACCCTGGCTGTGGTCTCCAGGCTCCTCAGATCCACAAGAGGGGCCTTCAACATCCACCTCAGTGTCCTGGGGAAGGCCAAAGCCTCTGCTAAGGTTGCTGCAAAATCCTGGGGCGTCAGTGTCAGCTTCAGCTCCGAGGTCTTGCTTTGGCTGCGTTAACTCCGTGTTGGAAATACATACAAGATCCTGAACCACAGGGGATCCCCATGTGAAATTCGGCCCCTTCTTGCCCCAAATCCATCTCCACGAGGCATCTGGGTGTGGAGGCCATGTTCTGGACATCCAGGGTGTGGGGAGGACTGGCTTACATCACCTGCCACGCAAACAGCATCAAGTGGAACCTGACACACCAGTCCATCAGCCACCCCCGCCCCCCGCTCCAGGACAGGTGGGCATGTGGGGACAGTGGGGCTTCACTCCAGGATCCTTGCCTCCCCCGGTCTCTCTGGCTTCACTCTCTGACCTCTCTTCCTTCCTCTAAACTCCTGTTCATTTCTAATCTCTCTTCTGTGGCTTCGGCCTCTGGTTGAACTGAGTTCTCAGGATCATGCACCATCAGCCTTAAAAAGCATTTTCCAAAACAAAGACAGTTCCCTTCCCAAGGGGAATTGTGGGGCCCCTGTTCAGATCACAGCAGGCGTGTTTCACGTGGAACCGTGTTGAATTATCTGTTTAGACTTGGGAGGCCCTAAGAGTTGGGAGAGGCCCCACTTGGGATCTGTTCCAGGTTGCACAGGTCACCCCTCTCTGGCTCTTTCAGAGACGGTGGTTCTGGGCTTCCAGTGATTTTTCTCTTGGTGTTTCAGGCCCTGAGCCCGGCTCAGCTCTCAGATCCTGCTGCTGCAGCTGCCGGGATGGAGTGATGGCCTCCTGTCCAGGATACACTTTGAGAGGCCGGCTCTCAGACCACAGCCCAGGGGAGGGATGCCACAAAGGCACAGACGTGCAGGGCTGGAAGACGCTGGAGCACAGCTGGTTCAACCTCTTCCTTGACAGGGACACTGAGGCTCACGTCCGCGTTACACACTCTGGAGGAGGCAGAGTCGAGGAGATCGAGTGATTCATTTTAAAACATTTCTGTGTGAATGAGTTTGAGTAAGTTCTGCTCTGCATACACCTTTAGGGGTGGCTGATTAACATGGGAAGTCAACCAGTCAGCCCCATCTACAAATCCATCTTCAGTGTTGCTTTATTCGTGTGGGGAACGTTGCCGTGGTTTGGATGGAGCGAATTTGTGAGGTTTAAGGTGGGGGGCAGGAGATGTTCGGCAAACTCTGGTGGGGGTTGCTGAAGCAGGCTGTGGGGCACAGGGAGCTCGGACCCTGACATGGGCTCTCACACCTTCCGCAGCCCCTCGGCAGTGGCCCAGCCTGGAGGGTGAGCCGGGCGGGGTGGGCAGCCAGAGGGCAGGAAGGCCAGACCTGTCACCCCCTCCTCATAGGCAGCAGCTGCTGTGGGGCCTGGAGGCCTGGCCTGGTGCCCAGGTTGGGTATTAACTGAGGCCCAAAGACCAGGTCCTCAGCAGCCATATCTGACTTCAACATTGGCTCTTCCCAGGGAGCCTGTCAGCTGCTTTGAATGGAGTGAGCCCCAAGCAGGGGACCCCACAGATTGTGGGAAGTGTAGGCTCCTGATCCGCTGCCCCTTCCCTAGGGATGGAGAGAAGATGGGCCCTGGACTTGAGACTGTTTCCATCTGCCCATCCACCCATCCTTCCTTAGGACAGCAGTCCATCCTTCTGTCCATCCTTCCAGATGTCTTCAATACACTGGTCCACATATCCTATCCATCCACCCATCTCTCCATCCACCAGCCCAACGCTCCATCAGTCTATTCATCTCTCCATCCCTTCATCCCTTCTTCCCTCCGTCCATCTGTCCTGTCCACCCACTCACCCATCTATCCATCTATCAATCCAGCGCTGTTTCTTGACAGCTAACCAGGGACTCAAAGTGAATGACTGTCTTTAAGGAGCCGGTGGGGGAGATGGACTCTAGGGAACCGGCTCAGCCACCCCTCCTCTAGAAGCAGAGCCTGGGCAGCGAGCGTCGGGCACTGATCTGAGCAGGCCCTTGCGTTGGGGGCAGGGAGGACAACACCTAGCTTTAGCCTCCCTTTTCCCCGTTAAAGAGCCTGGGCAGAGGGTGGAGGAGATGGCAGTCGGAATGAGGGAGGGAGGGAGAGGCTTCACTTGTCAGCTGCTCAGCAGGTACAGTCAGACTTAAAATGTCCCCAAAGAGTGTCTGCTGAGAGGCAGGGGGTGAGCACGCTGAATTATTTCTCCAGTAATTGGCACTGAAGAAGCGGCAGACATCCTGAGGTCTGCATCAAAGGGCTTGGAGCTCAGCCTGTCTCAGTTAAGACGCGGGGCAGCTTGTCGGGTCTCCTGGGGCCCTGTCCCCTCCCGCCTGCCCGCCTCCTCCCCCTCTTCCTCTCCACGGTATGATGGGGCACCGTGCTCTCCTTGGCTTTCTGCACAAGGCAGCCTGGGGGGTGGGGCTGGATGCGTGCAGCTCAGAGCCTGGCGTCTGCAGAGCCTCGTGCCAGCTGCAGAAGGGACAGGGATGAGGACACTGGAGCATCGAGGCTCTTCTCTGCAGGGGACAGCCTTGCCAGGGGCTCTGCCAATGTCTGCCCGGAATGGTCCTTCTCCCCATACAGTCTGGGCCAGGCCAGTGCCAGGTTTTCCTTTGGTCTCATCCCTCCCCTGGGCAGAAGAGCCTTTGCTGGCACTTTGGATGAGCAATTTGAACTGACTGGTCACACACATTTTGTAAACAGTTGAATCTTTCTGTGCCTGTGTGCATGGTGTGTGCATGTGTGTGTGGCGTCCATCTCCCCTGGCAAGGGCTCCTTCCAGTGCATTTCTGGCTGGTCCCTGGGGCCCCTCTCCCACAGCTGGGCCCACCCCTGGTCGCCTTATGCTAGAGGCTTCTTCTCTCTCCTCAGATGCAGAGGGCAGGGGTAGGGCAGCCTGGGGTGGAGGATCGAGACAGGTCCGGTTTCCAGCCAGCCTCGGCCTCCTTCCTGCCGTGGATCCCAGTGGAGAGAATGGGTCAAAGGGGAGCCCCTATGTTGGCAGTAGGCGTGAGGATGGGTCCCAACGTGCCCCCAGGACTTCCCATGCCACCACCCCCACCCCAGGGAGCTCTGGGGAACACGATCAGAAAACTTTCTATTTAGTTCAGTTCCCCCATCTCATAGATGGGGGGTGACAAGTGCAGAGGGCTGGTGGCAGGGCCAGAATGAGGACTCGAGTGCCCAGATGCCCGGTCAGGGGCTCTGGCCCGCAGCCCAGGCTGTCCCTCAGTAGAGTTTGAGGACTCTCTTTGTCCGGCCTTGCCTGTGGATCTGGCCATATTTAGAGTCTGTGCCCAGAAAGAACAGCCAGGCCAGTCGGGACCAGCTACATAATCTGCAGGGCCCAGTGCAAATAGAAAATGCGGGGCCCCTTGTTCAAAATTATTAAGAATTTCGAGAGAGTGACAGCAGAGCATTCAGCTGAGCTTGGGGCCCTGTGTGACTGCACAGGTCATGTGTGTGCCCCTGAGGCCACCACCGAGGCCAGTGGGATTCCAGCCATCGAGGGAGCAGCTCAGGTCCCTGGGTGGCTTCTGTTCCCCATTCCAGGAGCCCAGTGGGCAAAGAGACGCAGGAGGACAGCATCCCGCTTTAAAAGGGGAGGCAGACCCTCATGCACTGCTGGTGGGATTGCAAAACGGGGCAGCTGCTGGGGGAAAGAGAATGGTGGTTCACCAAAAAGTTAAACATAGCGCTACCATACAGGTAATCCAGCAAGTCCACTCCTAGGTGTATACCCAGGAGAAGTGAAGGCAGGGACTCAAACAGATCCGTGTGTACCCATGTTCACAGCAGCATTATTCATAAGAGCCAAGAGGTGGAAATGCCCCAAATGTCCATCAACAGATGAATGGATAAACACATGTGATATATACACACAATGGAATGTTATTCATGCATAAAAAGGAACTAAATTCTGACACACGCCACAACATGGATGGATCTTGAAATCATTGTGCTAAGTGCAATAAGCCAGACACAAAAGGACAAATGCTGCATCTTTCCCTTTGTATGAGGCTCCTGGAGTTCAAATTCATAGAGACAGAAAGTAGAATGGTGGGTGCCAGGGGCTGAGGGGAGGGGCCAATGGGGAGATTTTATTAAATAGGCACAGTTTTTCTGTTTGGGATAATGAAGAAGTTCCGGAGATGGATGGTGGTGATGGTAGCATGTGACGGTCCTTAACATCACTGAACTGTACTTAAAAATGGTTAAAATGGTAAATTTATGTTATGTACATTCTACTATCAAAAAATTTTTTGTAAAGGAAAGAGAGGCAGGCGGCGTGAGAAGACGAGACGGTTGTGGGGGGTGGTGAGGTGTGCTGGGGGCTGTGGAACTGCAGCCCCCCTCCTGGAGCTCAGGCGCCCTGTTCAGGTGCGGCTCCCACAGGAACCGCAGGTCCGTCCAGAGACAGCCGGGCTCCGAAGGCCCAGAGAGGCTGCTTGACTGATGGGAGCTCCTGGAAACCCTCTAACCCAAAACCACCCCACATCTGTCCACACGCGGCCGGAAAAGAAAGCCGCTTCCCTGAACCCACCCCGGGTGTCCCAATGAGAGAAGATTCACGAGAGCACCTGGGGGTCTTAGCCACACTGGGCCACAGGAGCATGACAGTGTCCAACATGGGGACAAAAATCTCTGTGCAGTGACTGAACTTTATTCTTAGTTGTTACATCAGCAGTGGGAAAATATCCCAATGAGACAAGGGGCTGACTTTACCCTATTTATCTAGAAGTTTCCATCTGCGCTGCTGACACAGCCTGGCTACCCTTCTGCCTGTGCCTGACTCTCCCTCCTCTCAGAATCCTGACTTGTTCTCACCCCTGCCCTGCCCTGCAGCCTCAAGAGCACGGTCTTCAAATACGTGCTCCCTGCATTAAAATACAGGCTGTCTTGACCTCTCTGGGCCTCAGTTTCCTCTTCTGTAAAATGGGAATGATAGAAGCATCTGCTTCATAGGTGGGCGAGGATCCCTAAGGCTCGGGGCAGGCGCCTGATTCAACAAATGGTGGCCTTGACGGATATTATGCAGCCAAATGCTTCCTCTGTCCCCAGTCCTGGCTCAGTGGAATCGAGGCTTGGTTTGTTGTCTGCAGACAAAGCAGTGTGAGGAGGCAGGGGTGGCAGGGGCGCCGCCTGGAGTCCTTGATGGGCCTCCTCCTGAACCCAGTGGCTCCCCTCTCCACAGCCTGCTGCAGCCTGCACTGAGGCAGAACACGGCACACGCTGCAGACAGTTCAGGGGAGAGGCAGGAACAGGCGGAATGGAGGCTGCAGGCTTCTGGGAACCTTGAGATGTGATGCTGGAAAGCAGGCAGATTCTCATTAGGGAAAGATGCCAGCCCCTGCTTTGTGAGTGGAAATGGTCCTCACTTGCTGGGTCCATTGGAGGTGAATCCACCGTGGGTGCTCTTTGCTCCAGGGCTGAGCAACAGCTGGGGGCAGCACTTCTGTCCAGGGGTGGGACTCAGCAGCAGGACTTGTCCCACAGCCTGTGGGAGGCCGTGTTTTTTCTGCCAGCCTGGTCCTCATCACCTGGCCACTGTTCCCCTACGTGGGTCGGTCTAGAGGTGTCAACCCAAGGAAATGCAGGTAAACTGGTTCTACCAGATCAGTGGTTCTCAAAAGTCTGGTGTCCCAACCAGGAACATCAGCATCACTTGGAAACTTAAAAATGCACATTCTCAGCCCCATTCCAGAACTTTGAGCCAAAAGCTCTGGGGTGGGGTCCAGTGATCTGGACCTAACAAGCCCACTGGGTGATCTGATGGTGCAGGAGGGCAGGGGCCACCACTGCTTTGTCCACTGCTGAACCTCAGCCTCTAACAGTGCACTTGGCACCCGGCAGCTGCCCAGTAAACAGCAGATGGATGACTGACTGCGAATGAGCACCATCACTACCCCGAGGGAAGAGTGTGAACATTGACCTCGCCCCAGGCGCCACGCACCACTGCACTCACCTTCTGACGTCACCCAACAACTCGGAGGCAGGCGCCCCGACTGAATTTTGTGCGAGTCATAACTAAGAGCCATGGGAGGAGTTTTACAGGCGCTTTCAGGTTTTTAATTTCCACCATCATCCTGTGAAGGAAGTATTACCCTCATTTTACAGATGAGGAAACTGAGGCACAGAGTAGTACACGTAATTTCAGGTACTAAGTAGTGGAGCAGGAATTTGAACCCAGGTGTCCAAGTTCATGAGCCTTCCACCTGCTGCCTCTTTTAGGGGCTCCTTAGGTTAGCTGGTATTTGGGACAAACCAAGTCATTTCTGCGCTCCCTGAATTTTACAGATGACACAGAACACCACTCTCCCCTGACGTCCCCATGAAAGGCTCAGCTCCAAAACTTAACTTGTAAGTTGGTTGCTTGAGACACAGAAAGCAAGTTTGTAAAGAAAGGATTTCTCGGTTCCCAGACCAGCCCACAAAGAACTCAACTCCAGAGGCAACTCTCAGACCCCCATGGGGGACCTGCATTCCATCTCGCCCCCGAAAGCTGAGGGCTTCCGGGATAACCCCGGGATGAAACTGCTTCAGAACCCGGCAGCCCTGTGACACTTCTCTAGGAAACACATGTGGAATTAGCCCTGGGCACTGCAGGGACCAGGTCCTTCTCCTGGACTGGGTCTGCCCAGGCAGGGGATTCTGGCGGGGCTGAGCGTGGGAGCTCGCGCCACATCAGGTCTGGGAGTCTAAGGGGCTTCTGTCACTTAGAGCCAGAAGGCGCAGGCAATAGCCCCTCACAGCCGATATTTGGATATAGGGACCTCTGGGGCTGTATTTCCTCTGCCAGCTGGGTCCTCAGGGCCTCCCTGCCTCGCTCGCCTACTATAGCCTCAGGGCACTCACCTCCACCCCATGGGTTTATCCTGGGTTTGATACGTACTTTCCCATTTTAAAAATCCCATTGTTAGAAATGTAACCTAGCATAGAGTTTAAAAAGGGCAACTGTGCCACGAAGTTTACAACATAGGCAGCAATGCCCTGCCCCCAACCAAGTCCCTCTCTAGGCAACCCTTAGAACTCTTAGCCGCTTCTGCTGGGGTTTACCTTGGATCTGAATCTCACGCCGATTCTATTTCTTGATTTCTCAATTTTATATGTCATTACAAACTATATTATATATCATGATATATTATAAAACATCATGATACCATATACAATCTCCCCAACACACATATGCTTATCCCTGTATATTCTTGAATATCTCCTCCGTCCTCACGCTCTAATCTGGGCTGGCCTTGGCCTCACACAGCCACCCCATCATCCTGGGGATTCTCTTTGCTCCTCTCCTGTGTCAGATGTCCAGTTTCCTGTGTCCCTGGTATCCCCCTTCTGGTTTTCTCCCTTGTTTGGTTGGGGCACATCCTCTAGTAGTTGCCTGAGAAAGAATGCATGGGAGGTAAATTTAAATAAAATTCACATCTGAAAATACCTTCCTTCTACCATCATTGAAATTTGGCTGGATATAAACCTAGACTAGAAATCAGTTCCTGTCAGAATTCAGAAGACCCTGTGTTCTGCTTCAAAATCTGCTTTGAGAATTTCAATGTCATTTTAATCTCTGATCCTTGATATGTGACCTGTTTTTTTTCTCTTTGGAAGGTTTTAGGATTTTTTTTCTTTAGTATTTTTATACTGGTGACCTGAAATTTCATGCTAAGAAGTCTTGCTTCCTTAAATTTTTTTATTTTGGAAGATTTCAGACATATAAAAATAATACAATAATAAAATATAAATATTACAGATCCATCTATCTATTGGTTTAAACATTACCAATAAAGTTGAAACCCCTTCTTAACCGCATGTCTCTTCTTCCCAAGAGATATCGTGAATCTGTTGTTTATCCTCTATACACTTTTCTTTATTCTTTCACTGCATAAAATATATGTTAATATGTATCATTTTTGCATGTTTTAAAATCTCCAAATAGATGGTATCATAGTGTATTTTTCTGCCATCTGTCTCTTTGCTCAGCGTTGTTTGTGAGATCTATCTATGTTGAGTGTGGTCGCCCATTTTCATCATTGCACAATATTCCATTGTTGGAATATATCATGATTTTTGTAGCTATTCTTTTGTCGATGGTATTTGGGTTGTTTCCAATTTTTAGCTAATCAAAAGGTACTGCTCTAAGCATTCTGTGTGTGTCCCCTGGAGCCCACGTAGAAAGGTTTCTGTAGGGAAATGGTTCTCAGCTCTGGCAGCACACTGGAGTCACCTGGGGAGCTTTACCAAACCTTGATGTCAAGGCTGTGCCCAAAATTGATTAAACCAGACTCTCTGGGGGTGAGTCCGGTGTGAATGCTTGTAAAGCTCCCCAGGGGATTCCAATGAGCAGCCAGTGGCGCCAACCACTGCTCTAGACCAGCGCTGCTTGAAGTGTGGTCCCCCAGCCAGCAGCAGCGGTATCACCTGGGAGCCCCTGAGACGCACACGCTCAGCCCCCGGCCCAGACCTAGTGAGAGAGAATCAAGACCTCAGGGGACCGGTATTACACTGCGGCTGCTGGCCACGCGCATCTTCATCTACAGGCCTTGCCACGTGGCTGCTCACAGTGGCATCCGTGGTCCACACGCTGTGGGTTTGTCACTGGCCCGGTACTCGGTGGGTTCTCCCTCTATGGAAGCTCGTTTCCTTCAATGTAGGAAATGTTCTATTATATTTTTAATTTTCCAGAGTTTTAACACTTCTTTTTAAAACATTACATTCTTGTCCTGATTCATGGGTACAATCTCTTCAGAAGGCTGCTCTCTGACTCCTTTCTTCTGTGTATCGGGGTCTCTGCATTTTAGGTTGTTGGTTTTGGTGAAATGTTGGCGCCCTTGGCTGTTCTCACTATGAGTGAGACACACCAAAGCTAAGAGGAAGCTCTGTACACGTGGACAGGACTTGTGGACTGGGGGATCTCACAGTGGTGACTGGGCAGACTGGGGAATCCCCAACGTCAGGACCTGTCCATCTTTTCTCTTTGGTCAGTTTCCCAGAAGAAACTCAGTAAGGTGGGAGGATGGGGAACAGGCCTGGCTGTTAGCAGGGTTGGGGGCTGAGGGTCTCCCCATTAACCATTGTTTTACCCCAGTCTTTCTCTGGGCTCGGGGTCCCTCATCCAGAATCTTTCTAGTTCAACCTTGGCCAGCTGTAAAACCTGCGTTCCTCCAGGGTCAAGGAAGGGCAGTCATGGGCCATGTGAGCTGGGAGAGGGGACTCGGGGCTCTAACCACTCCTTCCAGCCAATACTAGTTCCACACCCATCCTGAACTCCCACCTGAGGGATATGTGGTCCCTCCAAGTTCTGAGCCCTTGGAGGATTCCGCAGAGCAGAGGGGCGGTGTGTTCTGGGTTGGCTTTCTCCCTTGTAGACACTTTGGGGAGTGGCGGAAGCTGGCACTAAACAAGTTATATTCTCCCATCTTCCAGAGTTTTCAGACCTCTCTCATCTGCTGCCACCTCCTCTCCTATGCTTTCTGTCTTTCCGGTTTATGCCATTTTAGTGCGGGTTTGGAGGGCAGAGGAAATACGAATGTGTTCAGTGCACCATATTTAACCAGAAGTCCTTGTCCATTTCAAAAACATTTCTACATTTGTCCATATAAGTGTGCATAACTCATTTTGATTGTATGTATACTTGAAATTTCTTTATATAGATGACACTGTGTTTTCCATTCAACATTAGGTGGGGGAACTCTTTGAACACACATAGATCCAGCTCATTCCTTTTACTGTGGCCTAGGACATGTTTCAGGAAATCAATGCACCGTATTTTCATCCATCCATTTCCCTACTGATGCATCTCAGAAACAGGCGATTGTGGTCTTTTGATCAACACACTGGCTCAATGCAAATTCTAATCTTTATTGTTTTTATTCTGAAGCATAACTTGCCACAGGGAAACAGTGAGTGTCTTTACCGTCTGCCAGTGGCAAGGGCAAAAATGCTGACGGTGGGGGCCTGGGAGCCTGCAGAGAAGAAGGCCCTTCGAGGACGGGGTACGGGGAGGCGTGGAAGGAGGGGCAAGAAGGACGGGAGGGTGTGGACACCAACACACACATGCACACACACACACTCTCTCTTTCTCTTCAGGAAAGGGTTTTCCAGAAGCATTTGGCTGCACTCTGAATTATACACTTTTCATGCCAAACCAAACCTCCTGAAGAAAAGTGAATTAATGGCTTGGGGGGGCCACATCCTGGCTGGGGACTCAGCTGAAGGCTGCTCTTTAAGGAGGGAATTCACAGTATTCCCCAGAACCCTTCCCAGCTCCACCAGCTGAGCAAAACCTGGGGAGGCCAAGGGAGGGATCCCAAGAAACCTAACAAAGAGCCAGGCTTCTACAGCAGCCCCTGGGCCGGCCCCGAGTGAAGTGGGGACGCTGCTCCCACGGCCCAGAGAGGCAGGGAGAGGGAAAAGGCAGGCAGATCTCTCATCCCCTTGCTCTGGGCTCCACCGCTCAACTCCAGGGGCCAAGTCCAGCTCTGAAGGGTAAATGCTCAGGGTCGGAGTTCTTCTTCCATTAACACAAATATGGAGAGACCCCACCTGGCCCCCTCTGAAACTGCAGTGCATATGAGAAAGCCCCACAAGATGGGTCTTCCCTACCAGTCAAACGCCAGACACGTGCAAACTTAAAATGAAAACGGGGTAGCCTGGGAGTGGGGGCAGGGGAAAGGACAATAAATTAAGGTCACGGCTGAGTGGAACAGCTAGGGGTGGGGAGAGGAGGGCACCCAGGAGAGAAGGGGTGCAGAAAGGCACTGGGTGGGGGAGGCAGACTCAGCCCCCCAAACACTGGTTTGTTGAGTCAGAGGTCATGTCCCACAGGGCTGGCCGGCTGAGGGCGAGTCAGGAAGGAGCCGGGAAGGACCTGGCTCTGGCTTTCTCTCTCTCTCAAACTCTTCCACTGGAAAGTCTGCTCCAGGCACCAAACAAGCCTCCGCCCACAGCAGGCAGAGGGGACCGTCGGAGCCCACACCATCAGAGGGGCCTTGTCCAGGTGTGCCTTTTGCCTTTGGGGGAGAGGAAAAAAAAGCCACTTATAGGGTTAGCAGAGGCAGAGTTCCTCCCCGGTGACAGCTTGACCTTGGGGAATGAGATGGAGGTGACAGCAGGGAAGGAGAGCTCCTTGCTGCAACAGCCCCGCACCTGAGGCAGCTTCTTGTCTGAAACTAACCAGGGGGCTGCCCTGACGGCTGGGGCTGGCGCTCTGGGCAGGGCACCTGTGCCCTGGGCCCGGCTCTGCTCCGCTTAGCTGCGTCACCACAGGCAAGTCGTGCACTCCCTGTGCTTCACTGTGCCCATCGAAACCCGGGGCAATCAACACAGGTGATCTTAGGATGCCAGAAGGAGCAGATGGGCATGGGAATATAAAACTTGCCTCCAGGCTGATCCTTTTCAAGTTGTTTCTTAAGCCCTGGAACCCTTTCTATGCACTGGGCCACACGGCCTTCCCCATCTATTACTGGACATTTCCTGAAGACCTACTTAGGGCAGGACCTCCACATGGCTGCGGCATTTTACTCTCCCTGCAACCCCGTGAAGGACACGATGTGGTCCTCACTTCAGCGATAATGCAACTTGGTGCAGAGAAATAATAGGTTGAATCATAGTGAATTGCCAATATTTGACTATTTTTGATCTATAAAAATGCAACGTTATATGGTTCAACCTGATGGTTTGTCCAGGTTCACATGGCTATGGGTGGCAGGGTTGGGGCTAGAACTAGGGCCTGCTTGAGCCCAAACTATCCTCTGTGGAGGAGGCTGGAGGGAGGGGAGAGACCTCGCGCTCCCTGGGACCTGCCCACCTGCTGCCTCTTACATGCCCCGCCCGGAAGCTTCTCTGGAACCATCACGACAGGGGGAGGGGGAGGAGGTGGGGTGGAGTGGAGGGGATAGTAGGGAGGATGAGGAGTGGGCGATTGCTCCCATGAGATTTCTTGCTCCAACGAGATTTCCTGGTGGGCAGCTGCCAGCGGTCTCAGGGTCCTACAGAGAGCCGCTAGCCCCGTGCCGCTGGGGGACCAGCTGCTGCACTGATCCACACGTGCGCAGTGCACGCCCGTGGATTCTCCGGCCAGGCCACACAGGGATCAGGTCTTTCCTGAAGGAGACTAGGGTGCGAACCTGCGCTTGCACAACTTTCTCTGGCTCGAGTGTGAGGAGACGTCCCCCTGCCCACCTCCATCGCATGATGAGCTCAGGATGGTCAGGCTGGGACGGCAGGCACGGGGCGGGGTGGGCAGCTGGATTCCTGCCCTTGGTTTCCACGCCTATCAAATGGGGACAACAGGCCTCTTGCATACGCCTCCAACAGAATGAAAGTTGACCCTGGAGGTGCAAGGGCAGGCTGGGGGTCCAGGCCGCCAGCTCCTGGAATTCTCCATGTGGGCCTGCCCTGTCTGGGCTGTTTTGGGTGAGTTGATTCGGCTTCCTCAGCTACATGGCGGGTTTCTGGAGGTCAAGGACTGTCCCCCACTGCACCCAGCCCAGGCTGGGTGCAACAACGGGGCTTGGTGAGGCCTGGATTGCCTGGCACATAGTAGGTGCTCTCAAAACAGGAGTTACTGTGACTGTTACGGAGACGGGGAAATGCTTTGAAAGATTACGTGTTTTATAAAACCAAGGATGGTAACAACCACTGTTAGTTACTGAGAATGGGTTAGGGATGGTACCATATTATTTTGGGTTCCTCTCTCTGTTCACTGTCGGCAGGGGTGGGTCTGGCTCACCTGTTCCCCCAGTGGCTGGCACAGCGCTCAGTAAACACAGAGAATTGAAAATCTCGTCTACTACTCTCCAGTTCTGGAGGACTGAGTGAGAGAGGAGGGCTGTGGGGGAGGGGGAGCAGAGAAGGAGAGGAGGCAGCTGGTTAGAAGGGGTGGTGTGGTACTCACCGGCGCCCTTCGGGTCCGGCCAGGGAGGGGTGCCCCCCTGCAGGTCTGCAGAGCCCATCCCAGTCTCGCTGGCCAGGCTGCTCTGGCTCCCCGAGAGGTGGCTTGGGGGGCGGCTGAGCCCCATCTTGGGTGACTCCACCCTGCCACCTGCAAGAGACCATGTGTGGGCGAGAATGGCTCAGTGCTGGGCGCCCTTTAGACCTTGACCAGAGAGGGAAGATTGCAGCCCGACAAGGAGCTCACCTAAAATCTTTGCTTTGGGATCTGTGACGGGTGCCTACGGGACTGTCTGCCCAGAGCCCCTCACCAGGGGAACTGCCACCCCCGCCCCCACAGGGTTGCCGTGTTCTAGCAGGACCCCACTCCCGGCCACTGCTGATGGGTCCAAGACGTATAGAGGGAACTGAATGGGCCCTTAAGTCGTTTCACTTAAAGAATGAGTAAAGGCACTGATGTGAAAATTGGCAGTGAAGAGCTTTCCCTGCCTTCACAGAACGAGGGTGTGTGTGGGGGGATGGGTGTATATTTCAGTTAACCCAATGGGGTTCTTAACTGCTGCCTTTTACAACTAAAGAATCCTCACTTAAATGTGGTCGTTAGTCCTTGCCTGGCCAGGAGAGCAGAGGTGGGGCCTGTGATACTGCACGCCATCCTCTCCCATCTCCTGGACCCACTTGGTCACAGGTGAGAGTTGACGTGAAGGGAGGGGACCACAGCTATGGTGGTGGGGAAGGAGGGGAGTGTAAGACCTGCCCTGGAAACCAAGGCTGGCAGGCGAGTTTCCTTTACACTTTTCTAAGACAGAATCTTTGGCCTGAGGGGCCCAAGAAACCATCAGGTCCAGGGCGAGTTTTCATGTCTTGTGTCACCTCCACGTATTGATACTGACCACTGGGAAAACTGCAGAGGAGGATTCTGAGGCCACATCAGGCTCTGCGGGAAAGAGTATCATGATCAACTAGTAATGTCTGCCACAGGCACAGGAGTGGGAATGGAAGTATGTGTGCCAGGCATGTGCCATCTCTGATCTAGCCCCAAGTGCCATCCCCAGCAGGAATTCCTTCCAGGTGAGCTCAGGCAGGAGATCACTCAGCCTTGGTCCCAGGACAGCACCCTGAGGCATTTCATTCCAGTTTGGGGCAGTTATTATAAAGCTTTCTTACACACTAAAATCAGCCTCTCTGAAACGTCCTTCAGATATCTCAGTTCTAACCTCTGGAGGAACTGAGTGAAGCTGGTCCTTTTTCTGGGACGTGTCTTCATCTGGGTAAAGGAAAGGAGAATGTGTCCCCCAGGCCATCTCTGCACTAGCCTCAAGGCCCCGGTTAATTCTCTTTCATAGTCAGGGCCACAGAGGAGAGCTCGGAGACGTTAAATTCAGACGGCACTTTGGAGACCACCTGCTTCATCCCGTTTGTGCTAAATAGAAGGAACCAGAGGCCCAAGAGGTCATGGTGCGTGTTCGGGGCCCCGCTGCAGTTTCCAGGCAGAGCTGAGCTAGCCCGGGGAGCTCTCTACCTGATTTTCACAGCTCTCATCATTCACGAGGCAACATCTCCTCTGGGATGCTCGCAGTGAGCTTGGGGACGACCCCAGGTGTGCAGGCAGCGGTGCGGGGAGGCCGGTTGGACCTGCCCTCCATCCCCCTGCAGATACACCTGGGCCTCCTTTCCGCCTGCTCTTCAGCGGTGCTAAGACTTGAACTCCTTATCGTCCCCACCCCCAGCCCACTCTCCTCTCTGGTCTAGAACAACTCTGTAGACACCAGTGTGGGAACAGCTGCCCAGGTGTGGTCACACCACTCTGCACCTGGGGCTTGGGGAACAAGCAGCATACTTCCCACACTTACCTGACTCTCCCCAGGCTTTGTCACCTCTTGAGTCTCTGACTCCAGTGGGCGGGAGTCCGTCATCCAGGCTCGAGGAGCTGAGATCGGAGTCGCTGTCACTGTCACTGGAAACCACTGGAAAAGACAGACAACACAGGAGGTCACCCCTAGAGCCACCACCAGCAGACACGTGTAGAGGGGGCCAGGGAAGGACCTCAGCCGGCCCTTGTGTTTGCGGCTTGGGAAACAACGGCCCGGGGAGGGAGGGTACTCCTTCCTGCCCATCAAAGAGGTGAGTCCTGGTGTGAGGAAGCCAGGACTCAGGCTCAGCACGACCAGCTCCAGCAGGGAGGGCTCACCCCCGGCCAGCCGTCTCCACACGTCCCCCTTCCCTGCAGCAGAATCAGAGCCCTCTTGCTGTGGGAGAAGCTGATTAATCCCTTTGGTGCAGGCACAAGTGCGCTGAGGCTTCTGCCTGGCAACGCTTCAAGGTGCAAGGCCCTGCAATGATGACAATTCCAGGCCTGGCCGATGCTGATGGCACGCCCCAGGCACTTTATACATGGAAGATAGGAAAGAGCATTATCCCCATTTTACAGGTGAGGAAACTGAGGCATCTGCCAGGGTGGTCTGTGGAGGAGTCCAGTTTCTAACCCCCGCAGGCTAGCTCCACAGCCTGTGTTCCTCACTCTGCTTCCACTGGAAGAACTGAACTGGGAGCCAGCAGGCCCAGGCTCTCATCCCAGTTCATCCAGTAACTCGCAGTGGGGTCTCATGAATGAAGAAGGGAGCCAGGCTGAGGAGGCTGGAATCCCAGGAGAGGGGGGCCTCACAGGGAGCGCCCACTGTGGTAGAAATCCTTTTTTCTGGACTGAATGGGACCATGTTTGGCTGGTTAATCAACAGTGGGAGTCATAATACGGGATATATCCATACGTTAAACATTCTGTTTTAATTGTAAGCACGGAAATGCACATCCACTCGCCAGTCCTTTCCTGGAGGGCTCAGGTGCTTCTTTGCACTGGGCCCACACGGTCTTTCACATCTAAACTGCATCCATATCGCCTTGTCTGTGGTTCCCAGATTCTGCGTCTTTCAATTGGAGCAGAGCTTCAAGACACTGGCAAAGCCAGATGAGTGCAGAATCTTCTTTTTTTCCATTTTTCTCCTGTTTTTTACAGTTGTCCTGCCCACACCTAATTCAACAGCTTTTTTAAGCAAGTGGCTGCTATCAAGACATCCCAAAGCCTTGGTTTTAATGAAACAACTCCGTGTCTTTTCATCTCTTTTCAATAATTTACATAACATTGAATTAAATGATGTAATTACAAGAATAAGGATCACTGCACAGAAAGGTTTGGGATCACAGGTCATCGCCAGCTCCCACAAGTGACCAACCAAGCGGACAGATGGGGCAGGCCAGTGTGTTCTGCCCAGGGAGTGGAAAATGCTGGTGACGGAGGGGGTTACGAGGGGTGAGCGCTTTCTGCTGGGCACTGTGCTCGGTGTCTGGTGAGCATTAGCTCAGTCAATCTGCCCAAGAACCCTCGATCGTAGGGCCCTGTCTGGGGGGAGATGAGATTGGAAACGGAATCGGTCTCTACCAAGGGTGGCTAGTAGGTTTCCTCTGACCCGCCAGGCCCCTTCTGGAGCAGTGGGCAGGGGAGAATCCTGAGACCGCTCAGCAGGAGGAAGAGCCTGGCGGGTTAGAGAAACCCACTGTGAGTATAGGAGGGGAAATGGTGGGACCTATGCCATGTAGCTTCCACCCAGATCTAGAACCTGCCGGAAAGCCTTCATGCCTTCTTCAGCCTTTCAATGTCATCTTTTGGCTAAGGGAGTCACAGGTCACAGAACCAAGCAGCCAGAGGGGTTGGAGCTGGCTCACCATTTCAGCTCTAAGATTCTCTCCCTGTGCTTCCTTATAAGCAGAGTGGCCGGCACACAGTAGGTGCTTTGAGAAGCGCTGGTGACTAACTGGCTCTTCCTTCTTTCTCATCCCCACATCGTGCCAGTTTCACTTCCTAAATGGTTCTTGAATCAGTGGCCTCCTCACCACAGTCGCTGCTCTTGCTTAGCCCAAGGCCTCATCGCCTCCAGCGTGGACTCCTGTGACAAGCTCCTCCTGATCCCCACCTGCAGACACCTCCCTCTGCACAGCCAGTCCTCCCTCTGCACAGCCGGGGATGCTCCAGCTAACACACAAATCCTGGAGGACCCCTCTTTAAAGGCTCCCCCGCAACTCAGGATCAAGCCCAAGCTCCTGCCCTCTGTCTGCTTCTCCAACCTCATCCCACACAACCTGCTCTCCTCCCCCAGGCTCCTTGAGCCCCACACGGCTTGCAGCTCTTGCCAAACTGACGCTCAGCACCTCCCGCAGTGACTGGCTTCCTTCTGCCCAGAATGGCCTGCCCATCACTCCCCTCCTGCCTCCTTTTGGGTACCACCTTCTCCAGGGAGCACCCCCCCACCCCCATCACCTGCGCCTGGCTGGCCGACCACCCTGTGCATTTGTTACAACTGCATCAAGCGCTTTCTGCTTTCGGCATTTGTGTCTGCTTCCCCAGCAGACTGTGAGGCTCCTCGGGGGCAGGGGCCAAATCGCATCCTTAATGAGGCTGGGTGGTTCCCCTCCCGCAGAGCCTGAGCCACGTGGGTGAGGCGAGAGTGGTGCTAACGTGACAGTTCCCCGCTTTTCCTTCCTGTCTGCTCAAGGATTTTGCCTTTTTCTGCTTTCTTTCCCTCCTCTGCTCTCAAGGAAGAGTTCTGTGTTGGCTTTTTGCGCTTCTGTGACATAGAATCAAGAGGAGATGGGGACAGGGAGGGGCTGTGGTCCGTTTGTCCCCTTCACGCTGTTTGAGAAATGCAAGTAAAGGCCCGACTGACTTTGCAATTGCTTTGCAGGTCCTGGCCTGGGTTTCTTTGATCATGAATCCACCAAGTGGACCTCACGGGCATTAGTTTTATAAGCATTTACGTATTTTTGACTCACTCGCTGACTGACTAAACACCAACCCCGTGGGTCCCCGGACAAAGGAAGTGGGAGGTGGGCAGGATGCAGCAAGCAGCTCCCCATGTCTCCCTGGGGGCAGCTGCAAAGGAATCAGGAAGGACTCTGCCCTCCCCAAATCCCAGCAGTAGGGATGGGGTGGGGGTCCAGCAGCCTAAGCAGTGAGAAACCCCTGAGGAGAGTGTGGTGACTGATCCCCACATTGGTTCCCCCATCTCTCTGTCAGAGATGCTTATGGGTGATCTATTCATCCTTCCCGACTTGGCATGTTCCATCTCTCCCATGCTTGTATGCAGGATCTTTGTAATTCTGGGGCAGGGCAACATGGGAGTCCAAGATGTTGAAATAATCTGGATCCTTCGGTGATAATGGGCAGGTCAAAGGACACAAAATACCAAGTGCTCAAAAGGAGATGATGAGAAAGGATGTCCCAGGACTTGGGTTATGGTGGCAAGCTCATTTATCCCATTTCCTCACTCTCCTCCCTGTTATGTCATCTGTCATGTGGGGTCACAGCGTTGGGTTGGGAGTGGACTTAAATCACAAGACTGTGCCGTGCTACATTGGGAGAGCAGTTTTTGTTGTGAGGGATATGTCTTGTCCAAAGCATCAACCCTGGAGGTGGGGTTTGGGTGCCATATTGCTTGGTTCCCATGTGGCGCCTACGCTGCACAAGGTTTAGGAAAAATAGAACCTCCCCAAGTTACAGTCAGTTGGCTTGTCCTTTGTCTCCTTTTACAGACCCCCAAAGGGCCAGAGCA
The DNA here is from genome assembly GCF_041296235.1 of Equus asinus. Lineage (NCBI taxonomy): Eukaryota > Metazoa > Chordata > Mammalia > Perissodactyla > Equidae > Equus > Equus asinus. Next base: position 17,371,417 of record NC_091802.1, read on the forward strand.
GTGGAAGGGAACAGCCCCAGATGACACTGAGCTCACACAGGCGTCACAGGGCAGAGAACCAGCCAGCCAACGAGACTCGTTCCTTTCAGATGTGTCTCCCTTGGCTCAGGCATCTTTGCTCATTGTGTCTGGGATTTCGAGCTGAAGCCAGGCCTCAGCTTAGTGGGCTTTGTGGTGCAAACCCAGTCCCATTTCTAATCCACTCTAATAAACCCCACTTGAAAGAAACAAACCAAAGGAAGTCAGCAGTGTCCACGCCCGGCCTTGGCACCTACTGTCAGTGGGAAAGAAACACACGGAGAAGACACTGCTGAGAATGTCCCTGGACACAGCCCAAGGCAAACGCCGTGTACACAACTCTTCCTCCAGCAGGAAAGGAAGACGTCTTTCTTCTTCCTCCTCCTCCAAATGTCACCGTAAAACCCAAACCTTGGCCAATTTGCCATTCGCTTGCCGTTCCCACCTTTCTCCCCGCACAGCGGCTGCCACTGGAAATCTTCCAGGTCTATTAACAAAGCTTTTAGGCTCATAAATCTTTTGGCCCTTGCTCTTCCATCCTCAACAAAACACTGTGTGTCTGAAGGCTGATTTTTTTCCCCCTAATTCCCCAAAGGCTGAGTCTGGGATGGCTCGGTGATGAGTGCTTGTATTCTGCCCACGCCTGATTTTTCAGATTGAAGACGGGAAAACACCAGGGAGAAGACGGTCACGGTATCCTCCTCAAGACAGTGGCATCACCAGTGGATTCACCCGGCTCTGCCAAGAGGCAGGGAGGCGGGACGGCCCCCCCTCCACAATGGCTTCAGCCCCTGGACCACTTCTTGGGGACCTGGCATCCCTTAGATTTTCCCATCATGCCCCAGAAGGGCTGCCCCGCTCTGCTCAGCTCTCATCCTTAGCAGCAGACAGCCCCAGTGCCACCATGCTCACTTCTCTGGGGATAGGCCAGCTTTTCTTTTTTTTTTCCCTGGCTCACTCTTGGATGGATTCGCAATTTGACTGTCACCATGGAAACTCAGAGTTTTGGTATATGAAGGTGGGGGGACGCCTTCCCTTTGGAAAGTCTTTCTGGACTGTCTCAAAGCACATGTGTAGCAGCTGCTGTCCTGTGGCGATACCTTGCTTGGGACGGTCCAGGGGGCAGCTAGGATGCCCACTTGACCTCACAGCACTGCAGTGGGATTTGGGGACTTGCTTCTGCCACTGCCTCTCTTTGTGTGACCCTGGGCACCTCTCAGGGCTTCATCACACACAAAATGAAGCCAACCTGGATAGCTGCTCTAGGTCTGAATCCTAGGACTCAACTTCAGGTCACCTTTGCTCCATCAGTGGAGAGACCCCGATGCCCCTCTCTGGTTGAGAGGTGGGAGATGTGACTTCTGGGCCACACAACATCCGCCTACCTGCCACAGGGACGGCTGACAGCCTAGGAGCCTGGGAGACACCTGTGAGCTGCCGCTGCTCCGCGTGGAGGCCCCCAAAGCCCCCAGAACGTATGGGAATTAGAGAGGAAGAGGGATATTTTCAGCAAACATTCTGCCAAGGCAAAGCAGATGGTGGAAAATTTTGCATACTAAAAACACAAAAAAATTTTTTCAACATAAAGGAAAGATGATAAGGCCCCAGGGAATGCACAGACATCCCCAATTAGCCTTACCCAGCCCACCAGGCTGGCACGGCTGCAGAGGAGAGTCATAGAGCTGTCCCCACTGGGGCAGGGGAAGGCTGCCCCACCTGCCAGCAGGGCCAGGCCTGCAGCCTGAAATCCCAGTGAGATGCCTCCCAAGTCTGGGCTCCCGTGTGGTGGCAGCAGAGGGAAGGTGTGGGGTGGCGAAAAGGGACCAGCTCTGAGTTAGATAGCTGGTGCCCTGGCTCTGCCACTTCCCAGCTGTGTGACTTTGGGCCAGTTTCTTCACCTCTCTGTGCTCAGTGGGCCCTCCTATGAAATGGGGGAATGATGGGTCTCTTCATGGGTTGTTGTGAGCATGAACAGAGGTAACACAGGCAGTGTCTGGCACATCGTAGGTGCTTAATAAATGGGGGCTATTTTGTTGGAGGGGGGCATCCTGAACTCATGGCCCACATAGCTGGTGCAGGGCTGGCCTCTGAAGCCACCATGTTTGGGGCTCAGGCCAACCTCCCAGGGGTGGACTCGCCTCTTCCAGGGGAGCTTAGGTTCCCATGTTGTGCTTCAGAGGATGTTGAGGGCACTGGATGCCGTCAGAGGCCGAGCTGGGATTTGAACCTGGGCCTGTCTACTGCTGGAATCTCCGCCCTTTCCTCCTCAGCCAGAATGCAGGGCACCCCTGGTCTGGCCTCACCCTAAGGGCTCTGCTCCCTCAGAAGTCCTCCCCTCCAGGCAGGCCCGGTCCTCCTGGTCTCCCTGGCATGCGCTGTCTGGGTTTCTCTCTGGCCCTTTTCCCGCCAGAGGCAGGGGCTGCCGTGTGGGGGAGAAAGACTTCTAGTTCACCCCCCATCAAGGAGAGTTCTGGCTCTGCCTTGGACAAATACCTTCACCTCTCTGAGCCTCAATCTTCTCATCTGCAAAATGGAGACAATCATAACTACCAGTAAAATAAGATCAAGCAGGACAAAAGGCATTACAGGCTTAAAAAAGCCATACAAGCCTATAAATATTTTTAAAAATTAGATTCCAATTCATCCTCCAGGAACCCGTCCAAATCCTGCCTCTGTCGGAAAGTCTGTCCAGCCCCAGGGAAGGAAGGATGGAGACCGGCCCTCCCTGGCTCTCCCCACCACAGCTGGGGCAGCTCTTCAGGCTGCTCACAGACCCCATCTGGCATTGCATTTCTTTTTCTGCGAACGGCTGCCTTGACTTCTCCAGCGGTACCAGGAACCACTCGCGGGCGGGGCCACATCTTAAGCTGCGTCTGGCTCCTTCTCTCAGCCCCCAGCACTGGGCCGTGGGCCAAGCAGGCACTCAGTAAATACTTGTTGACTGGTTTCTGAAAAATCCTCCCCAGGAGAGGACACAGCACTCTACGGAGACAGCAGGACAGGATGGTGGTCAGCAAGGTGGTGGCGAGCCAGCGCCATCCCCAGAAGGGCGGACATGCCAAGCAGACACCTCCTCACAGCCTCCCCTCTGAGGACACTCAAGTGGGACGAGCCAGGCTGCTGGTGGCCTCAGCCTGAGCCAGGGACAGACTAATGGGGGAGGGGCTGTCGGAGGCTGGTTGCCATGGACACGGGACGAGTGGGCCCCGGGGGGAGCACACTGTTCACACAGAGTCTGCTGTCTTCCAAATCCGAGGCCAGGCCGGAGGAACAGGTTTTCCCTTTGTTTTGGAAACCCCTTCTAGGACCCCAGAGAGCCAGCGCCTGGACAGGCAGGAAGGAGGCCACAAGGTGGGGGCAGCCTGTCCTCATAGGAATGGGCCCAGGAGGGCAGAGAGGCTGAGTCCGCCTCCCTCAGACCCTCATTTCGTCATCGGTGAGGTGGGAGAGGCCCCGACCACCTTCAAGGGTGGGGCAAGGGTGTGGCGCATGGGTGGTGAGGATGTGGTGCCCAGGGAGCACTCCTTCCTTGGTCCCCCTCCCAGGCCACCACCAGGGACAACAGCAGGGACCGGACGGACCAGACTGGGAATCGAGAGTTGGGGAGTGGAGAGTTTCCTGTGCTTGATTATTCATTCACCATTGATTTTAATTAACTTCCTCCTTGGGGCTCACAGACAGACAGGAGGCACCGGATAATGAAGATGAGCCCTTAAATCGATAGTGATGTGGTCGCCAGCATTGAAATCCTGTGGTCCTGCCCTTGCGGGAAGAGCTGCAGATAGAACGGGAGACGAGACGGATGGATGGATGGAAAACAAGAGCAGCTCCCCGCAGAGAGAACATGATACTCTGAAGGGGAGGGGAGAGCATTCAGGGAGAGGGGAAGTCAGGGAGGGCTTCCTGGAAGAGGTGGAATTTAAAGATGGGCCTGATTTATAGATAGAAATGCTGGGGCCAGGGTGCGCCTGGCATCCCTGACAGAGAACAGGAAAGGCAAAGGCCAGGTGGTGGGCTTCTCTGGGGCCAGGACCACCCTGCTGGCTTAAGAGGAAGGCTCCAGCTCAGGCCCTTAGGGCACAAGGGGCTGGTCTGGCTTGGATGCACTGGGCACTACTTTTCTCTGGGAGATTATTGCTTCTGTGCAGAGATGAAGCAGAGCAAGTGCGGACCTCCTGCCTACTCCTCCCTGCGCTCCTCGGCCTCAGCTCTCTGTCTCGCTCCTTCCTTCTGTCTGTCTCTGTGCCTGTCCGGCTGATGTTTTCAAAAAATCGCCCCCTGCCTTTGCTGCTCTTGTCCCTCTTGCCCTCTCCTGTGTGCCTCTGTGTGTTCTGAGTCCTGCTGGGTTTGTCTCGTGGTTCCTCTTCCTGTTTTTGTAGTTTTCTCTTACTCTCCAGCCTCGTCTCTCCGCATCTCTGTCCATCTGTCTCTGGGTCTCCATCTGTCTCTCTTTCCCTGGGCCTCTCTGTCACATTCCCTCAGGGTCCCACCTTCTGGCTTCTGGGTTTGACCCTCCAGTCCCCTCACTTGGGCTGGACTCTCAGCCCCTGCCCAGGCCCATGGGGTCTGTGCTTAGAGCTTGGGTGTGGGGATGGGCTGCCGCTGTGTCAGGACCCCATGTGGACCCCAGGGGCAACTGAGGCAGGGGAAGCCCGGATCCTCCCTCCTATATGGAACTCACTGGACACAGACTCTCCCAGCACCTACTCCTGCTCCTGGACCAGCGGTGGGAAGTCGGCCGAGCTCCATCTGTGAGGTCGGCCTTTCCCCTGTGATGGACAGGAGGCCCGGGGAGAGAGCCGCTGGGCGGAGGGGAGCCAGCACTGTTAGCTCCTGGGGCTTTACTGGAGTCAGACGGGCCGGATGTATTCACTTGCCTCAGGTCCCCAAAGGCTGAGGAAGCTAGAGCGGGTGGAATGAAGCTGTAGTTCACACGCCAGACAGGAGCGGCTGGAGAGGGAGTGCCCTACCGCACAGGCCGGAGCTCGGCACACGGCTGGACTGAAGCCAGGGGCTGGCGCGGGGGCTGGGCCCTGCTCTCCTCTTTCAGCTCAGATGGGGGCAAGGGGCCCCCAGACCTCACCTGGCAGCTGAGGCCTCATCCAGTCAGCTCAGGCTGTCACTCAGTCTGGGCAAATCAGAAGCGACAGCCATGCCCCTGACCTCCCTGGTGTGGCTAATGAGGGCCTTCTCCTCTCCGGAAACCAAGCCCCAAGGCCGTGAGGACGCCCAGGCTGGCAGGAGGGCTGCAGGGGGCACAGGTGGGGCGCACAGCTCAGAGCTCCGGGCTCCTGCTCGGGGTGGCCCCTCCACTCCCCCGTCTGGCACTGGGCTGGTGTTTGGCTTCCCCAAGGTCTCTGAAGGTCAAGGCAAATTAGTATGCATGGTCTTCTCTTTCAAAACAACCACGCGAGACGTGGCCAGGCCTCTGGTTCCCTGAGATTTCGGGAGAGGGCAGAGTTTCCTGAACGCCATGGGGATCTCTCTTTCTGTCCATGCCGAGATTACAATGCAAGTCACTTGACCTCTCCATGCCTTGGTTTCCTCTTCCATAAAATGGCACAACAGTCGTACCCCCACCCCAGGCTGTCAGGGGATCATGTGACCTTTGCCCCCTATGGCAGCCCGCTGTAGCACCCAGGCCGGCCCGTTCGCCTGCATGGACCAATAGGCAAATGGCACCCAGGCCCTCAGGGCAGCCTGGAAGAATGGTGGCTACAGAAGACCTAGGACAGCCTGACGGTCCCTGTTTGCCCCAGTGGGGCCCACAGCAGGCTCAGGCACCTCAGCACCACCCCTTCCCCCTTCTCCCGCCTCCGGTGGGATGGATGGCATTCAGCCCCTGAAGTGGGCGGTGGGAGCCACACACGGGACTGTCTGACAGTGACTTTTTTGTTTGTTTATTTTCTGGATGCAAACAGCAGGCCTACACCAGGAAGACCTGAGTCAGTGGCTCTCAGGGTGCCGTGCTGGACTCAGAGCACCGTCCTCAGACCACCCCCCTCCTCTCGCGCACTCCTCTCTGACAGCCCTTTCTGGCTCAGCCTGTGTTATGTGTATTTGGCGGTTTCGGTTATGTTTATATATAGAAAAATCCCATGTACTTCCAGCTCCCTGGGACTCTAGAACCCAGGCAGGGAGGAAAACGAACGGAGACAGAAAAGGCGATAATTAAGCATAAGAGACCATCCTGGGGAAAGGACATTGAGAGGAAGATTCAGCTGGTGCAGAAGCACTCGGTGAATGCCTCCCACAGAGCAGTGTGCAGGGGTCGGGGCGGAGGGGTGCTGCGCGGGTCGATGGGATTTCATCGGTGGCCTATACCAGGACTGTGAGCGTGTGTGCACACGCGTGCATGCATGTGTGTGTGTGTGTGGAGGCAGGGCCGATGCTGAAATGGGCCGGTCTTTCCAGCGCATGATCTGGGAGCTGCTTTGCCACCTGCCAGAAACTCCTCCACAACGTTTCATTCGCTGTAAGAGACGAAAGCTGGAAGAGAACGGACTCTCTGTCCCAGCCCCTCATCCTCATGGGGAAACCAAGGCCCAGACAGGAAGAAGGACTTCCCAAAACTGAAGTTCTCCTCCCAGGGGTCCTGTGTGACAAGACATGGGCTCAGCAAGGCCTGGCTTCTTAAGTCCTTATCGGCAAGGCCCTGGAGGAGACAGTGCCTGGTCATCTCCACAGAAGGTACAGAGCCACTAGGGGCAGGATTTGTGGGGTCAGGATCGGGAGCAGGGACACAGAGTTGTGACATCGCCTTCCACAGTCAGGTGGAAGTGTCAGTGAGTGAGGTAGGCTGGATGCGAGAATCCTTCACTTCCACAGAGAAGTGTGCCCGGTTTCCTACAACAGGTGTCCCTGTTGGTCTAACTTCTATTCCTCTTTTCATAGGGATGTGGGAACAAGAACTCTTTCACTTTCTTCTTAATAACCCTGTAAGGCGATGATCAAGAGTGTCAGAGACAACAGGGAAGGGTGGGGACTGCGGCAAACCAGAGACTGCAAACCCTGTGTGAAGGGGGAAGTGGCTACTTAGCCTACCCGATTTTTCCAGGGAGGGGCAGTACTGGTGGACCTTCGGACTTTCAAAAACGAAGACAGAACACCATATTCTTTTTAATGAGAACTCTCCACATTGAGAAAAGTTGTCCATGAATTTAAAGCAGTGAGCCAGATCCAGTCCCTGCTCCACTAGTTTGTGACCTATAACACCAGCAAATACCCAGCCCTCCAAGGACAGAGGGCATCCCACCTCCCAATACGGAGGCCCCTCTGCTCGGCTCTGCCCCGTTCTCTGAGCCTCAGCCAGTCTGCGCCCCCCGCCCTTCACCCCACTCCCAACGACTGAGCAGGCTGCAGGGAGTTCATGGACCATATCCAGGCCGAAGGGATGGAAATGGCAAGTCCAATGTCTGCTGGGGAAACACTGGGGGTTCGTGAGGGGGTGGGAGAGGGCGGCTGAGCACGCTGAGGAGCTTCCAAAATGCTAATTTCTCAGGAACAGAGAAAGAAGGAAGGCGGCATAGCAACAGCTGGCTCTGGGCAGTGAGCAATCCTGTCTGAAAATAAAACATTTTACAATCCACAACCGTGGCTCATTAAGAATGAATGGATCGACTGGTATAAATAGCACGCTGCGTTAAGAAGTCAGGAAACAGCATATGCGTTTGATGGAGAAATGGCTGCCACGAAACTGCTTATTAGCTGAGTCGGCTGCAGCTCTGCGCTAACAAGACGAGGTCTTGGGTTCAAAGCTTTCACGGGCCATGCGGCTTTCTCGATCCTGGCCCATAGAATGTGTCCCCAACCCCCCAGCCCTGGTCACAACATGGGGGCATAACTCTGTATACACAGCAACAAGCCCATAGTGAGCTTCTCCATTTCTGAACCATAGTATCACCACTATAATATCCAGCCTCTGCTTGAATGCTCCCCGTGACAGGGAGCTCACTACCTGTCAGATACAAAACACCAATTCTGTGGTTCAAGGGCAACTGAGCAAGAAACACAAATTTCCCTGACTCTGTCCCAGCTCCGCTTTTGGAGAAAGCAGCCCTCACTGGCCCCACCATCGATTATGTCTGATGGGATGCAGGCTGGATGCAAAAAGGGCAACCTGAGCAAGAATGTGTTGGGCCAGACACCTCCTCCCCAAGTGTGGACATGGGGCCCTGAGAATGGCAGGGTGGAGGCCGAGACAGAAGGATGCAGACTCGTAGCTGAGTGCCAGCTGCGGAGCGGCGGAGGCTGAGGAAAGGAGCTGCTGGGAGAGTTCCCGGAGCAGCAGAGGAGCTGCCGCCGTGCTCCTCCAGCCCCACGGCCTCGGAAGCCTTCCTCTCCATCCCTGCTTCTGGGAGACCTTCCTCAGCAGCCTGCCGGCCACCCCCTTGCTTGAGCCAGCATCGGTGGTCTCTCTTTCTGGCAACCAAAAACCCAAGTCGGAAGGGGAAAGCCAGCGTTTGTGGCCACCTGGGCAGCAGCTCTACTCCGTAGCACACTCAGAGGGGAGGAGCGGGTGCTGGGAGTCAGGAGCCTGGGTCCCTGGCCCCCTCGGCCACAGCCTATGTGATCTTGGGCGGACTTCCCCCTAGTCATCCTTCACGCAGAGTCAGTTTCGCCGTCCAGCTGCCCCACAGGCTGTTCTGAGCATCAGATGAGATAATGACCGTGAGTCACGGATGCTGATGCTGAGGCAGCACCCAACGCCTCGGCTTCTCCAGGGCGGGCAGGTGAGCCGAGGGCTCCTTTGGGAAAGGCAGCCCCAGGTAAACATTTGTAGCCTGAGCTGAACCTGACTGCTAGCTCGAAAAACCACGAAGCTCGCTTTCACTGGACCACAAACAGAACCACAGTTTAGGATTAAAAAAAATTGTTTATAAACGTAGAAAACCAATGAAGTGAGAGTGAAATTCCTATTTTTCTTAAAACTACCCAACTGTGACAGATCCAAAACCTCGAAGTACTTTTCTGGAATAGACCTTGCAGTGAACCAGTGTGTAACTCGGTTCAAATCTGTCCAGGAGGCCTGTGCTCTGCTCAGGGGGATGACGAAGGGGGCGGGGTGGGGGGGGGAGGATGCCTGCACAGGGTCCTGGGGACGGACTGCGACCCAGGCCTCAGCAGAGATGGGAAGACGGCTTTGCCTCATGGCTATGGGGAGCTCAAGGCTTTTTGGGGTCTAGGGTAGAGGGCAAACTGGGAAGCCCTCCCCAACCTGGCCAGGCCACAGGGCAGTGACAAAGGCTTTAGACGATGGGCGCCCCACTGCACTCCACCCCAGGTCCCTGGGAGAGGTGAATACAGCAAAGCTCACTGATCCAGGGTCAGTCTCCTGGGAACCCTGGCTCCCCGGCACCCATCTGAGACAAGGACACACATCCTAAAAGCCCTCTGAACACTGTATGAACTCTAGATTTGGGGCCTCGGTGCCTCCCACCCCCACCCCGTTTCAGGTGCTCAGCCACACCTGGGAAAGAAAGGCAGGGTGGACCCACCACAGAGCAGACCCAGGGCAGTGTTGCTTCCTGGCCACAGCACTGGGGGCTGAAGAAAATAAGAAGGGCCCATATGTTAAGTATCCTCGGCATTGGAGGCAGAGAAACACAAAATCCTATCTGAGAATAATTTCCACTGTAGTGACTTCAGTCCGATAAATTCAGCTCTCCAGCTCTCATAGCGCATGGGGCTCCTCCAGCACAAGCGCCAGCCCCCTCCTCCCTGACCACTTCCATTATAATAATGCAAGGCTGCAGAAGCGAAAGGCTAGATTTCCCAGCCTCCCCTTTGATCTTTCTTCCTTCCTTTATAGTGATGGCTGGAACTGTGGCAACCATCTTGTGACCATGAGAGAAAAAGCAGGAATTATATAAACACCTGCCCTGACATCAGTGAACTGCTGAATCAAGGCTGCACGTGCCTTCCTCTAAGCTTTCCAGTATATGAGAAAAAAATGTAACCTCTTATTACTCCAACACGCCAGATTAATATGGCATTTCCCACCCCTACTCCCAGCAAATATCTCTCTATACACAGCCCAAAGGTTGGATCCAGCTCAAAGGCCTGCAGAAGAGGTGGGCTCAGCTTCAAAGCGATTGAACCCCAAAAGCCTGAACTACTGGTTCCGCCATTTACACCTTATATTTCATCGGGGAACAAAGAGACCTGGGAGTGCACAAAAGATGACAATTTATTGCTGCCATAAACTTGGAGCAAGATCTGCCAGGGAAAAGTAGTGTGGAGCACACACTCCATCTGGAGTGATTGGGCGGGAGGGTGGAGACCTCTCCCCAGAGGCAGCCAGGTCAGACCCTGGGCCAGTCACCAGGAGGAACACAGGCCACACTGTTCCCCACCTCATCCTGGGGAAAGGACGAATGTCTTGCTGTGAGTAAGCTGGTGGGGGCTCACCAAGGGGTCTGCAGGCACATCCCTGGCCAAAACCGAAGAGTCAAGTGTCCAGAGGAGGGAGTGGCAAACCCAGGGGTCAGTCCACCTGTCCTGCAGGTGCTGGAGTGTGAGTCACCAGCTCTTTCTGAGACAACACTTCTAACCTTTCTCTGATACGTTCACTCTATTATTGCTGACGTTTAGCTCTTTACTCAACCTGCATTGTGTTTCTGGATCCACATGGAATGGGATGGAAATCTAATTATGTTCCAGTTGTTAAATAAGCCTGTTATTTTCCCATTGAATTGAAAAGCTACCTATGTTCAGCTTCCATTACATTCTTAGGTCTGTTATTTCTCTATTGTGTTCCACTTATCTACTTATTTATTCTATAAGTAAATATTCTACTTATCCTGATGCCTATACTGCAGTGTTTCTATTGATTAAAGTAACTTCATAGTAATCTTTAACATTTGGTCAGACAACTTCTCCCACCTCCTTTGTTATTCTTTAAAAAAATATTTTGCTAAGTTATTCTCTTTCTAATGAAGTTTTTTTTAATTGAACTATAAGTCCTATACCATAAAATGCACCCTTTGAAAGTACACAATTCAGTCGTTTCTAGTACATTCATAAAGTCGTGCAACCATCACCACTAATTCCAGAACATTTTCATCACGTCTCAAAGAAACCCTGTACCCATCAGCACTTCCTCCCCACATCTCCACATCCTCCCCAGCCTCCGGCAATCACAAATCTACTTTCTGTCTCCAGGAGTTTGCCTATTCTGGACATTTCATAAATGGCATCAGGAAAGGCGGCCTTTGTGTCTGGCTTCCATCACTGGGCCTAAAGTTTCAAGGTTCAGCCATGTTGGAGCATGTGTAGCTCTTCCTTCCTTTTAGGTTGAATGACACTCCATTGTATGATTACGCCTCATTCTGTTTACTCCATGGATAAAGGAAACATGTGAGTCCATTCCTGTCTACAAACTCCGCTGGGAATCAGACAAGAATTGTTACACTTATTAATTTGGATGGACCGAGATTCTCATTTTCCTTTTTGGTCACGTCTTACTTTTCGTCCTTTGATAAGAGTCTATAATTTTCTTCATGTTGGACCTATAATTCTGTTTTAAAATTTGTTTCTAGGCATTTTATAGTTTTTGTTGCAATTAGGGATGTATTTTCCCATTTCTGCTTCTAGTTAGTCAGTACAGAGTAAGATGATTGATCTTTTTGTGTAAACTATTGATTTACTTGGTGTCCTATCACTTCCCAAATTATCCCATTAATCCTAGGGGGCTGTTTCAGTGGGCTCTCCTGGGTCTTCCTGGTATACGGCCACATCATCTGCCAAAAAGAGAATTTCTTCTCCTTTCCAGTAGTAATAGATTATTTTACTTTCTTGCCTTATTACACTAGTTAAATACTACAAAATACTGTTAAGTGATGGTGATGACGGAGGCATTCTTGACTTGCATTTTGATAGAACATGGTTCCAATGCTTTGTCAGTTAATACGATATTAGGTATTATATTTTTTTCTTTTTTGGTAATTTTATCATGTTTAAGGAATTTCCTTTTATTCTCATATTACTTAAACTTTTTATTTAGCAGATTTTTTTAAACCTTAGGGTCAGGAAGCCATTTCAAAGCAAGACAGGAAATCTAGAAACCGCAAAGCAAAAGCAACTGTACTTGACTTCACAAAAATTAACAGAAATTGTTTTTGAATAGAAAAATAGATTTTAAACAGCAAAATACTATAAGCAAAGACTAAAGTCAAACAAAGCATAAAGTCAAACAAGGAGAAAAATATTTGCAACTCATTTAATATCCCTAATATATAAAGAGCATCTACAAATCAATAAGAGAAAGTAAACAACTTAATAAAAAATGAGCAATGGATTTGAACAGGCAACTTTTAAAAGAGGAAATCTAAATAATCAATAAATAATAAAGATATGAAAAGATTCTCAAGCATGCAAAGTTAAATAATGAAATGTCATTTTCCATCTAGTATACTGGCCAAAAGGATAAACACCAATAATATTCATGGCAGGCAAGGACGTAGGTATAAGTGAGTATAAAATACTGTAATATTTTTGGAATATGGTTTGGCAACGTCTATTGAAATGTAAAATACACCACCTCATTTTTGGAAACCTACCCCATGGAAATAAGAGCATGATATACATATAAGGATGTTTCAGTATTGCTTGCAGCAGCAAAAAGCCATAAACAGTTTGAATGTCCATCAATAGGTGAATAATTAAATCACAATACACACTATGATGGGATTTTATTCAGTCATTAAAAAGAATAAACCAAAATCTATATCTAGAGACCTGGAGGTCATGCCCATGACGATCTTTTAATTGAAAAAAGCAACACACAGAGTTATAGGTAAGAGCCTATTTTTGTTGTTAAAACAAAAGCAATAAAAAACAAAACAAAAAGTAACCTATATCAAGTACATGTTTATAGGAAGAGGGAGAAAGGGATTTGGAAATGATGGCAAGCAGAAGAGATTTTAATTTTTCATACCCTTTTGAATTAACTTGTTAAAATATACCATGCATTCTTACGTAATTAAAAATGAACAAAGAAAATTTAAAGGAGGAAGAAAAGGAACCTGTCTCAGGAACATCAATACATTTCACTTGATGGCTCTGTGGACTGAAAAGTTCATGGCTTGTATCTATTGATTACCTTTCCTCTTCCAATAGGGCAGGAGAAAAAAAATGGCCTGGGCTGGGCTGGGGGGAGAAGCTGGGAGCCACAGGTGTACCGGCCCAAGGGCTGAGAGGGACAGAGAGATGGAGGGCTGGGGGTGGGCAAGAGGGTCAGAGAGAGCACACTGGTGCCAGGATCAGCTTCCAGGCCAGGGAGCAGGAAATGCGTGGCAGGAGGGGGATGCTGGCCCTGGGGTCCCTGGAGGCAGGGGCCCAGGAGGAGAGCCGCCTCTGGAGAGTGGGGTGGTTTTGTTTGTTTGTTTGCTGAGGAAGACTCGCCCTGAGCTAACATCTATGCCAATCTTCCTCTGTTTTGTATGTGGATCACTGTGGCTGCCAATGATTGGTGCAGGTCCACATCTGGGAACTGAACCTGGGTCACTGAAGTGGAATGCGCCAAACTTAACCACTAGGCCACGGGGCCGGCCCCAAGCGGGATGGTTTCAACAGCCTCCAAGTGTCTCCTGGGGCTGTCCAACAGACCCCTGACCCAGAGGCGCCTGCAGGCCCTACTGAAGATCCCTCATCCTGGAGCAGGTGGTTCATCAATTCATCTAACGAGCATCCATCCCGTGCCTCTCCCAGGCCACATGCTGAGGAATCGGCCTGTTCAGGACTGACACAGCCCTGCTCGCGTGCAGCTTCCAGTGTGCTGGGACTAGCCCAGTGCTAGTCATTCTGTTTCCGCCTGGGCCCAAGCTTGATTTTGGCTGAACGGGGTCCTACGAGGGCCAGGCTTACCAGACAGGCTCTGACCTGGACCACAAACAGCAGCTCTGACCCCAGCAGCTACTTGGCACCTGGACACCACTGATGATGGGGCTGGAGGCGGAGAAGGGAAGCCACTCTCGGAGCTGGAAAAACACCAACTGGTTCCCCAGTGGGCAGCGGTCTGGAAAGGCCCAGTGACATCCCTGCGCCAGACTCCCAAGGCTACCCCCGGGCTGCCTGCTGCAGGGAGCCTGACAGCCTCAAGGGGACCAGCCTGAGAAGGAATCAGGAACGAGGCAGCATCCTCGGGCAGCTTGGGGGGCTTCCCAGAGGCAGGCATGCCCAAGCTCTCCCCAGAGGCTGCCACAGATTTGCCGTGAGGCCATGTGGACCACCAGGGAGCCACAGAAGGGCTAGCATGGGGCTGACCTCCTGGAGGGCTCCCTCCTTGCCCCCAGGCTCAGGACCAGCTGTAAGGATGGTTCCAGCTGGCCGGGGCCTCTGGTCTCCCACAAGCCTCGGCAGTCCACCGAGTACCTCTGTTAGTACACAACCCGGTCTGGGATGACCAGGGGACCCAAACTCAATCAGAAAGCACAGATCCTGGTTTCTGCACAGGCTAATCAGAGAGGACAACCACAGCCACCCAGGCTTGCAAGCAGCTCAGGGACAGTCGGCCTGTTTGTGGCTCTCCTGAGCCCTCTGGCAAACCCCCAGCACTCTGGCTTCCACGGCATAGAACCTCTCTGCTTTCCTCCTGCCTCCCCACAACGCCACCTTTGCCTCCTCCACCAGCTCCTCCTCCTCCCTCCCCCACGATTGCGGGTTTCCCCAAGTTCAGTCCTGCCTACCACATGTGCCCTATGCTGGTGCACCCGCTCTCTGCGTGAGTGCAGACACCTCCTGGACCTCCACAACCAGCCTGGGGCCATCAGCCCTTCCCCGCTGCCCATGTGTGATACCTGGAGGTCCCCCATCTGGGCCTCCTCCTCCTGCTCAGCACGAACACTCAGATAATCACAGGCTGTGATATGCCTGGCGGGGCCTGGCCTGGAGCAGGCACTCCCTGTGCTCTGGGGGCCTGTGGGCATTCCAGTCTGGGCTGCAGAGAGAGACCCAGCTCACACGAGGGGGCTTCCACGTCGCCTGGCCTGGCTTCCGCATAAACTCGGCTCACAAACGGTGCCAACCCCAATTGTGTGGGCTGCTGGCCTCATTGCCCACATAATTAAAAGGCCATCTGTGTCTGCGTGGCTGTGTGTGCGTGTGCACGTGTGTGCTGTGCTGATGCTGGAGCAGACAGGGCAGTGAGGGCCGCTTGGGTGGGGCCTCAGGGCCTCCTCCTCAACCTGCTCCAAGCAACCCGCCAGTGTCCCCCAGCTTCTGTTCCCACAGCTGCGTGTCTTCCCTCGTTGTGCGGGACATGGATGCGCCCTGAAGGGCTGAGGCAGGAGAAGCCCGGCTCTGAGGGTGGAAAAGGGACATGATGCAAGAGGGAGCCACTTCCCCAGTAGATCCCCTGCTGGCTCCTCCGAGGGCTGGCGGCCACGGCGCCCTGCTCAGGCCAGGCCAGGCCAGCCTGCTCCCCTCCCCACGGCACTCGTCCATGGTCCCTACAAAGGCTCGTCTGTGGCAGTGACGGCAGGAAGGCAGACTCGCGGGAATAAGCTGGCAGATGGAGTCCAGTGGAACTAGGAAGGAAGGCCGGCTGCAGACAGAGCCAAGTGAGGCCGAGGGAAAGCTAGCTGGAGAACAGACGCCTGGCTGTTAATGCCGGTTATGTCTGGAAGGATCGACCTACGGGAGATTATTACCTTCTAAATCATATTATTTGACAACCTTCGAAATTTCATAATAAACATGCCTTACATTTGTAACAAGAAAAAAAATAGCCCAAGTGATGCAAAGATAGTCTGATGCTGGTTATAATCCAAAGACAGAGATGTTTGAGAGCCCCTCAGAAGCTGCGTCTCCCATCTTGGGTCCACCACCCCGGCCTCAGGATGAGCCTGTCATACCTCTGGCTGCTTTGTCTCATTTAGGGCCCTCAGACCCTGAGTCTCAGGCTGAAACTCGGTGCTTCAGGGCAGAAGGAGCCACAGCTCAGAGGGCAACACCCTGCCTTTTGGTCCCAGCCCTGCCACACCCCAGCTGAGTAAGTCTATCCTCTTCTCTGGGTCTCAAGCTACTCATCTATAAAATGGGGCCACTAATACCAGCCCCGTCTGCCTCTGGAACCCATTGTGAGACCTCGAACTTCAAAAATAAAGTCATGAGCATTATAGCATCATGCAAGCCGTGCAGAGCCGTCTACCACACCCGGCGCTGCATCCTCACCAGGGGGAAGAGCTCCCTTCTGATGGGGGCCCCCTGGGACACACCCACATCAGTGCAGCCGCCACAAACACCAAGGGTGCTGGGCACAAAGTCACTCTGCTCATTAGGACCAGGGAAGCCAGGAGTCCTCTCTTACTGAGATGCAAGACAAGTGCCAAGAAGAGATGGTACAGGTCTGCCTTGGAAAAAGGCATTCTCATTCTTTGCAAAAACCCTCCATTGACATCACATTTCTGCAAAAGACCCGTAGTGCTGTTCACAGCATCCCTGCTCCCAACTCGTCCTTGTTTATGAAATGGCCCCCAGCGCACCCTCCCTCCAAATCTTCACACAGAGCAATCACGGCGCTGAGGTCCAGGTGCGGGTGCAGGGAGGGTGGAAACACCAGTAGGAGCCGCGAGGAGAGTGTGGCGGGCACTGGCCTGGTGCTCATGGCACCGCACGGCTGGCTGACAGCCTAAACGTTAGCTATTATCCTGGGAGAGGGGGCAGTGGGGACTTACCTCTCCCTCGGGCCCACGTGTAGACACGACTGGTCTCAGTGCTTCTGGGTTCCTGCTCTGCGGGTTCCAGGGGCAAAGGCTGGAAGTGGAGGTCATCGGCCCGGCCAGAGGTCTTCAGGGGCAGGATGTACTTGGGGAGCCCTTTGTAGAACCAGGCCCCCGACCTCTTCCAGACCTGGGCGGGGGAGACATCAGCTTAGCACACAGGAATCAGAGCAGCGCTCCCCGTGCTCCCATGCAGGCCCCCCCACCCACGTCCTGTTGGAAAGTTGGAGAATGATCAGCACCATGCATGACACCCAGAAGGTGCTCAATAGATGCCACCGGTGTTCCTCCTGCCCACCCCTTCCCCTTAAAACTCTGGGGCAGCATGAGAAGAGGCTGGAGGGAAAGCCGGGCTGGGCCACGGTACGGTGTTGGAAGCTGTCTTGGAGAGCTTCTCGGGACGAGAACTCTCTGCAGTAGGCACAGAGAGAACAGAATCTCAGCGAGAGCCACAGATCAGAATTCAGAGCAGCAGCGGAGATAAGGCCCCTGAACCCTTAATGCCTACTTCAAAAAACACCAAGTGCTCTGTAATCTCTTTTCTGATGAAAGAAATACACTCAGGGTATTTCGTAAGAGGATGGGAGCATGTGAAGGAATGAGGTGACCTTCTCGGAGAAGAGGAAACCTTGGCAGTCAGTCGGACGTCCTGGGTTTGACCCCTGGGGTCTGTCACCCAGCAGCTGCGAGATCCGGACACATCACCCTTCCTGACCCTCCAACAGGCGGAACGTAGGAACAGCACGCGTCTCCCACGGCGGCCGTGAGGGTCAGACTCAGGTGAACATCCAGCCCCACAGCCCAGTGCTGGGCACGGAGCAGCCGCCCGACAGACACGGTGCCACGATCTTCGCCGTCACCCTCCTCTGCTCATCTAACACATGCGGACAGCTTTATAACCAGTGGACCAAGTGCCCTACTCAAAAGGGAGAATTTAGAATCAGAAGGCCTGAGTCTGCCCCGATTCTCTCTAGGACGGTGCTTCCCAGTGCCCACACTTCCTCTGCACCACATTAGTCCTGTGGGATGTTAACAGGGGCCAGACCAAAAAAAGAAAAAAAAAAAAAAGGTTCCCGAACAAATAAACTGGGAAGCACTAGGTTAAACCAAGTTCCGTTACCGCAGGACTTCTCAGAGCCTTTAATAGGCCCATATGCACAGGGTTCTTGGCAGGTTCTCCTCAAGAAACTTAACCTTAGTACTGCGTCTGCATAAACTCAGCACCTAACTGTACGGCACTGGCTGCTCACTGGCTGAGCCAGGTGCGTCTGTTTCTCGAAGGAGACAGTAGAGTGCCAGGCACGGGACCGCTGAGTCCGGATCATCTTCCTGGCTCGAATCACTCCCCGCTCCTCTCAGCTACCCTGTGCGGAAGGGCCTGCTTTCCTGTGGCTCCTGTGTAACACAGAGCCTGTCTGCTGGGATGAAGGCTTCAGGGTGCCCCTTTGGGAAAACCCTTTCCGATCCTCTCCCAGCCCTCCTACAATATATGTGTATTTATCTGAGTCGGTAATGCATGCACACGGTCTGAAATTCACTGAGTGCCTCCTCTATTCCCAGAGGCATCCGGTGACAACAGTTCTCTGAGGAAGCACTGCTATTATCCCCACTTTCCTGATGGGAAAACTGAGGCTCCAACAAGTTAAGCAACTTGCCCAAGGCCGTCCACTATTCTAGTGGCCTCTGCGCCACACTGGAGGCCTCAGAGTCTCATCCCAACAGTTTACAGATGCAAAGAAGATGCTCACTAAACGGTGACTGAGCGGTGAACAGATCCTCAGGGGGTCAGACATCATCGCGGGCACTATGTGTCCTGCAGACCAGATGCCTA
Organism: Equus asinus; assembly: GCF_041296235.1. Taxonomy (NCBI): domain Eukaryota; kingdom Metazoa; phylum Chordata; class Mammalia; order Perissodactyla; family Equidae; genus Equus; species Equus asinus. The sequence goes on from NC_091802.1 coordinate 17,389,987, forward strand.
GAGGGCAGGGAAGAGCCGTACAGGGAGAGGAAACAACCTACGCTGCAGCCACCAAGGCCACCTGTCCCTGAGAGGGGCTGTGTGACTCCTGAGAACAGGCGTCCAAGCCCAAGAGGTCATGGGGGGTCGGCAAGGGGCTCACCCGGCCTCCCTCTGCTAAATGAAGACCTGAGGGCCTGAGCATCCGTCCACACGGGCTTCATCAACCTCCCTTGAGCATGCCAGCCTCCTGCCCCCCAATACGGGCTGGGCCTTGCGGGGACCAAATGAAGCAAGCTCTCGAAAGCTGTCTGTGAATAGAGGGGCCCGGGGGGCTTAGGACCCGCACCACAGTGCCTCTTCCACCCCCGCCACGGAGACTCCTTGGTCTTTTTTTTTTCCTGAGACGAGAAATACATACATAGCATGCAAAATTAGGACCATAACAAAAAAGTAAAATGGGCAAACCATAGGTCACTCATAACGTTACCACACGGAGAGAGGCCTGCTTAACATTGTGGTGTGAATTGTCTTACACCCTTTCCTGGCACATACACAATTTTGTTTTTGTTTTTTAGAAGAATAGCACTATGTAGATGCACCCTGTCTCCCCCCACTTAACTATATACCGTGGCAACTGTTCGTGTTAATAAGTAATGGTCTCCACCATCACCTTCCAATGGCTCCATAGTTTAGATTTATGAAATTTAATTAAATCAGACCCCCACTGATAGACATGAAATTCTTCCCAATTTTTCACTCTTGTGAGCAGGGACACAACCATCATTGCTGCCCACACGTCATCAGGCAGGTGTCGGTTATCGCCTTAGGAGATATTCCGAGGGAAACCGCCGGGTCGAGGGACGTGTGTAGATGATGACGCATATTGCCAGACTTCTCTCCAGGAAGACAAGTTGAATCCCCAGTGGGGTGCTAAGCGTCTTCAGGGCGTGGATCCCGCACTACACTTCCTGGTGGGATCTGGGGTCTGGTCTGGGGACCACGTTCAGGAGCAGTTCCCACGGGGTGGTGGGTTTGGGAGGTGCTTGTCAGGTCCAGAGGTCACTAGGGTTAGGTGCCGCAGGAGGGAGGATGGGGCTCCCGCTGCCGCCCCTGGGAGACGCTGTCTGAGTGGAGAGCACACCCTCCCCCACTCACAGCCAACAGAGGCCCTGTCTGAAGGGATGTGGATGGGATAACCCTGAGGGCGACTTGGCGACATGGCCCACGCTTCACTGTCATGCGGCTTCCAGTGGGAGAGACCGAGAACCGCCACAGAGCTGCATCCGGGACTCCACAGGGCCAGGTGCATCACTAGTCATCACTGAGTCCTCATCTCACGGCCTCCTGGCCTTTTCCTCCAGAGCTGGGACCACAGTCCCAGCCTGTGAGTGTACATGCTTCCTTTTCTTTTCTTTTTAATTAAAACATTTTTAATTGTGGTACAATACACATAAAGTTACCATCTTAACCATTTCTAAGTGTACAGTTCAGGAGTGTTAGGTACATGCACGTTGTTATGCAGCCAATCTCCAGAGCATTTTTTATCTTATAAAACGGAAACTCTGTGCCCATTAAACCACAGCTCCCCATTCCGCTCTCCCCGCCAGCGGCCGACGACCACCATTCCACTTTCTGAGAATTTGACTCAGAAAGAATCTGACTACTCCAGGTACCTCCTAGGAGTGGAATCGTGCAGTCTTTGACTTTTCGTGACTGGCTTCTTTCACTGAGCATAACATCCTCAAAGTTCATCCAAGTTGCAACATGGGTCAGAGTTTCCTTCCTTTTCAAGGCTGAATAACATTCCACTGTATGTGCACCACATTTTCTTTATGCATTCATCCCTCGACAACACTGGGGCTGCTTCCACCTTTCGGCTGGTCCTTCCATTTTTTTTTTTTTAAAGATTTTTTTTATTTTTTCCTTTTTCTCCCCAAAGCCCCCCGGTACATAGTTGTGTATTCTTCGTTGTGGGTTCCTCTAGTTGTGTCATGTGGGACGCTGCCTCAGCGTGGTCTGACGAGCAGTGCCATGTCCGCGCCCAGGATTCGAACCGACGAAACACTGGTCCGCCTGCAGCAGAGTGCACGAACTTAACCACTCGGCCACGGGGCCAGCCCCTGGTCCTTCCATTTTTATCTGTCTCTCCCACTAGGCTCTGCCATCCGGGAAGGGGGACAGGGCTGTGTCTTCAAACTCCCAGTGCACGCCTGACACAGTAAGTGCTCAATAAACACTGGTTGAATTGGCAGCCGTGGGTAGTTTGCTGGAACGTGTCCCAATCCATAGTCTGTCGCCTTCCTGGGGAAGTGGCCTGAGGGTTTCACCCAAGTTCTTGTAACTAATCAAATGGATTTGCTGTTTCAGATTAAAAGAGGGACAAAGGGGACAAAGAGGGGCGCCAGGTGTGATGGTGCAGAGCAAGCTCTAGTGAAGCTCCCTGAGGGAAACTCCAGATCACAAGGCAGCCGTCCGCCCCCAGGTTCTACTGGAGCACCAGTGAGACCCACGCCCCGGCTGTCCCCGCCTCCCCTGGCACATCCCAGCCAGCGGGGCCCACGCCATCAGCCTCACTTCCTGTTGCAACTATCCGTCTCCACGCCTACCCCCGACTTAGAAAATCCTGATCAGTAAAGTGCTTTTGGAAAAAGGATAAAGAGCACAGGATGCAAAATATTAGGCTGAAGTGCATGAAATGGATATTCAACCTTTTTTTGGTATTCAACCATTTTTGATCTATAACTCAATTTCACACAATTCATCTCGATGTTTATGTTCAGCAGCGGCAATGACCTCATGAGTCTGTCAGGTCTGCAGCGTCTCCCTGAGGTCCAGTGGGCAGGTCCTAGGTGGGTCAGCCAATCCTTGTGAGTCCACTGTAACAGGGCCTGGGGGGGCTGTCTGCTTCTCTCGGTTGGCACTGCAGTCTGGTTGGATGGCCTGATGTCACTGCAGTGGGCAGAGACCAGACCAGACCAGACCAGGCTGGCTGGTGCTCCTGGACCAGCTCGAGGGGCAGCAGTTCCTGAGTCCCTGCGGCCTGTATGGAGGGCACACCCGGGCAGAGGTGCATAAAACACACTCAGTATTTTGGAAAATGCCTTCCACGTGGGAGAGCAGGAGTGGTGAGGTGAGGCAGGAGGGACCCCAGCTGGGCTGAATTCTGAGCTGCCACCCCCATGCCAACCCATGCACATCCTCAGAACTTCTCTTGCCTCGTGCCCACCCCCACCCTGCAAAACACTCAACAGTAGCTTTCAATCATGTGGTTTCTGCTCTGTGCATCCAGGCTCATCATCCACTGCCTGGCGTCAACATGTGGCCCCCTCCCCAGGAACAGTGGCAGGAAGAGCCCTCAGCGGGAATTAACCCCCAGTCCACCCTGTCCAGGGCCACAGGTCGGAAAATCTTCATTTTCTGGAGAAGCCGTGCGATTCTGCAAAGCCCCCTCTGCTCCCCACGTGTGGTTTGCTGTGATAAGGCCAGCAAAGCAGCCAGCCTTGAAAATGCCATTTAATGAGAAGAGACCCGCGCAGCCACCACGGCCCTTGCAGGGGGTGGCTGGCGGCATCAGATCCTCCCCGTGGCACCGCTCTGTGCTCTGCTTACAGGTTTTCATTAGGATTTCAGCTCACGGCCAACCTGACTGCAGACACTGATGGATAGGAGCCAAGCTGTTCCCAGGGCATTTTAATTACCATGATAACAATCGCTAATCATCGGCATTTCCTAAATGGCTGTGGCTGGAGAAGGTGGTAATTGCCAGGCCCGGCTGGAAAGAAGGGCAGGCCTAGGGGACAGCCCATTGGGGATGATGGGGGAGGGGTGGCCCAAGACCTCTGTCCCTGTCCATTGCTCCGTCCTTCCATGTGTTACCACTGCCTCTCCCTGCCTCCCACGCAACTCAGGAGAGCACCTGCATGAACTCTATGGTCTCCACCCCTCACCCCATGGGTCCGAGCAAGGGTCCAGTCTGCGGCCTTTGCACGTGCTGTTCCTTCCTCCTGTGCCCTGTATCCCCATTTCCATCAGGCAGCAACACTTCCCCTAGGAAGGCTTCCATGCCACCTCGTGCAGAATCAGAGGCCACGCAGTCCTGCTGCCACAGCACTCACCCAACTAGAAAGCGGTGAGCTCTTCAAGGGCAGGGCAGTGCCTGAGCCATCCCGCGTTCCCAGGGCCCAGCAAGGAGCCTGTACGTGGCAGGAATGTTGCCAACCAACTGAACGAACAAACAAAGAAAGCAAAGCAAAGGAACCGTCCCCAGGGGACAGAACGTGGGACTCTGTCTTCAGGGAGACCGTGTTCTGTCTGCTTAACAAGCTCCAGGTTGACCCAGTCTTGAAAAGACAGGGGAAATGGCCTGCTAGAGAGAGGTGTTCTTGCTTACACTTTGGTCATTTTAAGAAAGGCCTCTTAAAGGGTCAACCCACCCTGGCAGAGAGGCAGCACAGCCCTCCCTAACTCATTACCTGCACACACGCACACACATGCATGCACACACACACAGTGCTGGCCTCCCAGGAACTCTAACAGGCAAGCTAAACTCCACAGCATGGCCAACAAGACCCCAGAACTCTCCCTCCCCAGCCTCATCTCCCGCCCCCACACTCGGGGGTCAGCCAGACACAGCCACCGTCACTCTCTGACCACACCAGGCTGTCTCTTGCCTCCAGGCCTTTGTACACGCTGTTCCTTCTTCCTTCCCTGGGCTGGGCTAAGGAAATCCAACCTTTAGGAAATTACTTTTACCCAGAAGCTTCCACAGAACAACAGCAATACACACACTCTGTTAGGATTGCTTATTTACATGTCTATTTCCTGCACCAGGTTGAAAGCTCCATGACGGCAGGAGCCACCCAGGGCACCCAGCACATGCTAGTCACATACAAACATGTGTCAGCCGAGACTACTGAGCACACGTGCAAATTTCCAGGCTTTAAGTAACTCAGGTTACTTGAGAGAAGCACTGCTCTTAGAGGGCGCTATAGACTGAACTGCATCCCCTCCAAATTCATCTATTGAAGACCTAACCCTTAATGGGAAGGTATTTGGAGATGGGGTCTTCGGGAGGTAATTAGATTTAGATGAGGTCATAAGGGTGGGGCCCTCCGATGGGATTAGTGTCCTTATAAGAAGAGACACCAGAAAGCTTGCTTCTCTCTCCTCTGTGTGAGGACACAGCAGCGTGGCAGCCACCTTCAAGCCAGGAAGAGAGCCCTCACCAGGAACCAAATCTGCCGGCACCTCGATCTCGGACTTTCAGCTTTCAGAACTGTGAGATAAACTCCTGTTGCTTAGGCCTCCCGTCTACGGTATTTTGTTATGGCAGCCTGAGCTAAGACAGAGAGGAGTGGCCTGGGAGGCTGCAGCAGAATAAACATGGCCCCAAATTATTTTCTCCTTCTCCATCAAGAGGTGGAGTCTATGTCTCCGCTCCTTGCATCTGGTGTAGGCTTGAGCAGAAGTAACACAGGGCTCCTGACCAGGTCCCAAGAGACTGGCAGCTTCCTTTGTCGCTGCTTGGAACACTGCTGCCATCAGGTGAGAGCTTAGTCCAGTGTCCTGGAGGGCGAGAGGCCACACAGAGAAGTGAGCTGCCCCAGCCAACAGCCAGCACCGACCACAGAGGAGTGCGCCTTCGTGGACCCCCATCCCAGTCAAACCGTCAGATGACTGCAGCCCACAAATGACCCCAGGAGAGGCCAGCAAAAGGGCCCAACTGCAGAGTCGTGAGCAAATAAGTGATTGCCGTTTGAAGCCATTTGAGCCCCCACACCTCTGGCAGGACATTCATCCTCTGTTTAGACACTTCTAGAAAAAGAAACAGATACATTGCTAATTAATTGAGTAAAGTAGGAAAGTTTAACTCAGGGACTTAAATATACAGGCTCATTCACCAAATGAGAACAACATGCTATGAAAAAGGTACAGCTGGAGAATAAGAAAAGGCTTCTAGAAATTAAAAATACAGTGCAGAAATATAAAAATGTAAAATAAAAGGATGGAAGATAAAAATGAGGAAATTTGAAATATGGAGCACAAAGATGAAGAAACAGAAAAAGGTGAAAGAAATCACAAGACAAAAATGCTCAATTCGAGGGGCTGGCCCAGTGGTGCAGTGGTTAAGTTCTCACGTTCTGCTTCTCGGCGGCCCAGAGTTCGCCGGTTCGGATCCTGGGTGCGGACATGGCACTGCTTGGCAAAAGCCATGCTGTGGTAGGCATCCCACATATAAAGTAGAGGAAGATGGGCATGGATGTTAGTTCAGGGCCAGTCTTCCTCAGCAAAAAGAGGAGGAGTGGCAGTACTTAGCTCAGGGCTAATCTTCCTCAAAAAAAAAAAAGAAAAGCTCAATTCGAGGGGTCAAATTCCTCATGAGAGACTGCCCAGAGAGAGCAATAGAAAGAAATTCCCTGGAGCTGAAGGAGGACAAGAGTTTGAAATTAAACACTTTTTTTAATTGAATATAAGGCAGGAAAAATGAAAAGTAAAAAAGCAATACTCATAAAATCAAATATTATATAAAGTTACAAATTTAATCAGAGCTAAAAATAATAAAAGCCCAAGCCAGCCAGCTCCACATCTTTCAGAGCATGGGGTCAATTGAGAATACCTCAAACCAAAAAATCAAGGAAGCCATGGCAGGAGCCGGCACTGAATTAAAACAAGAGGGCTGTGCGTGCTGGGCTGGGTGAGGAGGGGCCGGGCAGGCCACCACCGCTCCCCAGTATGAGCTCCTCAGAACATGTGGGTTGTTTTAACCACATGCATGTGTTACTTTGATTAACATTAAAGTATAGCAGATTGGTAATTGGATGTCGACATTATTAAATCTCTGGGCCGCCCGGCAGGTCAACACAGGGGGAGTCAGGCCAGTCTGTGGCTGGTACCCTGAATCTGGATGTGACTTAAGAGAGAAAAGCGGGCAGCTCAGGAAAGGAGAAGAAAGCGGTAATTAACATTGTTTGTAGTGGAGCAAGAGAGGAAAAGATTAGTCACATTACGGCTGGTTTGAAAACACCAGCACGGGCTCGTAAAGCTGAAATTTCTGTCTCTGAAGAAAAATAAGTTTTCCCTCAGATGTCACTTACCACCTGACCTCCAGGAGCCAGAATTTTGACAATGGGAAAAACCTAGATGGTTTTTCAACAGGAACCAGGGCTTCCCAGCATAGAGGCAGCCGGAGCAGGACCCCTAGGAAAACAGGAAGGGCCACTGCTCTCAAAGACTGTTGGGCAGTCCGTGGTGACAAACTGAGTATGAAAAGCCATGATTACAGCCAAGGGTGACAAGCTGATACTGGGCAAGGCGAGTCAACATGAGACGTGCTGATGTCACGCACACAATCATTTTTGGTATTGTTTTATGCTACAAATGCTATCCGTCGATCAAACCAGATTGAGACCATCCTACCTTAAAGGTGCCTAACAGCTGGATGCCCTGCTGCCCTACTCAAGCAGGATGGAGACTCAGAAGGTACACAGAGTGCGTGACTGTGCCATGGATGTGACTGTACGTTTGTTCAGCGTGAGGAGCGAGTGGGGCAGGAAGCAGGTCACCAGGCCTGTATCACACGTCTGCAACCACACAGAGGCAACCCAGGGAAGACCGCCAGATCTGCCATTCTAAACGCATCAGATGGCACCTCCAGCTGCCTCTGCAGTCCGGAAAATGGCTGTGATTCTGATCTCCAAAAGGTACCGTGGATTGTGAGAGCAAAAACAGAAAACAGAGAAGCATCCATTCTTCCTAAAGAATTGCTTCAAAGTATCGTCCAGTTGACCGACAGATGAATTACAATAAAAAACTCCAGAATGGGAGACTGAAAATTCACAGCGATCAATGAAATAAAGACAGAATTCAGCCTAAATAACTAATGTAAATATACCTACGGAATAAGAAAAATGTGAAAGAAACGATGCTCAAAAAAGTACATAAAGGATAATCCATTAACGATAATAATCTGACCCCAAATTCCATATTGTCTCAATGAAAAGCAAGTGGCTGAAAAAAAAAAAAGCCTTGGCTTCCTCATTCTTCATGGCAAGGGCAGTTAATAGACAGTTTCTAGTGTAATGTGAGCAACTAGACAAATGTTGGCTTGAATATTTAAAAAGTTAAATGTGCATATATTTACCTGTCTGCCTTAAACAACTAGCAGAATTAAAACCAGAAAAAAGGTCTCTTGTACTGAAATACTAGATTTTCTGGCAGCTTTCTTTCTTTTTCTTCCTTCCTTCCTTCCTCTCTCCTTCCCTTTCCTTCCTGTTTGATTTCAAGTTTTTCTTTGTTCCTGCCTTTTTCTCTTTTGGTAGGAATAGAGGTTAGAGTAGCCATCTTTCCTCAGTGTTTGCTCCCCCACCTCAGAAACATGAAGCTTACAAACAAGTTCTGAAGACGGATCAGTAGATATTAATTCACTCAAATAACATTTATCCAGCACCTCCTGTGTGTTAAGACTGAGCCAGAGAAAGAAACAATCAAACATCCTTGCAGATGGGTGGCCCCGTGGCAGCAATCTATAAACAGCTGAGGTCCGTGTTTTCTCTACCTCATGAGAGTGTGTTCACGTTCTTGATTCTGCTCCGAGATGGTTGCCCTATATTCATCCCCTACGGCCAGGGGTGAACCCCTCAGCCTGTGGTGTACAGCAGGAGTAAGCAATCCTGAGTCCAGAAACAGCCTTGAGAAGCGCCAGGGGGCTGGGCAGAGCTCGCCTCCCCCCCCCCCTCCCCCGCAGGCATCCACCAGGTCCTGGCTCTCCACGAATCCTTCTAAAGCGCTAACTCATCATCGAGGTGTTGGGGGTGGGGGGAAGCTAAGTGAGACCCTCCCAGGGGTATTTTATTTTTGTATTTGCATTTTACAAGATGACACTTAAAACCTCAGGTCTGTGTGTGTACCTGCAGAAGGGCACAAACTCCTCCTGCCTGGGGATGTCTCCTGCCCCCAGGTGTGGCTGAGGGATGGCCGGCTCCCCACACCGGGGCCAGGCCTGAGACTCGCCAGGAGATGAGCTGGAAATTAAGCCCTAGCAAAGACACAGCACACACCTGCTCCTTCTTCCAGCTCTCTGCAGGCAGCTCCTGGCTCAGCCCCAGAACCTGAGCCTTCACCAGGGCCAGAGCAAATTTCCTCTTCATTTCAAGAGGGTTTTTGAGCAACCAGGTGGGTCCAGGAGGCAGGCACTCACCAGCATAGTGGAAAGGAAAAAGACGCAGTGAGAGAAAATATTCTGAGGGTGCTGTTTTCTTGACAGATCATTTAAACACCTTGGCTGGATTATTTCAGAACCAGAGGAAATGCTTTGGCTTCCATTAACCCCTGGTGAGGGGCTCGCTGCTGCGAGGCTGCCACACAATTACCGGGGAGGAGCTTTGCCAGCTTCAGAGGGAGGTGGCACCCAACAACGGCTCTTGATGACTGCAGGGCTGTGTTCCCCTGGGTCAGGGGGAGCCTCCAGGGCAGGCCAACCTCCCACTCTGGCCTCACCCCTTCTCACGGCCTACACTCAGGGTCTGTACCCCAAGGGGCGCCCTCCCCCAGCCCTGCATCTCCCACATGACCTGCGACACGGAAAGGGCCCGACAAGCCACTGAGAAGAGGGACCCGTCTTCCTTCTCTCTCAGGTTCCACACGCCGTCTTCTCCCTTTGTCCAGAAGGGTCTTGCAGGTTCCACACATCTATGCAGGCTGATGACACTTCCACTACTGTTCTTAATGACTTGCTTTGTCAACACTGTATGTATGCCTCCTCTTACGCTTCATTTGCATGCAGCATGAAATCCCTCTGAATCCCAAATATTTAACCGTCTTGCCTGTTCCAACATAGCTCTAAGAGAGGGCAAACGTGTTCTGGTGGTGTTTGGCTGCGAAGCCAGCCTCTGTTCCCAGATGGAGTAGGCCACACGTAGGAAATGAATAGGGCTGGAAGCAGAAAATTCGACAGGCCAATTATACCCAGCCGGGTCTTTCCAGAGGAGCTTTGTGATTTTGATTCCATTCCCAGAACAACAAACATGCCTATGTTTAAACACAGTCTCAGAAACATATTCCGAAGCCAACGTGGGACAGTTCTGGGCGACCCCTCCTCGGCAGGCTTGTGGGCCTGGCTGCGTGGGGTCTCAGGCAGGGACGTTTTCCTCACTTATCGATGTGACAACTGCCTCATTTCCAACTTGTCTTTTTCCTTCTCAGGGAAAACCTATAATTCTGAGGTTCCACTGGCCTTCTCTGTCTTCCAGATTCATCGTTGCTTCCCTTATTGTTTTCAGGTTGTTTTGTCCCCCTACATTCTGGGGGATTTTAAAGATTTTTCTTGACATCACTGATTCATGCTTTTTTGGGTCTGATTTTAGTGATCTCCTCTTATCTTTTGTGTGTGTGCCTGTGAAATCTAGCACGCATATGAAAGTGTATGAAAACACAGTACATTTCAAAGAGCCAGAGTCAAGTGAACAGCTGTGAACTCATCAAGAATTTGAACATTATCGGCCCTGGGAAGCCCCTGCAGGCCCTCCCTGCCACCCAGAGGTAACCACCATCAGGAATCTTGTGTTAAGCAATCCCCTGCTTTTCTACCTTAAAAAACCATGCATGTGTGCATTTCTAAATAAAACAAGGATTTCCTATTACCTGTTTTTGAATCAGTGTGTATTCTTTGGTGATTTGCTTTTCTTTTGCTCATTGTGTTTTTAGCCAGCCCTGGTGGTCAAGTGGTTAAGATTTGGCGCTCTCACCACTGTGGCCCGGGGTTCGTTTCCCAGACAGGGAATCACACCACCCATTTGTTGGCTGTCATACTGTGGCGGCTGCGTGTGGCTGTGATGCTGAAAGCTATGCCACCTGATATTTCAAATACAAGCAGGGTCACCCATGGTGGACAGGTTTCAGCGGAGCTTCCAGACTAAGAGAGGCTTGGAAGAAGGACCTGCCACCCACGTCTGAAAAAAATTGGCCATGAAAACCCTACGAATAGCAGTGGACTGATGTCTGATACAGCACTGGAAGGTGAGATGATGGTGCAAAAAGACCGAGCAGGGTTCCACTCTGCTGTCCACAGGGTCGCCAGGAGTTGGAATCCACTCAATGGCACAACGACACTGTGTTTCTGATTCATCCTTTGATGAGTCTAGTGGCAGTTCTTTTTTCACTGGTGTATATTATTTCATAGCCACAATTCATCTATCTACTGTCTCAAGAAAGGACATTTGGGTTGTTTCCAGTTTTTTTGTATAACACAAGATGCTGCTATATGCACCCTTGGTCACATTTCCTAGGGAGCATGTGTGAGAGTTTCTCTCAGGCATACAGCTAGGAGTGGGGCGCGAGGTCAAGTGTCATGCATAGGAGATGGTGCTCATGAGGTGCCAGGCACAACGTGGAGATGACCCAGTTGGGACTCCTACTGAACGGGCCTCCCTGATTTAGTCTGCAAACAGGGAGCATCAGGAGCTGGCCCATGAGCCTGACACGACCCTCAAGTCAATGACGAGTTGGGAAGAGGCAAAGTTCAAGGGTCAAGGGGATAACCAAGGCTGGGACCCAAAGCCAAGTTCAGATATGTCAGGTCAGGTAACGGTCAGGGTCCGGCTGGGCTGCACTTATGGGTGTGTTAGCCCTGTCCAGATGTAACGACTTACAAAGCCAGGCTAGAAGAAGCAAGGCAGGGACCCGGGAGTCCCCCAGGGAGGTGGGGATCTCTACCTGGCAAATGAGGGGAGATAGGCTGAAGGGCCCCTTCCATTCATCCGGCCTGTGGGCCATCCGGAACAGGAAGGGCTGAGGACTTATTCCTGAAGGCAGTGGCTGCTGGCTCAGGAGAAACCAGAGGAGGAAACTGGTCTAGTGGCAAGAGCCCATCAGACAGCCTAGGCTCAAACCCCAGCTCTGCAGGTCCCTGCTGTGCCACCTTGGACTTGTCACTTAAGGTCCCTGAGCTTCTCTGTGGCTGGAAAGTGGGGACACAGAGCCGCACGCCTGGCCCAGACGAGAATCCCGATAAAGGCCAGTTCTCTCTGCTTTCTTTTATCACAGAGGGATTTTCTGACACCACAGTAAGACAGTTTATTCTTGAGTTATTTCCTTGGGGTGTGTCTTTCCAGGGCTGGGCACCACCTAGGAGCTTAATAAATACTTCCTGAAGGATGGAGCCACACTCTACGCCCCAGTCTCCATCTGCCAGACCGCTGGCTGGGGGAGGGGCACAATTGTGCCAGCCAGTGTCACCTGGCATCTGAAAAATGGGCAGGAAAATCTGATTACCCAAATTTTTATTCAAATTAATGCAAGAAAATGACCAAATTCAGGTGCTTTCTCCCTAGCTTTTTGCCTACCTCCCCAGGGACACACACAGGGAAAACCAGGTTGTGGAGGCTCGGGGGGTGGGGAGCGGGGAGGTGACAAGCTGGGTTGTGGTGTCAGGACCGTGTCACACCAAAGGATCACAGGGACAGTGATGCTGTTCTGCACTCAGACCACAGGTTCCCAACCCCACACACTGCTGAGCACCCCAGGGTGGCTGAGTAAGTGGGGGGCACCCAATGGTGCGACAGCTAAATGCTCAGATCTGTGGGTTGTGTTCCTGGTGGGCTGCAGGCTTCATACTGGACATCAACTCATCTCCCTACTGCCCATGGCTACAGAGCCCCCTGGACCAATCCCTCCCGCACCTGGGACCCGGCACATGGAAGGCGGGGAGCCTCACCGGCTTGGTGCTTCTCTGTGAACCGGTGCTGGTGTGTCCCCGTCCTGGGCCGCTCCTCCCCCAGAAGGCTGCTGGCGCCCCCACTACACCTCCTTCAGGTCTTTGCTAACATCTGACCTCAAAGAGGCCCACACTGGCCAGTCCCCCCACTTTTTTACTGTGGTAAAATATATATAACATAAAATTTACCATTCTAACCACTTATAGGTGTACAGTCCAGGGGTGTTAAGTACATTCACTTTGTTGTGCTACTGTCCCCACATGCACCTCCAGACCTGTTTCATTGTCCCAAATGGAAACTCTGTGCCCATTAAAGAATAACTCCCCATTCCCTCTCCCCTGGCCCCTGACAACCACCGGTCCACTTCCCGTCCTCATGAATCTGACTCTTCTAGGGACCTCACAGACGTGGAATCATACAGTATTTGTCCTTTTGCATCTAGCTTTTCACTTAGCATAACATCTCAAGGTTCTTCCACGTTGCAGCATGTGTCAGAATTCCCTTTCTTTTTAAGGCTGAATAATATGAACAATAAGAGGTATATACTACATTTTGTTTATCCATTTCCCCAATAGTAGATGCTTGGGTTGCTTCCATCTTGAGGCTAATGCGAATAATGCCGCCATGAGCACTGACGTACCATATCTGTTTGAGTCCCTGCTTGCAATCCTTTAGGGTATATACCCAGAAGTAGAATTGCCGGATCGTTACTTTTTTGAGGTATTGCCGTCTGTTTTCCATAGTGGCTGCACTATTTTACATTCCCGCCGGCAATGTACAAGGGTTCAAATTTCTCCACATCCTCGCCAACACTTTATTTTCTGCCTTTTATCTATTAGCCATCCTAATGGGCGTGACGTGGTGGCTGGTGTACCGTAAACACTGCAGCCTCTCTCCCCACCCCGCACCCGACACTCCTGACCCATCTGCCCTGCTCTGCTTTCTTCTTCCCATTCAGCATCTAACATACTATACCATTTGCTTATCTATTAGTTTGGTTATGTTTACTGTCTGTTCCCTCTCGCCTCCCCAGCCCCTGCTAGAATGTAAACTCAAGGCAGAGATCTCTGGCTGTTTTGTTCATTGCTGTTTTCCAAGGACCTAAAACAGTGCCCAGCAACATGGGAAATACTCAACGACTAATACATGAATGAACAAATGAATGAATAGGAAACAGAGTTGTTAGAAGGAGTTTTGGAGGCAGACATGCCTGCCTTCAACCTCTGGCTCCATCAATTACTACCTGGTGTCTCTGGGCAAGTGACCTCCTTTCTCTAAGTCTCAGTTTCCCCATGTGTCACATGAAGACAATAATGAGAACCTCCCTGGGCTCCTGTGAGGATGGAGCCACATATCCCAGCCTGGCCCATCGTAGGTGTTCAGATAAGGTCCGCCCCCGACGCTAGACTGGATTCTGCTGATGTGCACGGCGAGGACAATTGGCTCAGTGGACTGGACTGAAATCAGTTCCCTCCTGAACGGGGCAGCATCCAGGACAGGAAAGTTCTTTCTCCAGGGCACAGACACAGGCTCAGGTGCACCCCAAACAAGGGGCAGGGATGTAGTGGGGGTCCACTCTGCCTCCTCACAGGAGGCAGCGGGGCTGGTGGGCCCCAGGACCCTCCTCCTGCTACTTCCACATGCGTGGGAGGCCAGGAGCCTGTACTGCTAGCAGGTCTGCTTGGCAGAGCCGTGGCGCGTGGGAGGTGACCAACACACTGAGGAAGTGTGACCATCCAGGTCCCCCAGGGACGCCACGACAGCAGTCTAGAGCGAGCCAGACGCAGATGGCGGGGCCCTCAGGCAGCCGCCCACCCAAGCGGCAGCCACCCACTCCTGAGAGTGCTCACGGGCCTCCTGATGGGCCCTCCAGCCAAGCTGTTTGCAGCAAAATTCCAAACTGCGAGTAACAGCAGGACCAAGAGAGAGCCAGTGTGGGGAAGCAGATGGCAGCTTGAGCGAGCACAGGCCGCCTGCCTGGGAGGCAGGTGCCACAAGGATGCTGGGCCTGGCTGGCAAGGCTACTTCCCACCAGTGCTGGCTGGGAGCGAGGGAGCCTCTGCTTCTCCCGGACTCCTGCAGGCTTGTGCCAAGGCAGACTCTCCCTGGGGCCCCAACTGGGCCACTGGTCACCCTCCAAGCGGGATGGGTTGGGGATGATTTAAAGACTACCACCTGAAGACACTTTCCTACTTTACAAATTGCTCTTTTAGTCAATCAACAAGCAGGAGAAAGGAGCAGGAGGGGAGAATACAGACCCAGCATCAATGGGCACTGTGAGACTGCAGCCAGGGCTGTCTGTGACAAGACTTGAGGGAAATAGAGGGCCAGCCCGGCAGGAAATCGAGAGCACCCTGCTGGGAAAAGGTCCCTACGTGATCTGAAGGAGGAACCGGGCTTTCCACTTTTGCAAATGTCTCTTTCAGTCCACAAATATCTCCTGAGCACCTTTTACATGCAAAGCACTGCAGGAAACCCAGGAAGTGCTGGTGCGGCCGGCCTCCTCTGGGTTATAATCAGGATGCAGCATGAAACTGGGAAGGCAAAGCGAAGGCTGGATGGAGAAGATGCTCTAATTGTATTAATCAGCTTTCAATTACTTGCAAATTGGTCCTCTCCCCTCCCGTTCGCCCCCCTCAGAGAACGCCTGCATCCTCAGCGACTTCTTACCCCAAAGGTACATTTGAGAGGCTGGAGGAATGGTTTCCAGAATCCTGGGGAATCCAGATTCCAATTAACTTTTCCACTGATTACAGTATAACTTTGAGTGAGTCACTCTGTTTTTTTAAATGAGTCCGGATTAAAGGTTAAACAACAAATGAAATGGATTTCTGGCTTACAACGTCCTATGTTTAGAAGCCCCTGGTCAGTTCCCCCAGCTTCACGCTAACACGCCCAGGAAACCCATGAAAAAGGGCACACAAACCCCAGCACAGGAGGGATCCGACGCCAACCTACAGTCAGGCTCCTCTCCGACGCCAGGCGAGTGCGCTGGACGCAAAGTGTGTCTCAGGCCCACCTGGGCCTGGCCTGTCTGGCAGAGATCAGGGCGCAGAGTCCAAAGGGCTGAGGCAGGCTTCCTGGCATGGCGGGCCTGTGGGTTTCTGGAGCCTCACAGGGGCTTGTCCTTCCTCCTCCAACCCCGTCTCCATCCCTGGGAGACAGATGCCCAGAAAACAACCAGGCAGGAGGGGGAAGGCGCTGGCAACGGCGAGCTGCATCTGGGAAGGTGTATTCTCTTATGTAAAGCACAGTCGTGGGAAAGGAGGGAGCGGCAGGAAGAACCAAACCAGGGGCCGCAGCCTTCCACGTCCTCCTTGTTCTGATGGCCTGGGGCCTGATCACGATCACGGGAGAGTCAAAGGTGCCTCCTCCGGGGAGCAGAGCATCACAGGTGAAATCGCAAAGAAAGGGGTACAGGTGCCGCCTCTGTAAACCGGGGTCTGCAGAGCTCACAGCACCCGAAGATGGACAGACCCACATGCGCACACACGCACACAGGACAACACACGGAACACATCACGGCCAGACCAAAAAATGGAATCAGCGACATGGAAGAAAAGCTTTACAATTTTTCAGAACAGAGGGAAAATAAAAGGAGTTGAAAATGACCTGGTAGAAGATGACAAATACAGAAGACAGAGAAGGGAAATGCAACCTTCACATTAAAAATGCTCCCAAGAAGAAACCAGAATAGTTGGGAACAAAGCAACAAGCAAAAACATAATCGAAAAGCTTTCCTGAATCCAAGATCCAAATATGTTGGTTCTAGACAAAGATCAACAAAAACGACCTAGGCATATCGAAAATTTTTAATTTCCAAATATATATACATAAACACCTCTGCCAGGTTATTTAAAGGAGAACAAAAGCATAAGTCTGGCTTCAGGCTTCTCCCCCACGTCTCTGTTCTTGCCCTGAAAATGACTTTATGTTGTGCATTAGATCTTGTCATCCTGCCTTCTCTTTCCCTCCACTTCGACTTCATGGGTTCATCCATTGCCCCCAAGTAACATCCTGAAAACTGTCTTCTGGTTCGCAAGGTCCTTCCTGGGGTTCTTCAGGCCTGATCTGCTGTTTAACCAGCCCACTGAGGGCTGTTTCATCCTCTTTTCTGTTTCTTTAACTCTTGGACACATGTCAGTGTTTATTAATTTGCCACCCAGGAAACCAGGAAAGTGACTGAAGAGGGTGCCCATTCACAGAGGGACTGGAAATGGGGTGGGGCAGGAGGTCGGCAGATCGACTACTTCCCTAAGCAGATAGGTGAGAAAAGGCTAATTAGGTAAAGACTAGTTTCGTGTGGTCACGAAAAATGTCATATTCATGACCATTGTGTACTGGAAACCAGGGACCAGGTACTCCAGCTGTTGGGAGTGCCAAACAGGGATCAACAATAAAAAACAATCAGGGCCGGCCTGGTGGCATAGTGGTTAAGTTCACATGATCTGCTTTGGTGGCCTGGGGTTCACAGGTTCGAATCCGAAGCATGGACATACACACCACTCATCAAACCATGCTGTGGTAGTGACCCACATACAAAATAGAGGAAGATTGGCATGGATGTTAGCTCAGTGACCATCTTCCTCAAGCAAAAAGAGGAAGATTGGTACGGACTTTAGCTCAGGGCCAATCTTCCTCAAGCAAAAAATAAAGAAAGAAAGAAAAATAAAAAACAATCAAGAAGAAGCAAATGATAAGGAAATATATGTGGCTGTTAATGGGAATGACAAGCTTTATTGCTCTAAAAAATTACTGCAGTGTAGTTCAATTGAGTTTTTAAATTCATTAATGAATATCTTTCATTTTTGGAAATGAAAATGGTTCATTTGGTTCTTTTTCAAATTTGCTCATTCGTTTTTCAAAGGTCCTCTTTGTTCAATTTGATTTCTATTCCCACTCTTATCTCTTTTAATTAATTAATTTAAAAAGCTTATTTGTATCTCTTTCACAGTTTCACTATTATCTCTAGTCTCATGGGCACCAATTCTCCTAGTTGTTACATTTGCAGACTCTCCCTCATGGTGTTTCACATGTGGTTGGACAACAGGGGCAAAATCCACAGAATTCTGAGTGGGAAAGATTATGATCAATTGTATTATTAGTCAAGTTGTCCTTTTTGTATAAAGGCAACAGCTATTACCAGATAGCAAAAAACTCAGAAAATACACCATCCATGTGCCCTTACAGTTGTACGTCATTTAATGACAGGCTGTGTTCTGAGAAATGTGTGTGCGAACATCATAGAGTGTACTCACACTAACCTAGATGGTCTAGCCTACTACACACTTAGGCTACATGGTCCTAATGTTGTGGGACCACCATCATATATGCGGTCTGTCGTTGACCAAAACATTGTTGTGTGGGGCATGACTGTATTTAAAAAGATGACATAAAATTATACACCAGCTAATTATGAGATAAATAAAAAATAATAACTCAAGGGTCTATAAGAAAGAATATAGACACCAATGTTTATTTTTCCTTCTAAGAATCCATTCTGAGGATATAATAAAAAATGTAGTCAAAGAGCTATGCACACAGATATATGCTGAAGATATTAATAAGAGGAGGAAAAAGGAAATAACTTAGATGTTCTAAATTAGCAGAGTATCCATATGGTAGAATGTTTATAAAGAATTATTGATTACATTGAGAACTACTTATGACATAATGCTAATTTTAAAACATAGGCTCAATAATATAAAGAAGAAAGAGACAGAAAAAAAATCAGAAGTAAATATGCCAAAATGTCAACAGCAATTGTCTCTGCATGGTAAGATTATGGATTTGTGTGTGTGTGGTTATTTCTTTATGCTTTTGTATACATTACAAATGTCAATGATCCAAATTAATTTGCTAATCAGAAAAGAGTAAAATGTATGTAATATTTTTAAAAATGAAAACTTCTAAGGGTAACAATAGCCAAGAACTTAAACATCTGGGGCAACATTAAATAAGAAAGACAACATACCATGATACAGACTCTGACGTCATAATCTACAATCTATTCTCAACACAGCAGCCAGAGCATCCTTTAAAAAGCGGAAGAAGATTCAGGTCATGTCTCTCCTCTACTCAAGACCCTCCAAGGCTCCCCATTTCATTCAGAGTAAAAGCCAAAGTCCTTACAATGGTCTACAAGGACCAACACGATCTCATCCCCTGCCACGTCTCCAATCTCCTCTTCCGACCCTGATTGAAGCCAGTCACATGGGTGTTCTTGCTGTTCCTATAACTCTTTATAAACATTATAAGCCAAGGACACACCTGCCTCAGGGTCTTTGCACTTGCTGTACCCTCTACTTGGAATGCTTTCCATCCACATAGTCACATAGAATGTTTCGGATCTCTGCTCAAATGTCATTTTATCAGTGAGCCCTTCCCTGAGCCCCATATAAAATAGCAGCTACCCCTAATGTTCCCAGGACCCCTTCCCTCTGTCACCCTGGGTCCTTTCTCACCATCTGTGACATGGCAGAATTTACTTTACTGTGTTTGTGGACTCCCTCTCCCACGAGAAGAGCTATTTTGCCTGGCACATAGAAGATGCTCAATAAATCTGTGTTGCATGCCTGAATGAATAAATGCGTTATTAACTGTGTTTACTGTATTTAACTGTAAACTCCTCATGAGTGGAGGCCTGATGCTCACACCGCTGCGCCGCCGAAGTACACAAGACAAGCAGCAACGCCATCCCGACGGCCCCAGGGCCTTTCACCAGCGCTGTGCTCTCTCCGGAAAAAACTTACAATTACAGTCAGAGACGATGGAAGTGAAGCGTCAGAAGGAAAGATAAGCATGTTCAGGCAGAGTGGGACCGGAGTTAAAATTCAAGTTCTTCCATCAAGACACGACTTTTGCTGCAGGACACAAATCCAAATTTTTATCACAGACTCAGAAGTGGCTATTTGTGGCACCAAAAATGACATTTTAAAATGCTCTTTCAATATAGCTCTGTCTTTGTGGTGATTAGATATTTTTCTAAGAAAAAAAGGCATTAGGAAACCAATTACCCTGTCACTCTCCCGCCCCAAAAGCAGGCAGGAAAATGCAGCACCCGGGTATGGTACCCCGAGGCCCCCACAATCACAGACACCCACTTCCACGGCCCATGCACGCCTGCTCAGTGCCACGGGACGCCTGCTGCTGCAGAGGGAAGGCAGCCTTCTGGATCTTGCTAAGTGTTACGGCCTCTAGAAATTCAAGGACAAACCACAGCATAACACAGAGCTTCATATTCTTTGCCTTAGAAAGATAAGAAAATTTATCTTGAGCTATTTCAGACTGTTCCAGACACCAGAGCCGTTGGAAGATTAGGCCGGGTTTGGTGGGGCGCCCTGCATGTGGGAGCTGAGGACAGTTAGGGAGCGTGAGGGTAAGTGGTGCTGGGGCTGGACGGGGCTGCTCCCTCCGAAGCTTCCACGGAATTATCACGTTTGCTAAATTCGTCTTTCCTTCCATCCACCTTCATTCCCTTGACAGCTCCTTCATCTCTGTCCTCCCACAGCTCAGTTGTGACCATCATTTCATCCTGCTAAGGTTCTTCCCCAAAGATGCTGCTGCAAGGAATTTCCTCCGGTGGATATCTGCATCTTAAAAGGGACCCCCTGGAAACCAGAAGGACCCCAAGTTCAAAGGGGGAGTTTCAGGCTGAGTGAGGGAGGGAGGGCGCTAACATGTACAGAGTACCTTTGCTATGCGGGATGTTTTGTGCACTTTATGACCTCGCTGAGTTCTCACAGCATTTCTATGAACTAGGTACCATCATCTCCATTTGGGGTGAGAAGTCGGGGACCTCCAGGCAAGACAGAATGTGAGTTCACACCTTGAATACCTTCCCCGTTCTAAAGATACAGCAGTGATGGATGAAAATATTCTAAAAATAAGTAAACTTATCTGTGCTCAAAATAAGATATATATCTCAATGGATCAGAAACTCCAAGATTTACTATTTTGAGGGCCTAAAGGCACAGCTTGCTGAGCTCTGGATCCAGAGGCCAGTGGAGGCAGCTGGGAGCTTGGTCTTCCAGGGTACAGGGACTAAAAAGTGTCCCATGAGAGGTGGGGGACCAGAACCAAAGTCACTGGAAATGGGGGCTGGTGAAGAGATTTCCCACCTGGGAAAAGAGGCTGAACAGAGCAGGGACCCCCTCCCGCCCTAAGAAGAGCTTATCTGAGCACATGAAAACTGAAGGGAGCTGGAAGCAGCACACACACAGCCTGGGCCTGGCTGGACTGCCCCAGCTTTGATGACTGCCTCCGGATGTAATCCCATTATCTCCGTGGACACAAAGCTCATCACTAACCCAAGACACCTGGCCCTGCACTGGGGCACCCGGGACCTGGGTGGAGGTGACCGCAAAATCAGCCGGCAAGGAGAGCATGTGAAGGTGATGAGTAAGGAGAGAGAGAAAAACAGACTCCCACTCAAGATGAGCGTACAGACCCCAATTCCAATACACCCAAGGAAAAGTGATGCTGAAGACAACCAACAAAACCACCAGCTGGGAGATGGTCTCAAAGATTTAGTGAACTGGGAGTCAGCATTGAAGAATTTACCTGGAAAGATAAAGAAGGAAACAAGAAGGAGCAGTTGGGAGCTATGGGGATGGACTGAGAGGGGCTGCAACGTATCCAGCAGGATTGCCAGAAGAGGAGACATGGACTGGCAGAACAGCGATACTCAAGGACAGCGAGGCTGAGAATTTTCCATAACTGGAGACATTTTATAGATCCTCAGATTAAAAGCTCATACCAAGGGCCAAGCCAGAGAAGTGAAAAAACTCCACATCTGGGAAACCAGGGGCATGCTCCCTCTGCCCGGCTCATTCCATTCCTGCAATCCCTGTGCCATGGCCCTCTCCAGAAGCTGCCTGCCAACATCCTGCTGTTTCGGCCCCACTTCCGATCCTGGTACAGTGGGGAGAGCCCTGGGTTGGGGGCTAGGAGACGCAGGTTCATGCCCCACATCTGTTGCTGCCTCAGACTCCTCATTGAGCATCGATCTCTCCCCCTAAAATTGGGTCTAGACCTTAACCTCAGAAGGGACTGTGGGCGTGGCATCATCACAGCAGACCATGGCTGCATGCAATTTCCAGCTCCCCCACTGAGCAGCTCGGTGCCCGCAACTTACTTAACCTCCGTGTCTGCTTCCCCATCAATGAAAGAGGATAATAACAGCTCCCACCTATGGGTTGTGTAGGGATGACATGAACTCACACATGTAAAGAGCTTAGTGCTGTGCCAGGCGCATAGTCAACACTGAACCAGGGCAGCCATTACTATTACTATAATAATAGCCCCCCACCAAACACCACTTAGTATGAGGGCTTCTGGTTGAAACCACGGTCACAGGCACAGCAGAACCAGGGCCCACTGCCACCTCTGCACTGTGGAATGGGCAAGCCAGCAGGCTGCCCCTCCCCACCCGTCTCCCTGACCACCCCATAGGCCCTCCTTGGCCTCCGAGAAGCCCCTCCCGGCAACCAACCGTGAACTTCCCCAAATGCCAGTGCACCCAGACCCCGCCCCAGCCCGCCCCCACCCCGTTGCCCTGGCACCCTACCTCTCTCTGCTCACTGCAGATCTTACACAGCCACAGGGGCCGCTTCTGGCCAGGGGAGGCCTCGATCCCACATTTGGTGCAGACTTTCTACAAGAGAGAGGACACGGGAACGTCAACACTTCAGCCACTTCCTCCTCGGCTGACGGGCTGGCAAAACTAACCAAGGGAGCCTTCCGCATCTTCCGAGGGGTGGCTGTGCTTCAGGCCAGGAGGGTGGATAACCCGAAGGGCACAGACCACCTACAACCTGCAGTTGGCTTTGGAACACAAGGGATGTGGCACCCGTGGGTCTCCATGAGATAAGTTCACCCCCACGATTACGTCCTGTTAGGATCACATCAGAAAAGAAGCGTGCTGATAGTCACAGCTGCATCATTTTCAACAGCAAAGGACTGGAAACAACCCAAACGCCCAATTCCAGAAGAACCAGGCAAACACAACAGAATGTGATACGGCCTTAACACAGCAGCCTCTGCCGATCCCTGGAAATGGGGACAGGAAATGACGTTATTCAACAAAGAAAACATACGTTTGTATGCAACCACGCGAAAAACTCACGTGTGTGCCCGGCAAGGTGAGAAGATGATACAGTGAGAAATAGCAGGGACAGCCTGAGCACTTACTTTACGCCAAGCCTCTTCGTTTAACGATCCCAGGAACGCTATTATGTAAGCTTTAGGCCCACTTTACAGGTGAGGAATCAGGGGCTCGGAACAGTTTGAGAATTTGCCCAAATTCACACAGCAAGTAATTGACTCAGGTCTGACTGTAGAGCCAGTACATAATTTCTTCCAAACACAAAAGTAGCCAGAACCTAGTCTCTGCTTAAGCTTGTAACTTCTAACTCCATATTTCTTCCCTGGAACACGCAGCCTGGAACTGTGGTGGGAAAGGCCAGATGAAACGGCCGGGAGGCAGAGGGGAACTTGGTGGGGCTCAGACCTCCTCCCTGCTAACCCCTGGAGTCTGGTTCAGCGACAGCGCATCTTCCTCAGAAAACTAGAGCACAGCAAACAATCTCACTGCCCCATGGAAGCCGCCCGGGCCCGGCAGGGCTGGGGGCTCTCTCCTGCCCCCCGCCACGGGAAGGCTGGATCTGTTGCTTGGCCTTTTCCGCAGGCTGCCAACTGAGCAAGAAGCACACTCTCTGCGGAGAGGGAAATGTCACCAACTTGGCTTCCCAGAGCATGTCGTCACTGCCTGATTGGGTGGCTAAGCCCAGCGCTGCGGGAGGTGGGGAGCCAGCTTGTGGCGGAAGGGGAACTGTGACACATTCATAAGGGACGTGCATTCGCTACCATCCAACACTCAGGTACGAGAAATGTCACTTTTCTTCTATTTCTCCAAATAAAATGTAATCTGCTCCAAGCTCCTGTCTCCCTGGGCTGCAGGCAAGTCCGTCCCAGTCATGTTTGGGGCCCAGCTCTCATGAAGGGCCCAGGCTTGGGGTCTTTGGCGGTGCAGGAGGTCTGGGGAGGGTCCCCTGGGTGCCGACCAGGCTGCTCACTGCTGTGCTGCTCACCCTTGGAGCTCCCATGGTCCCTCAGAAGGGGGAAGGGGCCCGGCCACTTCTGTGCCAGGCCCGGGTTTGGGATCTGTGCCAGGCTGGGGCTCAGCCTGTCCCCCTGACCTGGTCTGGAGACTCTCCCTTCTCCACTAGAGCCACCTCTCTACTCCTCCCAACATTCACCCTCCACCTTCTACCTTTAGGACAGGGTCCCCCAGAAGCCCATAAGATGAGGCTCAAGAAACACACACAGCCTCTCCTCCTGGGGGTACAGAGGAGGAAGGAGGAATTTATCGGGCAATCGTGTGCACACCAGGCACCACAACCCTGCAATAAAGGAAGAAGGAGGTGGCTGTTATCTCCATTACACAGATGGAGAAACTGAGGCTCAGAGATGTAAACGACTGCTGAAGTTGCACAGCTGTTAGTGACTATCAGGATTTGGGAGGCTCCCTTCTTCCAGACCTCAGGAGAGCGGGCCAATACCCTCCCCAGCCCAGGTGCCAAGCTGGTGCCCACAGCTCTCCAGGGAGCTGGTGTGTGTCCTGGGGATGTTACTGATGGCTCTCAAATGAATGGGCAGAGAAGGTGACATGGGATGACCCTGGGACAAGGCTTTGCTGGGGAAGGGGCTGAAACCGGCATGTGCTCATCAGCTCCATGACACTGGTTCTAGGAGCAAAGACCTGGGCTGAGGAGTCTGGCTCTGCCCTCTGCGCTCTCTCTCGAGAGGGAGGGCAGCTGCTCTGCACAGGAGAGAGGTTTCTAGCCACAGGCAGGGAGCCCAGGCCCAGCGGCCTCCCCACCAACACCCAGGGGCTTCCCGGCAGCCTCTGCCCCTGTCTAGTCAGCTCGGGCTGCTGTAACAAAAATGCCATAGACTGGATGGCTGAAACACCAGACATGTACTTCTCACTGCTCTGGAGGCAGGAAGTCCAGACAAGGGTGTCAGCACGGTTGGGTTCTCCGTGAGCGCCCTTTACAGACGGCCGCCTTCGCGCTGTTGCTCACACAGCGGAGAGAGCTCTGGTCTCTTCCTCTTCTTATAAGGTCGCCAACTCCATCCTGGGGGCCACACCCTCATGGCCTCACCTAAACCTAATCACCTCCCAATGGCCTCACGTCCAAATTCTATCACATTGGAGTCAGGGCTTCAACATACGGATTTGAGGGCGACACAGCAGTCTCTGACCAGGACTGGGCCCCTGCCCCTGCTCCTGCACATGGGGAACCCTAGAAATGGGCATGTGGTCAGCTACCTCAACTCCGGAATCACTGAGAGCCCCCAGTCCTCCTGGGCTGTCCACCTCATGCCATCCTGCACTCTCACCGACTTCATGTTCCAGAAACACTGCTCCGAGCTTGTTCAGAGGCAGTGTGGCTTGGTGTTGGGGCACAGGCTTTGGAGAAAGGCAGGCCTGGGGGACCCCTGGGAAGCTACTCGATGCCTAGCTAAGCCTCAAATGTTCCCATCTGCAAAATGGGATAATAATATTCATTTCCCCTAGGGTTGTCTGGTGATTAACTGAGACACACACGAAAGGCAACCAGCATATTATAAGCGCTTCATAAATGCCAGTCGTTATCATTAGTGACACCCCCTCGTGCCCTGTTCTGAAGCCCTGCGTGATTCTCCTCTAGACCTGCCCTGTCTAAGGCGGCAGCCACCAGCCACGTGTGGCTATTTAAGTTGAAATTAATTAAAATTAAATAAAATGAAAAACTCAGTCCCTCAGCCACACTAACTACATTTCAAGTGCTCTAGAGCCACACGCAGTATATCCCAAACGCTCCCTCCTCCCTTGCACCACAGGATGTTGTTGGGGGTCGGGGGGTGGCGTGACAGGGGACACCCTCCCTGGTCCACGCATAGCCCTGTTTGCAGGCTACCAGCCATCACTAGTGGAAAACCCAAGGTCAGTTCCCACAATCCCTCGGTCACCTTTACACACCTGCAGCATCTTCGGAAGGGGAATCTGCGGCAGCGAAAAGATAACACGCTCCCATTCAAATAATATATAATTGCTGCTCTATTAAATCTTGGATCAATGAGAAGATAATGAGCCTTTTCCCCTTATGGGCTTGGTCTTTGTTCACAGGTTCCCATAAAGAAAATTAAGCAGGTGTATTTTAAAAAGCCAGCGAGAGTGTGAGCCAGCACAACATCAACTTGGTGCAAAGGGAACACTGCACGGTCGTGTCAGAGACAGCCCCGGGGCCTGGGGGTGGTGCCTGCTCCCCTGCCTGAGATGGGCTTCCACTGAGCGGAATTGCCCTGAGTGAGCGCTAGCTGCCCGGGCTTGGCTGCCTCAGGCCTCCTGCAGCCTGGAACTGTGTCTGAGCCTTAAACAGACCAAGTCTAGCTTCCTGGCTTGACTCAGAGCAGAGGCGACAAAGCTCCAGGCCCTCAGCCTGCATGTGCTCTCTCCTCACTCCTGTCTCAGTCACTCCATGCACTCCTTTTGCAAATGTATACCCCAGGTTAGCACACACACGGAGCAGGGGAAAGCTCAGAGGATAGCCCACGAGTCATAGGCTTTGGGGAAGGAGAGCGCAGAGGATGCCATTTAGATGCAACTTTGGACTCGTTACTAACCTTCTCTGAGCCTCATTTCCTCATCTGTAAAATGTGGCCACAGGCAGACTCGGGCCTCAGTTGGGAGGATGAAGGGAGATGATTCATGAAAGCGCTTAGCACGGCACATGGTAAAGAGCAGGCAACAACCACAGTCCTTTCCCAGATGTCTGTCCCGGTGAAGGGTGCCAGCACCCATCAGTCATCCAGGCCAAAACCCAGAATCTTCCTCGATCCCCACTCTCCCTCATTCCCACCCAAATCATCCATCTCTAAGAACTGTAAGCTTCGCCCCAACTGTCAGCTGCCCTCCGTCCCCCTCCCCCATCCACGCTGCCCTGTCCAGGGCCTGGCCTGCACCCTGGCCTCCCAGCAGACCCCCCCGATCCTCACTTTGGCCAGCCTCCAGTTGGCTCCCAGCACAGCAGTCAGAGTGATCTCTTCAAGACGCAAATCTAATCATGTCATTTCTCCCATCTCTGCCAGCTTAGAAACCTCCAGAGACTTACTGTTGCTCTCTGATGAAGACCCCTTCCCACCTTTCACAGGGTGTGTGATGCCTGCTCAGGCTGGACCTGAGCTCCTTGCCGGCCTCAGCTCGCACCCCTCCCCCTGCTCCACTTTCCATTCTCCGAGCCCCAGCCACATTGGCCTGCCTTCAGTCCCTGGTCCTCAGTCTGCTTCTCCTGCCACAGGGCCTTGGCATGTACGGCTCCCTCTGCCTAGCATGCACTTGGACACAGTTGTTCTTCATTAAACTATGCATCCTTCAGACCTCAGCAAAAGCACCACTTCCTCAAGGACGGCTTCCTAGACTTCTTACCCGGCTGGGGTCCCATAACAGGCTCTTGCCTCTTCTCCACTGTCAGGGCTGCAGTTTTGCCCTCATTCGTGTGGCTGTGTGACTACTGTCACTTCCTACCAGACTGTTGGCTCCCTGAGGGCAGAGGACATGTCTGTTTCTGTTTACCATCCTGTTTCCAGTCCCTGGCACAAAGAATACTTGTGGAATAACTGAATGAACAAAAGGGAGCTATGTTTAGTATTAGAATTGAGAAGGCAAGACAGTCGCTTCTGGAATGTGCAAACCTGCTGGGGAGAGGAGTCACACAGAAACATGAAACATTCCCTCAGCAGCACGGGGCGGGGTGCACTCCCCTCCAAGTGGTATGATGCTGACTGGCGGGGTGATGGAGGTCAGACAAGGGACAGCTGCACATGGGGTGGAGTGTCCAGGGGTGGTGGGACTGCTGGCCGGGTGGGTCTCACTCTCAGCGTATGGGGCATGAATCCAGGACAGCCCAGCTATGGAGGAAACGACACCAAGGGTCCTTTGCTAAGGGTGGGGGCAGGGATGTGTACCCTGCCCTCCACATGACCACTCCTCCCTGCCTCCCCAATGGGGCATCCTGGAGGCCGCCTGTGCGTGCAGACTTGTTCCAAAGTGGGTGCCCTCCTTGACGTCCTCAAAATCCAGGCCACTTTGGAGGCTGGCCCCGTGGCCGAGTGGTTAAGTTCGTGCGCTCCGCTGCAGGCGGCCCAGTGTTTCGTTGGTTCGAATCCCGGGCGCGGACATGGCACTGCTCATCAGACCACGCTGAGGCAGCGTCCCACATGCCACAACTAGAAGGACCCACAACGAAGAATACACAACTATGTACCGGGGGGCTTTGGGGAGAAAAAGGAAAAAATGAAATCTTTAAAAAACATAAAAAATAAATTAAAAAACTAAATTAAAAAAATTAAAAAAAAAGAAAAGAAAAAAAATCCAGGCCACTTCGGGTTACCCCTCGACTTCCTGAACTACTGCACACTCTATCCAACACCTTCACCTTCTCCTGCCGCAGGCCAGAGTCAGAAAGTAGGACAAGAAGGTCTGCGAGACCACATGCGGCAGAGCTCAGGCACCGTGCTCCAGCCAGGCCTTCCCACCCGCACCATGCACCCCGGACCCACACAGATCCCTGAAGCGCCATGGCGGGGTTTGCAAGCTGCCCCCGATTAGAAGAAGGGCGGATGTGCGGTGCCAGTGTTGGGGGGCACCAGGGGTGGGGGGGGAGACAAGTGCTCAGCATGCGGACACCACCCCCTCACAGGAACAGCGGTCTGAGAGTGTTGGGAACCGCGAAAGAGCTACACAGCCCTTGACAGGCCCTGAGGGCTTCGAGCTATTATCATCCATCACACAGAAAGCCATGTTTATGATGCTCAGTCAACCACAAAAAGATGAAATTGTGCTCAAACGTTCTATACAAGGAGGCGAGGAAGACGTACGCTGCACTGCAGAAATGATTATTGAAGACGGTTAATTTGAAAATATTTGGTGCTTCAATTCAGCAAACATCTACTAGAGAGCGGATGTAAAGCACTGTTCTAGGAATGATGAGGACGAACAGGGCTCAACCCTCTGTCCTCAACGAGTGGCCCATCGGACCAGCAAAACTCACGTGGAACGGACTTGCTCAAGAGTTCCAAGGAACGGAAGTCTGCAGGTGGGACGGCCTCTCATTAGGAGCAATGCTGTAAAGGGACGTTCACAGAGTGGTCGTCTGCCAGCCCAACAAAGCAGAGGAAGAAACGGCAACACACAAGTGATCGCAGCACACACATGAAGCCACGTGAAGAAGTGAGCCCACAAGCGTGCATTTCATGTCAATGTGTGCCCGATGCTACAGATGGAATCTTCAACAGTTGGAAAAATCCAACTGTGCTGTGGGGAAAGCTATGCAGCGATAAAAGTGATGATGACGTAAGCAGAAAAAGTGAAAACAATCACGATGAAGCTGTCTATGTACTGAAACGGAGCAATATTCACAATAAATTAAGTCAAGAAGGCATGTTGTAAACAGTATGCGTAGTGTGATTCTCTACCATATGAATATGTATATGTGCCTGTACCTATTCGGAAGTCGATACATGCACAGAAAAATATCTGGGAGGATATTGGCCAAAATGTAAATCAAACTGTGCTAAGTTGAAATCTATTTTAAACAGATAAGCAGAATTCCTATTTTCAGGAAACCTATGCTAAATGTTTTGGGAAATCACTTGCCCCAACTTCATTTTTGGATCAGATCTGGATTTTTGCGGGTCAGGGTGGATTAAAGAAGCTAAAAGCATATGCGCAGATAGGCGCCAGACAGGACTTATTGGTTGACTGTGGCTCAAAGGTAGATAGTCAGCCCTGCCCCCATGCCCTCCCCAGATGGTGTCAGTGGGTCACTGACCACCCCCCCCCCCACCCCGATCACAGGCTCAGTTCTGCTCAGACCCGGAGACATCATCAGCCAGGCTTGGAGGTGCCTCACCAGTCCTGGTGGGCCAGGAGCGCAGGAGCTAGAAATGGCCCTGGTGCCAGAGATTCAGTATTTGAAACCCAGGTCCTGCTGCCAAATGACTTTAAATAGTTCAGATATTGATTACCTATTATAAATATTTATATACTTTATCAAGTACTTATGCTACACCAAGCACCAGGCTAGGTGTTTTCTGTAGAATCTCATTTAATTTTCATAACCACCCTAGGAGGTAGGTGTGACTGTCCATGTTCTACAAACAAGGGATCTGAGGCCTGAGGTCAGGCACCTTGACCACGGGGGGCTGGCATGTGAACTCCATGCTGTTGGAGCCCCAGGTGGCTGCCCAGACAGGAGACTTATCTAAGCCTTCACACCAAGTGAAGGCAGGGCTGGTCCCCCGGGCCCCAGCCCCTCCTCCAACATTACAGGATAGGTCAAGCCTCAAGTGGGAGAGGGCACAGCCAGGCCCCTCCTTCTATTCATTAAGACACAACCTTGGGGCCAGTGGGACTGAGCCACTGCCCTTAGCCCTGACCCCTGCAATATTGAGTCACCAGGGCCCAAAGACACACAGCCTTAGGAATGCCAGCCACCTGCTGCCTGGTCTGAGACAGCAGCCAGGAGGCGACCAGAGAAGAATTTCAGAAGGAAGACAAGTCTCTCTGTGCTTCCCACGCTAATGCTTTGCCAGGGAGACGCCAGCCTCCCTCCATCCTGGCTGCGGTGGCAGGTGTGTTACCTATGCAGGGTGGGGTCCCTCCCCTCCAACGAGCCACTGATGCTGCATGGGGGACCACCTGCAAATGCCAGGCCTGGGCAGACCCCAGCCACCTCTCCCAGTCAAAAGGAAGCGCTGCAGGTTTCAGGATTGGCTTCCAAAACCCCTCCTCCCTCCGCCTGCCACTCATCACAGTCAGCACCGTCCTGAGCGGAGAGGGGGGTTAAGGAGGCAGCAGGAGCAGCTCTTGATTATTAACATTCACAGGCGCATAATGAGAAATCACGCCTCAGATGTGGCTCTGGCTGATCGCTGTGTTCGTGCCGCACTGGGTGTGTCTGACGGGGAATGGGGCACTTCAGGCTGGATGGAGCCTCCAGGCTGGCTGGGAGTGGGGAGACTGCCACTCCACCTGCCCCCTTCACCTGTGCCCGCCAGCGCCTGTTCCCTCTTTGTGATCCTGGTTACCCTCGGCATCCCCTCTCAGACCAGAGACTGCGTGCCCGTTTTTGCCTCTTTTCCAGGTGAACACGGGAAACAAAAGAGGTTTGAGCTGTCTCTAAGGGCCCGAGGGGCGTGCAGTGTGGGTGACAGGAACTTGAGCGGAGGCAGCCACGGTTTCAGACAAGAGCTTGGAGAAGGGGTGAATGGAGGTTATCCAATCTGAAGCTGAGAGGAAGGTTTTAAAGAACCAGGAGATCTAATAATGTACGATCAAAGAGGGGCCACGTGAGACACAGCCCTGGGTCTCAGGGAACTCAGTCTTCATTCCACAGGCACCTGTGGAGGGCACGGGGGTGCCAGGTCTGTGTGCAGTGGGAGGTGTCAAGCAGTGCCCACCATGCAGCCCCCCGGGAGGAAGAGACACAGCAAGGCTGCCGCGTGGACAGAGCATTCAGTCCAACTAGGACTGAAGAATGCTGACAGGGAAACACATGAGCAGAAGGGTTGATGCTCAAAAACACAGAAGGGATGAAGGGTTGCAGAAGGCAGCTAGGGACAGACGCCCCATCTGAGAAGGGCCGGACGTTGACCCCAGGGGCTGGGGTGTGCCCTTGACATGCGTGTTTCCGTGAACATCCCACTGTGGCCACCAGTCCATGACTCCATCTGGGGTCCTTCTCCTCTGGGGGCTTGAGGAGGACACATGCAGTGGGAAAAGCACATCAACATTATATTCACTTTTTTCAAACAGATTATTTTGAAATTTCAAATAGCGTTAAAAAAGGACGTGGGAGGTTTCCACGCTTACCCAAAGGGAACCTGGGTTTTGAATGGCCAAACGATGCTGCTCTGAGTCCTGACGGAGAGCGAGGAGGCCCACCAGCTCCCGGTCAGGAGGCCGTGTGGGAACCCCACACCTGTCCTCTCAGACACCTAAGGGGACCTTTGCGGTCTCATGGGGCCTTGTGTGGGGACAAGTGATAGCACTGACTCTCCCCAGGGGTGCATGAGGACTAGAATTCAATGTGCGTCAGAACCTGCCACTCCTCTGAGGACAGTTCTATCAGGGGTTCTCGAATACAACCCTCCTAAAACCCCCCGGCCTGGTGTGCATGTCCGGCCCCAGCCCTGTCCCTGAGCCCACCTGCCAAGGGCGGGAGAATCGATGGTAGATGGAGTTCCACCACACGCAGGGCTCCCTGACCCTCATCGAGGTCTCTGAAGCTCTGAACACAGCTGGCTTCACCCTGCCTGGCTCCGACAAGTCCTGGGACAAGACCCCTGGAGGCCTCAACAGCCCTAAAGGAAGAAACCCTTTGCTTCTGCACCCCGCCCGCCAGCCTGGGCTCCTGGAACTGACGGGGTCTGAGCGCGTCACGTCCTCCAGACTCCCAGCCGCGGGTCCACACGGCTCCATCCAAATCACAGGTGGATGACACTTGGGCCAGTGGTCCCCGGGAACACCATGTCACACAGCAGCCTGCAGCTCTCCAACTCCACTCTGGCCGGGAGGGAGCCAGGGCAGGGGAGACCCAGGTGGTGGAGGAAGCAGGCTTCCATCCATCTTCCTCCCTGCCGTGTGGTCACTTAGAGTTACAACTCATAATAAGGATAATAGCCACCATTTATTGAGCACTTATTCCATGCCTGGCTCAAGCTCCGCGCTCCACACACATTAACATGATCACATTTAATCTCACTTACGTTCACAACGGCCCTGTGAGGGAGGTTTTATGATCTGAACATTGTGGATGAGGAACGAAAGGCCCAGGGATGCTGGGTGGCTTGGCTACATTCATGTTAACGAGGAGGTGGCAGAGCCAGGATGCAGACGCAGGTCCATAACAATAAAAGTAAGAGTTTATATAACACGTACTGTGTGTGGGGGCGGCATGAATACTTTACACAGATTATTCACTTAACAAGGACGGGACTGGGCAGACAGCTTAAGCGATTTGTCTGGGGTCACATAAGGGTAGTCAGTGGACGGCTAGACTGGGGTCCTGTTCTCCATCTGGCCTTTCACCCATGCTGTGACCTCTGCACTTATTGAGAAGGATGCTGATGGGGCCCAGGAAACAGACGTCACTGAGAGAGCAAGCGGACAGAGTCGTCCTATGGGCAGCGGTGGCCTAAAGATAAATGGCAGCCCACTTTCCAAGACAGACGTTGGCCATTGCCAAGAACACGAGCACAGGGACTCAAAAGCCCCAGACAAAGCCAGCTCCCGCCTCCCTGAGCTCAGCTCTGGTTGCATAACCAACCTCTGTTTTCCGGAAGCCCTGGGCCGAGACCTCCTGCAGACAGTTTCTCACCCAGAGGCGTGCCTGCCACCTGGGAGTCACCAGGCCCAGGCCCTGTTAAAGGAGCCTGGTTCTCAGAGCCACAGCCGAGGAAGAGGCTGCATCATTCGGCTTTCTGTCCTCAAGTCCAGCGTCCTGAAAATGCCCTGCCCCTCTCAGCAGCCCCAGAGCTAATGGCTGCAGGGGAGCTGGCTCTCGGGGGCTGCCACACGCTGTTCTAGGACAAGTGAGCAGTCTGTGGGCCGGAGCCCAGACACCCAAGTCAGAGCCCCGCTTTGGAAAGCTTGAAATCTCCATGGGAAGGTGAGCCAGGGCCTCGGTTAACCTCCAGCACCTCTTCCCCTAGAATTGGCTGGGCAGCTGCAGGTCGGGGCCAGTGACGTCAAGAGCATTCAGCTTCCCGAGGCCTTGGTTCTCCCAGGCCCTGGACTAGGCGGAGAGCACGGCGAGGCTCACAGGCTGCAGGGCAGAGGCAAAAAACGGATGCACACTCATGTGAGAGCCTTCCTCCTTGCCCCCACCTGACTCTCCAGTCTCGCCAAGCCCACTGTGCCCACCCCCAGGCCTCACTGTCTGCTCCCCACACTCTGGGTGCCTCCACGCCTCCATGAGTTGCCCAGGCCATGCCTCACAGCGAACGAACTTCTACGCATCCTTCAGGAACAACTCCAATGTCTCCTCCTCCATGACCCCTCCCTTGATTTCCCCTCCTGGGGAAGCACTAGTTACTCCCTCCCGTGTGTTCCCACAGGGAGTTGACACGTCTAGAGGAGCGCTGATCGCATCATATTGAAATTGCCTCTCCTGTGACTGCGCCCTCTCTAGATTTAGCAATTACCAATTTAGCAGGCGCCTGGCATGCAGTTGGCTAGGAAGGGAGGGAGGGAGGGCTGAGTGACAAGTACAAGGTGCCGTGGGGTTGGGAGTCCACAGACAGCTGGAGGCCTACGGTGCTTGTAAGGAGGGGAGGGACATGATCAGATCTGGGTTTCAGAAAAAGCACCTTTGCTGAGAATATAGATTCAGTCACTCTCTCCTGGTCAATTGGTCCTCCACATTCTCAGCAGAGGCTCTTTTTCCAGAACATTCCCAGATGCCTATGGAATTCCAACTCCTACCCGGGTATGGGAGGTGAGGAAAAGAAGGGACTCTGGGTTGTCCTGAGGCTGCCTGCCGGCCACCTGGATGGACACTTGTGACGTCAACAGAGTGGGGACGAGGGGCAGGAGAAATATCCGGCTTGGGACACACTGACGTCTGCGGTGTGAGTGAAGCCTGTCGGAAGAGCTGTCCAGCGCAGGTGACACATAGGTCCAGAGCTTGGCAGGGAGGCCAGGCGGCAGACAGAGAAGGCGGGCTGGTGCACAGCATTGGCTGAAGCCTGAGAACGCAATGCGAGTGGAGAGGCCCTGGAGATCAGTGGACTTTCAACACTGACCTGTGTGTCGTCTACTGTCGATTTCGGCCCTCAGAACGAGCGCTTGAGGAAGGCTGAAGCTTTGCCTGACCCCGAGGTAGCTGCAGAACCCGGACTGGTGCTCTGCACACTGTGGGTGCTCAATGAATGCGTGCTTAGGCTGAAGGAGACTTGAGCATCTCTATTCTGAGGGATGGAGCTGGTGGAGGGGGAGAGCATGGAAGGGGGAGGGGTCACCACAGAGGCCAGGACCTGGGGGAGGCAGGAGGGGACCCAGAGCACAACCATGGGGCCTGAAGCTGAATGCACAGACAGCCACCCAACAAACTCGAGGTGCTGGGCCACAGAGAAGGGAGGGAGAGGTGGGGAAGGCTTGGGCAGATTAGAGAAGGCCAGTCTAGGGTCTACCAGAAGACAAGTGAGCACAGACGCCCTGGGCAAAGTCAGCAGACCCCTCACATTCCCCAGCTCTGCCTCCACCAACACAGCATGGGACATCGCAGCCCCTCGGGTCCCAGGGGTCAGCACTGCCTCCTCTGACTTTCCAGGATCATCGTAGCTCTCAAAAAGTCAGTCCATGTGAAAATACCCTCTCCCTTCTCCGGGCCCCCTCCAGCGCCTGCAATACAGTCAATATCCTTGAAGCCAGTAAATACCTGTCGTAGGAACTGATTTTTTATTTGAAAAGTATAGCAGACTAGACAAACACCCTAGGGCTTCTTAACATTCCAGGAGCAGCAGCACTAACGATCAATTAGGGACCCTGGTGACGTGCAGCAGAACTCCAGGACAGCGGTGACGGGTCTGGGCCAGGGATAGTCAGGCCCGACCCTCCGGCCTCAGAACGCCCAGCCTGGGTATTTCATTTATGCTGCTAAAGTCAGCAGCTTGTGCCTAGGGGACAGACTAAGGGCCCTGGACACCACGTGGAGGCAGTCAAACTTGATTCTGCAGGCAGGAGAGAGCCACTGAAGACTCTGGGGGGAGGGCAGAGCAATTGATCAGAGCACAGTTGAGCAAGATGAACAAGCGGAGGAGCAGAGAATGAGCTGGAAAGCGAATGAGACTCCACCACAGGCAGCCGGGAGCCTGGTGGGGAGGTCCTGCAGTGGCACCTGGTGCTCATGCCTCACTCCCTGGAGGGCCAAACTACACTCCTGGTGTGCCTGAAAACTCAGCAAGGCGGGCGTGGTTCCTGGGCAGAGGGGTCTCTGGAAGGCCTGGCAGATCATCACCCCTCTCAGTCTCAGTTTCTCCACCTGTAACCTGGGAGAGTCATCCTTCCCATAGAAGGCGGGGTGACAAGGGGGAGGAAAGAGATGGGAAGGGAGAGAGCTGAACAGCCCCAAGCCACCTCTGGGAAGGCCTGATTCTTTCTTGGTTTGGAGGTCCAGGCTAAAGGGAGCCTCAGGGGGTGGGCACCCCCCAGCTCCGCCATCAGCAGGAGCGGCGCCCTGGTGCCCTCCCACGGGGGAAGAGAAGGACAGGAGAAATCCACCTTGAATTAAGGTCAGTGAACAGCAAACAGCCGTGCGGGCAACGCTGCAGAAGGAAAAACAGGGGCAATTTGAGAGCGATGAAGAATCGCAGGCCCTCGGAAGTGTGGCAGCTGGCAGGGCGCAGCCGGCGAGGTGAGGGAGCATGTGCGGGGCCCGTCCACACCACGGACTGGAAATGTCATTATCTGTTATTTACCACAACAGAGGACAAGAGGCTGCACAAAATTACCGTTCCCAGTAACAGCTGCTCAACAGATTTGCCAACGCTGCTTCCTGCTGCCGGCTTTCTCTCAAAGCTACACTGACCAGACCCGGGAAAAGAGCCACTGAGCTCCGGCGGCAAGGGGCCTGAGGGGGAGCGGAAGAAGTCTGACCTGTATCCCCACACCCCCACCCAAGCCTACAGAAGCTTTTGCCCACTCAACTATGGGGAGCTGCCCTCACAGTGACTCTGGTCCATGACTCAACAACCATAAACCCCTGCAGACCCCCATACGTGTCCAGCCACTGCCCAGCCACCTTGGGGGTGTGAAAAACCAAGGCCAGGTTCCATTCCCCCCTGTGGGGGGGGTCTGCCTGAGGGATGCCCTGGGCTGGGCACCATCCTCTACTATGGATGGTTAGCTCTAAGGGCTAGGATCCCTTCCCCAGTGTTGGGGACACTTAGTCAACGGCCTTGGCACCCCATTGGCAAGCTGGCACCGGACATCACCTTCTTTTGGGGGTGTCCTACATGTCTTCAGCTCTCTTTACTTCCCAAAGGGTATAGGGTAAAGTTCTGAACTGGGCTGTAGGCGTATCTGCAAGGCCCTGGCTGTGCCACCAGGTGCAAATCATCTCTCTCAGCCTCAGTTTCTCCACCTGGAAAATGGGTATAATCACTGCCTTTTTGCCCACCTGCCCGCCATGTACTTCACTCATTTCAACCCTCACACCACCTGATGAGGAAGCTCCTGTTATTATTCCCAATTTCCAGGTGAGAAACTGAGCAGAGAGGCGAGGCAACTTGCCCAAGCCAGGAGGAGACCCCAGGTGGCCCGAATCCAGGGCTCTTAACCTCCAGGCAATAGTGAAAACCACTTTTTAAAACCCAGGAAAAGAAAACCGGTCAGAAAATAAAGGGAGGAGTCAGCCTGGTGGCGCAGCGGTTAAGTGCGCACGTTCTGCTTCTCGGCAGCCCAGGGTTCGCTGGTTCGGATCCTGGGTGCGGACATGGCACCACTTGGCAAGCCATGTTGTGGTAGGCGTCCCACATATAACGCAGAGGAAGATGGGCACAGATGTTAGCTCAGGGCCAGCCTTCCTCAGCAAAAAGAGGAGGATTGGCAGTAGTTAGCTCAGGGCTAATCTTCCTCACAAAAAAAAAAAAAAAAAGAAAAGAAAGGGAAGCTATCTTGATAAATTCTTGAATACTTTGGGGCCCAAGTAACCAACCCTGGCCCCACCCACCTGGCCCCCACCAACACAGAGCAGGGAGGGGCAGGAAGTCACCAGCCTGGCCCCCAGAGTGGGGGCTAATGGGCTTGGACAAGGGTGGGCATGCTTTTTTGGTAAAGGGCCAGGAAGCAAATATTTCAGGCTCTCTGTTGCAACTACTCAACCCTCTCATTGCAGGCTGTGCCAAAGCAGCCAGAGAGGATATGTAAATGGTGGGCGTGGCTTGTTCCAACAGAACTTTATGGACACTGAAATTCAAATTTCATATAATCTGAATATGTCACAAGATATTAATCTTCTTTGGAGTTTTTCAACCATTTACAAATGTAAAAAACATTCTAGGGGGGAAGATCCAAGATGGCAGCCTGAGTAGTCTTCTTTGTCTCTCCCCCTTCGAATCTACAACTAATTGGACATTCATCGCTTAACAAAGGATATCCATATAGCATCCCAGGACGCCTGAGAGACCCACGCTGCTGTACATCGGAAGGTGGAAGGACTTCCCTCCGGGAGGAGGTGGAGATAGGTGAAAACTCTCCTACTCCGACCCCCGAACAGCCTAGTACCTGCAAGCGGCTTTCTTCCAGCGGATGCCCCCAGAACATCGCCACACACCAAGGGCAGGAGGGAGAGCACACCAGAGGAGTGATGGTGGAAAAAGGTGACCAGAGCCCTACCTAAGCCCCTCGCGATTACACCTAAGCCCAGAGGGAAGCTCCAGAGTTACATACCTGAGGCGGCGGGGAAAACCCCTACCTGCCATTAGTGGAGAGGCCCCGCCTAGCATCCACAACGCCGGGAGGCTCCCAGAGAGAATCCCAAATGGCACGGTGGCCCGGCAGCTGCCGCCACCGGCTCCACTGACCCGGCTTTCGCCTGGGAGGGGCTCGGGACTACCGGAGATCTCCTGGGAGAGGACTGGGGCTGAGTGGAGCTCCAGCGGCTGGCTCCGCGGCCTGGGGGGAAACTCTAGAGTTCCATCTGGGCAGCAGGCAAAGTCTCTACCTGCCATTCGCGGAGAGGTGCCTCCCAGGATCCACAACGCTGGGAGGCTCCCGGAGAGAATCCCAAACGATGTGGCGGACCGCCAGCTGCTGCCACCGGCTCCACTGACTGGGCTTTCACCCGGGAGGGGCTCGGGACTACCGGAGATCTCCTGGGAGAGGACTGGGGCTGGGTGGAGCTCCAGTGGCCGGCTCCGCAGCCCGGGGGGAAACTCCAGAGTTCTGTCCGGGCAGCAGGCAAAGTCTCTACCTGCCATTAGTGAAGAGGCCCCACCCAGCATCCACAACGCCGGGAGGGTCCCAAAGAGGAGAATCCCAGGCAGGGCAACAGCCGGCCAGCTGCCACTGAACTCAAGGTCTCCAGCTATTCCCCAGACACGGCAAGGGGCTCCCCGAGATCCTAGGTGAGAGGACTGGGGCTGGGTGGAGTTCCAGAGACCCGGCTCTGTGGCCCAGGGGGAAACTCTACAGTCTCACAGCAGCCTCAGCGATAGCCTCTGCACAGCACTAGTAGAGAGCACCCACCCAGCAACAACAAGGCTGGAAGACCCTGGCACAAAAGTAGCATAGCTAGGCGAGCTAACCACAGACTGCAGAAGATGCCCATAGCTCTGCTGTGACCCATAGTGGACAAGTGAGATTTTGTGGGTGCCGACAGTGACAGAGCTGCAAATATAAGTGATCCTGCCCCTGGCTGCTGGGAAAGCCCATAACACCGCTGCAGACCCTAAGGAGGGAGCACGTCTAGGTGGTCTGCAACAGTAGGCACCAGCAGCCTGAAGCCCCCCTGTGACGGCCCCCACAGCTGAAGAGGAAACCCTACAGGATCACTGTGACTGCGAGGAGGGGCCCAGGCCCAGTTAGCAACAGCTGATAGGGTTCCTGGTTGGTGCAGTATAAACAGCTGTCCCCCCCACACAAGTAGAAACAAGTGGAAGCAGTAACTAAACTCTATCTCTATGCTGAGGCACAAATCTACACCATCAAGCAATATGACAAAATATATTAAATCTCCAGAACAGAAGGAAAATGACAAACACATGGAAAACAATCCCAAAGACAATGAAATATATAACCTAAGTGATGATGACTTCAAAACAGCCATCATTAAAAAACTCCATGAGTTAAAAGAGAATTCAGATAGACAACTCAACGAGTTCAGGAGCTATGTCACAAAAGAGTTCGATACTATAAAGAAGAACCAAACAGAAATACTGGAAATGAAGAACATAATAGAGGAGATTAAGAAAAATCCAGATGCACTGAACAGTAGGGCTGATAATATGGAGGAAAGAATCAGCAATTTGGAAGATAGGAATATAGAAATGCTGCAGGCAGAGGAGGAGAGAGAACTAAGACTAAAAAGAAATGAAGAAACTCTCCGAGAATTATCAGACACAATTAGGAGATGCAACCTAAGGATTATAGGTATACCAGAGGGAGAAGAGAGGGAGAAGGGGGCAGAAAGCCCATTCAAAGAAATAATGGCTGAGAACTTCCCAAACCTGGGGAGAGAGATGGAACTTCATGTGACAGAAGCCAATAGATCTCCAAACTTTATCAATGCAAGTAGACCAACCCCAAGGCATATAGTAGTGAAGCTAGCAAAAGTCAATGACAAGGAGAGAATACTAAGGGCAGCCAGGCAGAAGAAATTAACCTACAAAGGAACCCCCATCAGGCTATCAGCAGATTTCTCAGCAGAAACTTTACAGGCTAGAAGAGAGTGGAATGATATATTCAAAAATCTGAAGGACAAAAACCTGCAGCCGAGAATTCTCTACCCAGCGAAAATATCCTTCAAATACGATGGAGAAATAAAAACTTTCCCAGATAAACAAAAATTAAGGGAGTTCATTGCCATAAAACCTCCTCTTCAAGAAATGCTCAGGAAAACCCTCATTCCTGAAAAATCAAAAAAAGGAAAGGGGCTACAAAACCAAGAGCAAAGGAGATAAGTAGAAGGACAACAACAGAGAGTAGCAGCTCTCCAACAGAACAGACTAAACCATGGGACGAGAAACAAAGGAAATTGAAGAGAACCAGAAAACAAGACACAAAATGGAAGCAGTAGGCCCCCACATTTCAATAATCACTCTAAATGTAAATGGATTGAACTCCCCAATCAAAAGACACAGAGTGGCAGGATGGATCAAAGAACAAGACCCAACAATATGCTGCCTCCAGGAAACACACCTCAGCCCCAAAGACAAACACAGACTCAGAGTGAAGGGATGGAAGACAATACTCCAAGCTAATAATGAACAAAAGAAAGCAGGTGTCGCTATACTAATATCAGACAAAGTCGACTTCAAAGCAAAACAGATAAAGAAAGACAAAGAGGGACAGTATATAATGATAAAAGGGACTCTCCACCAAGAAGACATAACACTTATAAATATACACGCACCCAACACAGGAGCACCAAAATTTGTAAAGCAACTCTTAACACAACTAAAAGAAGACATCAACAACAATACAATAATAGTAGGGGACCTCAACACCAATGGACAGAACATCCAGACAGAAAATCAACAAGGAAATTATAGAATTAAATGAAAAATTAGACCACATGGACTTAATAGCTATATATAGAACATTTCATCCAAAAACAGCAGGCTACACATTCTTCTCAAGTGCGCATGGAACATTCTCAAGAATAGACCATATTTGGGGAAACAAAGCAAGCATCAATAAATACAAGAGAGTTGAAATAATATCAAGCACTTTTCTGATCATAATGCTATGAAACTAGAAATCAACTACAAGAATAAAGCAGAGAAAGGTGCAAAAATGTGGAGACTAAACAACACGCTACTGAACAAACAATGGATTATTGAAGAAATTAAAGAAGAAATCAAATATTATCTGGAGACAAATAAAAATGAGAACACGTCATACCAAATCATTTGGGATGCAGCAAAAGCAGTCCTAAGAGGGAAATTCATTGCAATACAGGCTCACCTCACTAAACAAGAAAAAGCTCACATAAGCAACCTCAAATGACACCTAACAGAATTAGAAAAAGAGGAACAAACAAAGCCCAGAGTCAGTAGAAGGAGGGAAATAATAAAAATAAGAGCAGAAATAAATGATACTGAAACAAAAAAGACAGTAGAAAGGATCAATGAAACAAAGAGTTGGTTCTTCAAAAAAATTAACAAAATTGACAAACCCTTAGCCAGACTCACCAAGAAAAGAAGAGAGAAATCTCAAATAAATAAAATTAGGAATGAGAGAGGAGAAATCACAACAGATACCAAAGAAATACAAGAGATCATAAGAGAATACTATGAAAAACTATATGCCAACAAATTGAACAACCTAGAAGAAATGGACAAATTCCTGGACTCTTACAACCTCCCCAAACTGAACCAGGAAGAAATGGAGAATCTGAATAGGCCAATCACAAGTAAAGAAACAGAAACAGTAATCAAAAACCTCCCCAAAAAATAAGAGTCCAGGACCAGACGGCTTCTCTGGAGAATTCTACCAAACATTCAAAGAAGATTTAATACCTATCCTTCTCAAACTATTCCAGAAAACTGAGGAAGATGGAGTACTCCCTAACACATTCTATGAAGCCAACATCACTCTGATCCCCAAACCTGACAAGGACAACCCAAAGAAGGAGAACTACAGGCCGATATCACTGATGAACATAGATGCAAAAATCCTCAAGAAAATTCTGGCAAACCGAATACAGCAACACATCAAAAAGATTATACACCATGATCAAGTGGGATTTATACCAGGGACACAGGGATGGTTCAACATCCGCAAGTCAATCAACGTGATACACTACATTAACAAAATGAGAAACAAAAACCACATGATCATCTCAATAGATGCAGAGAAAGCATTCGACAAGATCTGACACCCATTTATGATAAAAACCCTCAATAAAATAGGTATAGAAGGAAAGTACCTCAACATAATAAAGGCCATATATGACAAACCCACAGCCAACACCATACTCAACGGACAAAAACTGAAAGCTATCCCTCTGAGGACAGGAACAAGACAAGGGTGCCCACTTTCACCACTCCTATTCAACATAGTACTGGAGGTGTTGGCCAGAGCAATTCGGCAGGAAAAAGAAATAAAAGGAATCCAAATAGGCAATGAAGAAGTAAAACTCTTGCTGTTTGCAGATGACATGATCTTATATATAGAAAACCCCAAAGAATCCATAGGAAAACTATTAGAAACAATCAACAGCTACAGCAAAGTTGCAGGGTATAAAATCAACATACGTAAATCAGTAGCATTTCTATACACTAACAATGAACTAACAGAAAAAGAACTCAAGAACTCAATCCCATTCACAATCGCAATGAAAAGAATAAAATACCTTGGGATGAATTTAACCAAGGAAGTGAAAGATTTATACAATGAAAACTACAAGACTTTCTTGAAAGAAAGTGACGATGACATAAAGAGATGGAAAGACATTCCATGCACATGGATTGGAAGAATAAACATAGTTAAAATGTCCATACTACCTAAAGCAATCTACAGATTCAATGCTATTCCAATCAGAATCCCAAGGACATTCTCTACAGAAATTGAACAAAGAATCCTAAAATTCATATGGGGCAGCAAAAGACCGTGAATTGCTAAAGCAATCCTGAGTAAGAAAAACAAAGCCAGACGCATCACAATCCCCGACTTCAAAACATACTACAAAGCTACAGTGATCAAAACAGCATGGTACTGGTACAAAAACAGGAGCACAGATCAATGGAACAGAATTGAAAGCCCAGAGATAAAACCACACATCTATGGACAGCTAATCTTCGACAAAGGAGCTGAGAGCCTACAGTGGAGAAAAGAAAGTCTCTTCAACAAATGGTGCTGGGAAAACTGGACACATGTAAAAGAATGAAAATTGACCATTCTT
This sequence comes from Equus asinus, assembly GCF_041296235.1. Taxonomy (NCBI): domain Eukaryota; kingdom Metazoa; phylum Chordata; class Mammalia; order Perissodactyla; family Equidae; genus Equus; species Equus asinus. The sequence goes on from NC_091802.1 coordinate 17,433,353, forward strand.
TTTCACCATTCACAAAAATAAACTCAAAATGGATCAAAGACCTAAAGATTAGGCCTGAAACAATAAGTCTTCTAGAAGAGAATATAGGCAGTACACTCTTTGACATCAGTTTCAAAAGAATCTTTTCGGACACTATAACTCCTCAGATGAGGGAAACAATAGAAAGAATAAACAAATGGGACTTCATCAGACTAAAGAGTTTCTTCAAGGCAAGGGAAAACAGGATTGAAACAAAAAAACAGCCCACTAACTGGGAAAAAATATTTACAAGCTACTTATCCGACAAAGGATTAATCTCCATAATATACAAAGAACTCACACAGCTTAACAACAAAAAAACAAACAACCCGATCAAAAAATGGGCAGAGGACATGAACAGACATTTCTCCAAAGAAGATATACGAATGGCCAATAGACACATGAAAAGATGTTCATCATCGCTAATCATCAGGGAAATGCAAATCAAAACTACACTAAGATATCACCTTACACCCGTTAGACTGGCAAAAATATCCAAAACCAAGAGTGACAAATGTTGGAGAGGTTGTGGAGAAAAAGGAACCCTCATACACTGTTGGTGGGAATGCAAACTAGTGCAGCCACTATGGAAAACAGTATGGAGATTTCTCAAAAAGTTAAACATAGAAATACCCTATGACCCAGCCATCCCACTACTGGGTATCTATCCTAAGAACCTGAAATCAGCAATTCCAAGAGTCCCTTGCACCCCTATGTTCATCACAGCATTATTTACAATAGCCAAGACGTGGAACCAACCTAAATGCTCAGAAACTGATGATTGGATAAAGAAGATATGGTATGTATACACAATGGAATACTACTCAGCCATAAAAAAGGACAAAATTGTTCCATTCGCATCAACATGGATAGACCTTGAGGGTATTACGTTAAGCGAAATAAGCCAGACAGAGAAAGACGAACTCTATATGACTCCACTTATAGGTGGAAGTCAACATATAGACAAGGAGAACCGATCAGTGGTTACCAGGAAAAAGGGGGGGTGGGGGAGGGCACAAAGAGTGAAGTGGTGTACCCACAACATGACTAACAGTAATGTACAACTGAAATCTCACAAGGTTGTAATCTATCATAATCTTAATAAAAAACCAAACCAAAACAAAACATTCTAGATCATGAAAACAGGCTTTGACCTGTGATCAAGTGCCACCCAGCTCTTGGGTCCCTGGTGCAGGAGAGGAACAGGGCATGGGCAGGGTCACCAGGATGCTTGGAGTGGGCTCCAGGGCACACAGCCCAGGAGGGGACAGGAGCTGTCACTTCTGGAAACACAGTCAGTGGTAAAGTCGGGGGTCCAGGCACTGGTAGAGCTGGGGTTCAGGGTAAAGCCCAAGGTGCGGCATGGTCAAGATGGGGCACAGAAGCCTGGAGCTCTTGGGGACTGTGCCAAAGACGGCCCCACCAGGGCCAATCCGGAGGATGCGGAGGTGCCTGCCTCACAGCTGGGGGGCGAAGCAGGGGAGAACCACCCCTCCCTGGAGGCCCAGCTCTCCCCGGGCTTCTCTGCCCCCCACCCCCACCCCACTGGGCAGCTTCCCTGGCATTTACGGGATCGCTCCTTCTCAGTGGGACTCCCCTCACACCTGAGTGACTTGAGCGCATACAGCAGATGCCCAGTGACCAGTCTTAGCTCACTTATTGTACAGAGAGGCTGACACTTCAACAGCATGACACCCATACGGGGACAACAGGTCACAGAAATGTCTCTAGACAGGTCATTGAGGCAGGTTCAAGGGGAGAAGACAGCTGCCCCCACCCCACTCTCTCACAATGCCCCATTTGGTGGGAATCTCCTCCTCACCCTGGATCCCTGCTCTCTCCCATGTCACTTCAGTCTCCCCCACGACATCCACCTCTGGGCTGATGTCCCACCAGGGCCCCTCTTCGGACCCCCATCCTGGAATCCAGCCCACAGACTACAGAGACCACGTGGCTTCCCCCAGGAACCTCAGCCCCACTTGCACCAACGTGCCCACCACCCCCTGGCCCAGCCCAGCCCTGCACGTCAGGACCCAGCACAGTGCAGCAGGTAGGCCTGGGCAAGGCCGTGGGACCCTACTACTGACTCCCCGTGGCCAGGCGAGGGCGTAACCTCCACATACTTGTTTCCTCACCTCCAAAGGGCGGATCACGGCCTCCCAGAGTGACAATTAAGTGGGCAGGGGCCTGGCCCTGAGTGAGCTCTGGATCCCTGGTAGCTTTTGTTATTTCTAACTTTTAATTATCTTTTGACTGTCCTTCCTGGTTGTTCTTGCTTGAATCCAGGCCCTTGTTATTGCTAATTGGATAATTCAGCATCTAACAGGCTCTCTCCAACCCACTACACACACCCTCCTCCAAATCTGCCTCTGGACTTAACCTCCCCAAAGGCCCACCTGATTCTCGTCCCCTGTTTAGCACCCTTTGATGGCTCTGCTGCCCATAGCTTGGTACCTGAGGCCCTTCAGGGTCCTCACTTCCTTCTCTCCCTCCCTCAGCCTGCCGCCTGCCCCTTGCCCCCTCCATCTTCTTTCCTCCCTCCCCCGTATCCCCAAACCACTAGCTATGCCCAAGGCCCACCACTCCACTCCCCTCGCTTCCTCATCACCCTGCCTCTACAGAGCTGTGCCTCCTCCTGAAAGGCCCTCCCCCTTGGTGTCCACCCTTCCAGGCCCAGCCAAAGTCAGCTCCACTCTGCAGCCTCCGCACCTCTCCAGGTGCCAGCCCGGCCACCCCTCCCCTCCAGGATCACTCCAGGCATTCTGTCCAACAGCACTTCTCACACTGCGCTGCATTATCTGTCACCAGTGGTGAGCTCCAGAAGGACAGGGCTTGGCCGAAGGTGAGCTAAGTGGGTAGGGTCTCTAGAGGGCTGCAGGGACCGACCCAAAGACCCTAATGCTGGTCTCTCTCCAGGAAGCTCTGGGCCTTGTTGCCAGGAGGCCTTGAGGTTCCCGGAGCCGGCCCTGGCTCTCTGCAGCTCCTTACCTGCCTCTGACCCTGAGCTGAAGGTCAATGGCAAGACGGGGTGAGCAGAGTGGGCTCTGCACTGCACAAAGTGGCAAGAAAGAAGCTACTGTGGGAGAAGAAAAGGCATGCCCCAGGCACGTGGACAGCAAGAAAAGTGGGCCTTAATGGAGACATTCTGATCACCAGACTCCCAGCAGGGCAGATGTTCCAAGATGCTGCGTGGTGTCTGGTCCAATCCTCCCATCGTGGCAACAGCAGCCAAGTCAATGCCTGCCAAGCAGCCTGGGAGACACACGAGCAGCCAGGGCAGGCCCTGGGGGCAGACGAATTAAGTGACTTTTTCCGGGAATTTAGGAAACATCGGTAGCTGAATGAAAAAATCCATCTTGGTAATGAGGCACAAACACACGTCTTCTACATCTGAATTAGGTCAAGCAGGAGAAAGGACACGGCGAGGCCAATCTGGAGGCAGCTCAGATGAACCGGCTATTGCTCAGGGAGGCGGCTGCTTCTGTGGCCTCCAGGAAGGACAGAGCCTCTGAGGGCTGGGTTTGGAAAGGGAGTGGGGGACAGAGAGATACAGGTGACTTTCACGGCACCCCGATTGGGGAGGGAGGCCCTGAGAAAAACTGCCCCCTCCTAACCCTCAGGGCGCTGCCGCTGGGACTGTAAGGTGGTGCAGCTGCCATGGAGAACAGTGTGAAAATTACACACAGAACTACCACAGGACCCAGCAGTTCCACTTCTGGGTATACGCCCCAAAGAATGGAAAGCAGAGTCTCGAATAGATCCCGGCACACCCAAATTCATAGGCGCACTGTTCACAATGGCTAAAATATGGAAGCAACCTAAGCGTCCATCGACAGATGAATGGATTGACAAAATATTACATACACACAGTGGAATATTATTTGGCCTTAAAAAGAAGGAAATTCTGATCACTAATCATCATGGAAATGCAAATCAAAACTACACTAAAACACCACCTTATGCCTGTTAAAATGGCTATAATCACTAAGACTAAAAATAACAAATGTTGGAGAGGGTGTGGAGAGAAGGGAACCCTCATACACTGCTGGTGGGAATGCAAACTGGTGCAGCCACTATGGAAAACAGTATGGAGATTTCTCAAAAAGTTAAAAATAGAAATACCATATAACCCAGCTATCCCACTACTGGGTATCTACCCAAGCAATCTAAAATCAACAACCCAAAGTAACATATGCACCCCTATGTTCATTGCAGCACTATTCACAATAGCCAAGACATGGAAGCAACCCAAGTGCCCACTGACTGATGATTGGATAAAGAAGATGTGGCATATATATACAATGGAATACTACTCAGCCATAAAAAAGACAAAATCATCCTGTTTGCAACAACATGGAAGGTCCTGGAGGGGATTATGCTAAGTGAAATAAGCCAGAGAGAGAAAGACAAACACCAAATGATTTCACTCGTATGTGGAATATAAACAAGCACATGGACAAAGAAAACAGTTCAGTGGTTACCAGGGGAAGGGGGGTGGTGGGTGGGCACAGGGGGTGAAGGGGAGCACTTATGTGGTGACAGACAAGAAATAATGTACAACTGAAACTTCACAATGATGTAAACTATTATGAACTCAAATGAAAAAACAAAGAAGGAAATTCTGATAGACTCTACCACATGGAGTAGCCTTGAAGACATTAAGGGAAAGAAGCCGGTCACGAAAAGACAAATACTGGATGACTCTGCTTCCCTGAGGCTCCTGGAGCAGTCAAACTCAGAGACGGAAAGCAGGATGGCGGGGGCCGGGGGCCAGGGCCGGTGGGAACGGGGTTATTGTTTAATGGGCATAGAGTTTCGGTTTTTCAAGAAAGTTCTGGCGATGATGGTGGTGATGGTAGGACAACAATGTGAATGTACTTAATGTCCCTGAACTGTATACTTAAAAATGGTATATTTTATGTTATGTACATTTCACCACAAGTTAAAGAATAAATAATTTCAGAAATTGCCTCCTATTTTGGGGGATCAAGCTATCCAAGGAGTGGGGTGGGGCAGCCCCCACTACGTAGGCTCAGTGCAGGCCAGGCTCCACAGTAAGAGGGGGTTGAGCTCGGGGTAGAGCATTTGCCAGGGGGGCCATTTGTGGGGCCTGCTCCCTCCCCGTGCCTCCCTGGCCTTCCTCCTGACTCTCACTTAAGCCTCACTCTGCCCGCCCAATGGCTCATCCACGCCCCTCCCTCTGCCTGGGACACTTTCTGCCAGACCTGACTTTTTCTCATCATGGTCTCAGCTCAAATGTCACCTCCTCATTTTTGGACGCTGTGCGTCCACAATAAAACAGCTGCCTTCCCACTCCCTCCCCACTGGCTGTTACAGTGCCCGCCCTCTCAAACATTTGATGTTTTTGCCTACCACTTTCTGGAATGATTGCAGTTACTTGTTCTTGTCCACCGTGCTTTCTAGGTCATAAGCTTTATGCAGGTGAGGTAGTCCAGCAGCTACTGGCAAACCAGACTGCTTGGGTTCAAATCCTGACTCCACAACGAATTAGCTGAGTGACCTTGGGCAAGGTACTTAACCACTCTGTGCCTCAGTTTCCCCATCTATAAAAGAGGAATTATAATAGTTCTGACCCTGTAGGGCTGTTAGGAGGACCGAATGAGTGAACATGTGAAAAGCCTTAGAACAATGTCTGGCATAGTCAGTGAGAAAAATACCGGCTCTTATCACTAGTCGTGGTTGCGAGGGCAAGGCCGCCTCCTGTCTTGTTCAGCACAGAACCTCCGGGGCCCGGCACATAGTCAGCACCCAACAAAATGCTGTAGAGTGAGTGAAGGAAAAAATTCTGCAGAGAAACAAGCTCTGCATGAAATTCAACTTCCTTTGCAAGGATGGGCCTAGGGAGCTGAGCTGGCTCCAAAGGAGGTAAAAGGCCCCCAAGGGGGCTGCGCTGTTCTCTGCTGTCTCCCCCCATGGTGGTGAGGGCAGCCAGCCGGCACTGCGGGCACTGGACGGAGGACAGGTGGGAGCGTGCCTCCGGACAGGGCCATCTGGGTTCAGTCGGGGTCCCCAAAGACATCTTCCAGGCAGATAGGGCGTCCACTCCTTCGCTTTAAAGCCTTTTCCTGTTTTTCTTTTTTCTCCTGTTTCTTTCTTTCTTATCTATTTATTTATTTTCTTCCTCCAAAATATTTACTATTTTACCTTTCAACATTTAAATCTAAAATCAATCCGGAACTGATTTTTGTGCCTAGTGTGAGCTAAGTCAAGACACGTTTTTTTCCATATCAATATCCAAATGACCTTGCATTATTTATTCAAAAGGCCATTCTCCTCCCACTGCCTATCAATGTCCCCTTTGTCACAAACTGGACTTTTTATTTTCTCTCATTTTTGTCACCGGTGTATAGAAGTACTGATTTTCTTGTAGGTATATTAAACCTGTATACAACAACCTTGCTAAATTCACCTACTAATTCTAACCACCTGTATTTAGACGCTTTCAGATTTTCCTGTTACATAGTCACGTCCTTCCTGGATGATGACAGTTTTAGCTACTCTTTCCCGATCTGTATGCCATACGTTTCTTTTTCTTGCCTGATTGCACTGGCTAGGCCTCCAGTATAATGTTGGATAGAAGAGGTGATCAAGATGCATGGAACTTGTCTTATTCCTGATTTTATAAGAAAAGTTTTCAATATTTAGCCCCTGGGTATGATGTTTCTCCTCCTGGGTTCTTTAGGAAGATGTCCCTGCTTCTCAAGGACGGGAAAGCACATGGCGTGACTGGTCTGGTCTGAAGGAATGGAGGGGTGCAGTGAACGCCCCGGGGGACCCAAGCAGGCCACACCACCTCAGCTGAGCCCCTGTTCTCCATCTGCGACGGGGGACAGCCTCACCTCCCCTGCCTCCCTTCCAGCTTTGTCCTTAGGACTAAAAAGGATGACTTTTGTGAAAGCGCTTTTATAAACCCTAAAGGACATCACAGGTAGGACAATGGCTCTGTGCTCACTGTTTGCAGGAGCGAGGATGGCCTGAGGGAGGGCGCAGGAGACCCTGAGCTGGGGTGTATGCGTGTGGTGTGGGTGCGTGTGGCACAGGGGAGGGCGACAAGAAGAGGCAAGGCTGGGCCACTTCAGGTCCTTCACCACCAGCTGAGACAGCCTGGGGCTGGGACCCTCGAGCAGGGATTGTCAAACCCTAGGAGACTCAGAATCCCCTGGAATGCTTGTTAGAGAAACACCGCTGCCCCCACCGCCCGAGTTTCTGTTCAGCAGGTGCTACGGACTGACTGACTGTGTCCCCTCAGAAGTCACATGGTGAAGTTCTAACCCCCAGCAAGATGGTGTTTGGAGGTGACTAGAGTTCAATGAGGTCATGACGGTGGGGCCCTCACAATGGCATGACTGGCCCTAGGGTGACTGCCAGCTCACCTGCTGGGGGTCTGGGCTGACCCCAACAAGATATACCCCCTCAGAGCCGTGAGCAGGGCAGGGGACAGGGATCAGGTTCCAGCCAGGTCCCTTCCCTCCAGCGCTCCCCATCCTGGGCCAGCGATGCCTGACACCCCCCCATCTCTCCCCACCTCCGAGCTGGACTTCCCTCAGGGCTTTGAGCCAAGTGCTGGCCTGCCTCATTCTCTTTCACCAGGACCCAGCACCCAATACCAAGACCACCAGTTCATGGGCAGGCTTCTCTGCTCCCACACCGTGGAATATATTTTGGCTGGGACCAGAGACAAATCTGATTGCTTCCCCCATGTGGCAACAATGCCATCCTGGGCTCAGGCAGGTTCTCCTGCAGCCCTGCCCAGCCTCCCCATCGTTGGTGAAGCAGGATGCTCAATTAAACTGAAAGCCGGTTGACTCAGATCCCAAGCAATTAGGAGTGCCAGGCCCCTCTAATTAACCAGCCGGGCCCTCTCCCTTCCCACCACAGCTCTCCAATAACGAGGGCAGGCAGCCTGCATGCAGGCCCAGCTACAGAGGGGGTGCTGCAACCAGGACCGGTACCAGGGGTTCCACCTGCATGCTCATTGTGGCTGCCGAATGCTGCCAGGGCTCTTGCTGGGGCGGCTCCGTGTGGCCAGGAGCACCTGAGGACCTGCCCTCCAGGCCTGGATCTGGACACTTCCCATGTCAGAGATCCCCCAGCACCCCCTCTCTGCAGCCTGCCCACGCCCACACACCTCATGGGACCCAGGGCTGCAGGCCATTGCAAAAGGTGAGAAGGTAGAGAGTAAAGATGGGAATAAACAGGAGGCGCCCAGAAACTGGTGAGCCCAGAGGGCTCCTGATGCCCCCAATTAGGCCAGTACCATTAGAGCTCTCTCGGACCCTCAGGGATGCCTCCATAACCCCAATCACGACTGTCATTAATTATCCATAACCATTTAACCCCGCTCCCCAAAGGGATCTGTGTGTCTTTACACTGTGCCTGCACCAATAGGCATACAAAAAATATTTGTTGGATGAGTGAATGGATGACATCGTCCTCCCCTCCTGGACACCAGAGAGCCCTTGCAAGGGCTAAAGCTTTGCAGGGGGCTCTGAGGCTAAGACTGGGCCTCCCTCCTGATTCTCCAGGGACTCAGCTCCTAAGTGACCACCACCTGGCACAGTGGCCCCAGGACATTTGAACCTCTGTGACCATCTCCCAGGGCACTCGGGGCCCTATAGACCTGCCTGCTCTGCTCAAATGCAGCTTGGCCCTCAGAGAACTCCTTCTAACAAGCCCCATTTCCTTCCGAAAGATCTCAGCTCTACCCCACATCTTCCCATCCCCATCTCCCCTGTCCCTCCTCCAAGGTTCCCTTGATTCCAAGTCAAATCTGACATCCTCTCCTGTGTCCTTTCTTCTTTCAGCACATTCTCCCTGCCCTCAGGGCCTGCATCCTCACAGTCAAGTGCTGGCCCAGCCTGTCTCCATCTCTGCTGTGCTGCTCTCCCCCTCCTGGAATGCCCTTCGCTCTGCTCTCAGCCTCTCAGAAGCCTGCCCAGCCTTAGGAGCCAGCTCCTCCAGGCAACCCTCCCGATTGCTCTCAGTCTTGGAAACCCTTGTCCCAGCCATAGTCAGCACCATTCTAGAGAATACTGTCTGGACCATCAGGACCTGAGGGAAGTGACCATTCTGGACACCTCTCCTTCTGGATCCCCCTACTCCAAAATTAGCCCACAGTGGACTGTATAAGTGATTGAGTGTTAGGTTTATATGAGGAAGTTGCACAAAAACTGAGGGGTTCCCACTGGCTCAAGCCACGCAATGCTGGAGGGCTACACGGGCTTCTGGAGGCTTTTATATAAATTATGAAACATGCGGCCAACTCTGGGAACTCTGATTTTAAGTTCAAGAAGACATGAACTCTAATAAGGAAAATGCGGGGTGCTATGGGCTGAACTTTGTCCCATCAAAATTCTTATGTTGAAGCCCTGTTCCCCGGTGTGAGTACCTGGGGTCAGGGTGTTTAGTAAGTAATTAGGTTGAATGAGGTCATAAGGGTGGGGCCCTGATCCAATAGGACTGGCGTCCTTATTGGAAGTGGAGGAGACACCAGGGCTCTCTCCACCAAGTGTGGACACAGCGAGGAGGCGGCTGTCTGTGAGCCAGGAGGAGTGCTCTCACCAGACAGCGAACTGGCCAGCACCTTGACCTTGAACTTCCCAGCCAGCAGGACAATGAGAGATCCACTTCTGTTGCTGGAGCCGTCCAGGCTGTTGTATTTTGTTATGGCAGTCTCAGCTGACCAACACACGGATGTCACTAAACCTCTTCTGAGATATGTGGGAGGTCAGGCCATTCCTGATAACACATGGGAAGTCTGAACAGCTAGGACCTTGAAGTGGATTAATAATACTAGCCATGATACTAACAACAATAGGTACCCTTTACTGAGTGTTTGCAATGGACCTGACACTCTGCTAACAGCTCCCCCGTCTCAGCTCATTTACTCCTCGCACCCCCAATGATGGCATAAGGTTTACTATCCCATTTCCAGATGAAGACACGGAGGCCCAGAGAGGTTAAGCGACTTGCACAAGGTCACCGTGCTGTGGCTGGGCTGACACTGTGATCCAAGGCCATGCGCATGGGAACAGCACTTAGTGGAAAGTCCAGGTGGACCGCCACCCCCTTGCCACGCAGGATGGACCAGGTGACCTCTTGCCCTGGCCCATTTGCAGTCCAGGACCCCCTTTCCTTCTTAGGACCCTTTAGCACCATCTCTTGTCCTTTCCAATCTGCTGAGAACACACTGAAGAGACTGATTCTCTTAGTGTATAGCCCCATCCCTATGTTGCCTTGTCCCCAACCCCATCGTCTCCCAGTGACAGCCATGACCTCCTCACTTGTCTCCTGCTTTCACTCGATGTCCCCCTGCAAGCCACTCCCCAGACAGCAGCTAAGCTCATCTCTGAAAAACACAAATCAGATCATGTCACACTCCTGCTTAAAATGCTCCACTGGCATCCCATTAAACTAGAATCAAATCTCCACTCCTGACCTTGACCCGTGAAGCTCTATGTGACCAGCTGTGCCCACCTCTCGCTCCCTCTTCCCCAGATGCCTTTCTTAGTTCCTTGAACGTGCCCAGCTGGTTTGTGTCTCAGGGCCTTCATGCTTGCTATTCCCTCTGCCTGGAACACTTTTCCACCTGGATCTTTCCAGGGCTGGTTCCTGCTTGTGTCTGGGTCTGAGCTCAGAGAGGCCCTCCCAGTCATTCTCTATCCCACTGCCCTGTTTTAATTCACTACAGAGCCCTCAGTTTACTAGACATTATTTTGTATTTGTTTGTTTGTTGTCTCTCTTCTCCCAACCCTGGAAAATAATCTCCGTGAGAGCAAGGACTTTATCTTGCTCACAGTATCCCCAGCACCTCGAACAGGGCCTGCACACAGTGGGCCCTCTACTATTCACAGAGTGAATGAATGAATGAATGACACAATCTTCTCAAGGATGGATGAAGGAAACCCCCAAATGCCCATCATTCGGCTGTGGCCCCAGCCAGCACCCTCTCCTCCCACTTTTACCCAGGAACAAGTCCCCTCAGAAGCTCAAAGGGCTCCTCACCTCACCACCCAAGCCAGGGCCTAGTCCTCAGTCTGCTGCAAAATAAGAACAATTTCTAACGTCCTGCAGACCAGCCCAGCGCTCCAGGGTACGGGGATGGGGGCGGGAGCGGGGGAGGGTGGCAAGAGTGCCTGGAAGAGCCTTTCCCCCACCCCCACCCCCAGCTGAGGTCCTCCCCTGAGAGGGCCACTGTTGCCTAGGAAACGGCTCTCCAAGGAGCGGCTGGCATTAACCCTTCAGCCGCCAGAGGCAGCAGTCTGCCTCTGTGACGAGGCCCCAGACATTTCCAATGAAAGGAAATGTGGTTCTGCCCCGTCTTCGTGGCCCTGCAGACCTGGACATTTACAGCAGTTGTGGGATGGAGGGGCAGACGGAGGGAACAGGCTGCTGGGCCCATGTTCCAAGGCAGGAGCCACACAATATAACCCCGCCTGCCCAGGTATGGGGAGCAAGACATTCCCGAGTCCCCGGGCCCACTACCCATGCTGGTATCTAGTCCACGGCCCATGGAGGGCTTAAGGAGGAGCCGACACACGATGCCCACCCTCCCTGACACCCAGGTGCCCGCCCACCTCCACTGTTCTTGGGACCCTTCACCAGTTAATCTACATTCCTCAGCCCGGTTCCTCACAGGTCAGAGAGCAGGGGAGGAAAATGGAAATCCTGGCTTATCTGAAGTCATGGCTTTCCATTTAGTTAGGCAGATTCACCTTTCTGTGCCTTGGTTCTCTCACCCAGCTTTTGAATGCCATGAAAATGCCTTTGTCAAGACTGCCAGTGGCCTCTGTGTGGCCAGGTCCATGCCAACTTCTTTGACTTCCCTGGATTTTACAGTCCTCTCAACTCTTAATACCCCACCCCCAGTCTTCTATCCCCTGTGATTTCTTCTCAGAATTTACGACTTCCTGAAATCTTATTTATTTGATCATTGCTTGTTTTCGGTTCCCTCACTCAATGTAATCTCAAGAGAGAAGGTTCCTTCTCTGTCTTGTTCACAATAACTCCAGGCTTCAAAGAGCGACTGGCACATGGAAGTTACTTGAGGATCGGTTCCAGTAAAACTAGAGTGAAAAACAAAAAAAGTCTTGGTCTCTTGGGAACAGTGTCTCTAAACTAGGAGGGCAGAAAAAGGAAGTCCCATGATGACAGCTGTGCAGCAACCAGTCTAAGCTGGAGCAGATATAAGAATCTAGAAGGGTTTCTGGCAGGGAAAAAAAATGCAGGCTCCATGCAATGGAGAGCAAAGTTGAGATGCTAAATATTTTTTTTTTTTGAGATGTTAAATAATCTTGAGGATTGGAAGGCATGTTTTTCTTGGGTCAACAAGAAAAAGAAAGGCAATAAGAAACTCTAGGGAAAACAAAAAGTTATTTATAAAAGTATTGGACTCAATATGAAACAATTTAATATGTGGCACAATTTAGACAATTTCTCCAGTATAAGAAAAGGAGAAAATCCATTTGACCTTGCTGCCAAATCACCGTCATTTGAGAGGCCAAGGACCTAGAGGCAGGCCAATAGAATAGAAAGTACAATCCTAGCACACTGTTTGCCCCTGAGGAGAACTGTATTTACTTAATACCAACTAACAACATTTATTGAGTATTTAATGTGCCAGGTGAGGTTTTAAGAGCTTTGCATAGAATAGTTAATCCTCACAACTCTCTAAGATACATATGATCATCATCCTTATTTTACAAATGAGGCATGACACGTTAGCAAGTTTCCTGAGGTCACACGGCTAGGGGGAGAGCTGAATTCACATCCAGGCCTATGAGACCCAGAGGCAGCCATAGAAACCAGGCCATTTGACCTTCAGGCCCCAATCCTTCTTGCCAAGAAGCACAGGATACCATGTGCGCCCACAGACACGCACAAATACACACATACAACACACACGCCTGGGAGGCAGGATGCAAAGCCACAGAGCAGCAGCAGAGCTGGTCCAGGCTGGGTAGCCAGAGTGGCAGGGCCAGAACAGGGCCTTACCTTCCGACAGTCCTTGCAGAAGACCGATGAGCTTCCCAGGAAGCCCAGCACCTCCCCGCAGAGCAGACACTGGGAGAGGCCGTTCCCCATCACGTTCCGCCTCATGGTCTCCAGCCGCTCCACCAGCCGCCTGCAACACAGGACTCGAGTCAGCTGGAACGTGCTTTCTGTCTCCAACCCAACCACTGCCCAGCCATGGTTGCCATGGGGCCCCAACACTAAACCATGCCCCATGTGCTGTTCCCTCGCCTAGGGTACTGTTCCCTGCCCCACCCCTTCCTCTGGCTAACATCATTTATTCACTCACCAACTATTAATTGAGGACCTATGAAGTGCCAGACAGTGGGAATATTGTGACAAGCAAGCCAGAGACAGACATGGTCCCTACTCTCACGGAACTTACATTCAATAAAGGAAGAAAGTCCAGAAACAAGCAAACTGACTTCAAACAGGGGGAAGTGCTAGGAAATAAAATAAACAGGAGGAGGAAGATTGAGGGAGACAGGGGCATGTTGAAGGTGATCAGTGAAGGCCCCCTGAGAACATCTGAGCTGTCAGCCAAAGGCTGACAAGGACCAAACCACGTGAAGAGCTGGCAGGGGGGGAGCATTCCAGGCAGAGGGGACAGCAAGTGCAAAGGCCCAGGGGTGAGAAAGGGTTTGCACATCAGAACAGTCAGAAGGCCAGTGTGGCTACTCCCTCATGAGCGAGTGGGAGCCTGGGATAAAAGGAGGCTGGAGGGGCGAGGAAAGGCTGGATTACATGGATTTTGTAGGTCACAAAATGGAGTTTGGATTATTTTCAAAGATCGACGTGAAGTTATTGAGGAGCCTTATGTGGAGGAGTGATTTGATCCGAGTGACATTTTTAAAAGCTCACTCTGCTGCTGTGCAAAGTCAGGATTGCGGGGGGAGTGCAGATGAGGAAGCCGGGGGAGGGGGGGGGCGGGGGGGCGGACAGGGGGGACGGGGAGGGGGGTTGTCCAGGGAGGGGGGATGGAGCATGGGACAGGCTGGATTTCAGAGGCAGCATTGATGGAATTAGGGTGAGGGGGGTAAGAGAGAGATCCAGGATGACGTGGAAGCTTTTGGTTTGAGCAACGGGGTGGGCAGAGAAGCTGGAGGAAGAAAGAGAAAGAGGTCCCCCCTGAACCTGCAGATGCCGAGGTCCAGGAACATCCCCCGAGCCCCGCTAAGCGTGGGGTAGGTGCCTCTCCTCGGGGTCTTACGGCCCCTCCGCCCACTGTGACCTCCGTTTCATGACAACCTGTAAGACTACAACCTCCACAAGACTGGCAGCCACTTCTGTTTTGTTGTCCACTGTATCTCAAGTGCCCAGTGGACTCTCGGTGAAAATTCTTGAATGAATGAAGGACGGTGTGGGGGTACAATATCTTCTCTAATTCTCACAACCCCTCAGTGAGAAGGATGCTATTTTCCCGTATTTTAAAGATGAGAAGACTGAGGCTCAGAGATGTGAAGTCACTTGCCAAGATCACACAGCTCCTAAGAGGTGGAGCAGGGCCATGCCCAGTCCCCCTCCACCGCCCCCCCAGCTCATGGCAGCCCACGCTCTCCCCTAGGTGATCAGGCTCTGCCTGGGGGCCAAAGAAGAAGAGACTGGGCTGAGGCTGCCTCTACCCATGTGCCCTCCAGCAAGCACCCCTGACTTCCACAGGGGTCACTGTCCCTCCCCCAGGGACCTGCAGGGCCCCAGGGGCAAACCCAGCTTCAGCTCTGGCCTGACTCACTTGCCTCGGGGACCCCCCCGTCAATATGACCCTGTGCCTCCTAACTCACGGAAACCCCCGGGATGCACCTCCTTCTTCAGAGATGATTAACCTGAGGCCCTGCCTTCCGGGTCACTCCACACCCCTGCCAAACCCAGTGCTCACAGTGGGGACAGACAATGGGAACAGCACAGGGAAGGAAAAACAGCAGCCCAGCGGGTGAGGGGGGCACAAATGCTTCCCACTCTGGGGAGCCCATGTGAAACACACCTACCGGCTCCCAGCATGCCCTCCTGGGGGAGCCCCAGGGATGCAGCGCTGGCCTGTCAATCACCAGCGCAGGCACATTCAGGTCTGGAGGGGGCTCTGCAGGGCCCTAGGGCTGGGTCTGTAAGAGGGCGGGGCCACAGCCAGGTTGGGGGTGGGGAGGCAAATGACAGGAAAAGACAACTGGTCTGTCTGATGTAAACCCTTTTTGTAATAACATGATAACAATATGCCAGTATTATTGAAGCGCAGGCGGCAAACTCTGGACAGCAGTGGTCTGTGTAGTGGGGCCTTCACTTTCTAGAACTGTGCATTTCTGCAGTGTCTGACTTTTTCAAATGATGATTTATTTAATAGAAAAAGATAAACAGAAGAACAAGGAGACCAGAATCAAATTAATTCCTGCCCGATGCAATGCACGGCACATGCGTTTTCCTCCTCTGGCGCTCTGTTGCGTTTTTCACATTGCCTAGGAAGTATGAATCGCTTTTGTAATTAAACAAACAACAAAAGACACAACGAAGCTGTCTGAAGACTGTGTAGGAGTCAGCGCTGGATGCTGGAGGCCAGGAGAAGAGCTCAGAACAAGCTGAGCGCAGCTCCTGTTGGAGTCTTTGATGAGACCACCCACTGCTCAGGCTCGACTTGAATTCCTGCCCGGCTGAACCACACGACCCTTCTGTGTGCAGAGCTCCACAGCCGCTGGCGCGTTTTGACACACTCGTTCATCCTCCCCCACCCCGGGGCCCGCACACCAGCCGCTACCCACACCTCACAGAGGGGTACTGTGCAGCTTCAATGGGCCGGGTTACACGTCTACACTGCAGGTGTGTCCAGGCAGAGCTGACTCACTCGCAGTGGCGAGAAGCCAGCACTAGGCTGCCCGACTCCCCACCGGCCGACCTGGTGCTAGGCGCCCTCGCTCTCCCCTCACTCATCGCCCTCCCGCCCAGCTGGGGAGCAGCCCTCACCCGATCCTGTGCTGCTCCATGACGTCTAGCCGCTCGGCCCTCTGGATGACCTGCAGGATGGCCTCCAGCTCAGCCGGGCTGAGGCACTGGCTCTTCCTCTGCTTCTCCGTCTGGTAGGTGTGCACAGACCAGCCCGTCTGCAGCCTCGAGAGAGATCACAGATGCCTTGAGGGCATGCCCGCCACATCCACAAAGCCCCCCCTGAGAAGAGTCTGGGGACAGCCCAGCTGCTGGGTGCCGGGGACAAGGGGTTCAGGGAAGAGGGCAGACATCAGGCTCCAAGCCGGTTCTGCCACCCACCAGCTACCCGGCTCCGCAAAGACGCGGCAGCACCTTAGCAGCTTGGGGAGCAGGGGCAAATGCACCGCTGTGCAAATGGAGAAGGCCACTGCCACAGCGCGTGCGGTTTCGAGGGAGAAGCATGGAAGACTATCAAGAGAGGAATGAAAACCTAGATCTGAGTCATACAAGAAAGTGAGACGGATTTACGATGGGAGAGGAGAGAATGGTAATCAGGTTAAAATCGAAACTTGAGGATAAAAGGAGACTCACATTTTGAAAACTAGAGGTTCCAGGCCAGGAGGGCATAAGAGCTGCACAAGAGGAGGGGTGGTGAGGACAGGCAGGACGGCACGGTGTGGGGCTCAGGCGTCTCCACTCCCCTGGGTTGCGGAAGTGACACCTCCTGAGGCTGTGACCAGGGACTAAAGGGAAGAACTCAAAGCCTTCCTGTTTTTCTAGATGGGGAGAAAGTGGCGGCAGCAGACCAAGCCCCAGACTCCCTGCCCTGGGTCCCAGCTTCTCCAACACATTGTGTCAAGTGCTAGGAACACTGAGATGGACAAGATGGCAAAGTCACCACCTTGGAGAACTACAACATGCTGGGGAGACAGATGCCCAATCAATTACACAAATATGTATTCAATGAAAAACTATAAGAGCTATTCATTCAATGCGTTTGCACTGAGCATCCACTGTGATGGGCTCATTCGGTGCTGGGACATGCCGCTGGGCGGGACACACAGGTGAGCGTCAGGAGGATGTACAAAAAAGGGGAGCTGTCTTAGTCTGGGGGTGCGGTTCGAGAAGGGCTTCCCTAAGGAAACGACAAGATTCTCTGATGCAAGACACAGAGTAGGAAGATGAGGACGTGGATGCTTTCCTGGTGGTTCCCTGACACAACATGGACACTGGTGGTCTCCCGTCACTGCGCCATCAAGCTATTGCAGCCAACAGCTCTTGCATGGCCAGCACCGTGTTAAGTTAGGAGAGCTACAAAGCACATCCTTTCTCTGTCCGGACAGAGGGCTGGTGGAGGTGATGGACTCAGACCCTGGAATCTACTCGAAGGTCTTATCTATCGGCTCTGTCCCTTCCCAGGTGTGAGAATGTGGGCAGCTGTTCATCCTTGCTTTCCTGAGCTGTCTCTTTAAGGGACACCATGAGGATTAAATGAGGCTCAAGTATAAAGTGCTTTGCATATAGAAGTGCCTGATTGCTTAATAAGTGGCAGTTAATGATGATACTACAATTATCAGGGGTGGAACCATCAGGAACGGCTTGACCACAGGAGGAGTGTTTGTGTGGGGTTTTGCAGGATGAATAGGTGCTTCCCAATGGAAGGACGGAGAGGGCGTCTAGCCATAGGAATGCGCACTTGCAAAGGTATAAAGTAATGCACTGTATTTGGGGGGCCAGGCTTCTAGACGGCTTATTTCTCCCACTAAAAAAAACAGAGCACTGGTCAAGACCAACACTTTTTCAAGGGATCCTCACAGAGCGGGGGGGGGGGGGGGGGGGGGGGGGGACAATGGGTGGGAAGAGAAAGGGCTGGAAGAGAAAGGAAGTGGGGGCAGGCCGGAGCGGGAGGGGGAGGCAGGGGCACATGCCAGCCTGCCTTCTGAGCGCTGGGCAGACCCAGGGGCTTTCGGTTCTGAAAAGAAACACTCCCCCACCCCAAGCTGCTAGTTTTCACTGTCTGACCATTTCAGAAACTCAGGTGGTCAGTGATTGGCAAGGACACCCTCTCAGTGTGGCCTTCTAGGCCAGCAGAGGAGAACTGGAAAATGGCCCCCAAACTGAGGGCACTCCTCCCACGGGAAGAAGGCAGGCGGAGGAACACAGAGATGGAGGGCAGGGCACGAGCACTGCCACCCATCCCAGGGGGCGAGGCTCCCCTCCAGCTCGCTCTGGCCCCGCTCCAGCCCAGGGCCTACAGACCTCCTCCCTTGGACCTCTGTCATCCCGCAGGCAGGCCTCCCCATCTCTCAGGGGAGGAAGAGGCGGGATACAGTTGGAGGGCTTCTAAAGGCAAGTGAGAGCTCATTAGCCTCCTGGCCTGGGGAGCCCACATGCAGCTGCTACCGACAGCCTTTCCAGGCTCCCTCAGGGCATCCTCCAAGCCTCCTTTTCTGCCTCCAGCTGATCACCCACCAGCTCCGACAATTTACGTCTTTTCATCCAACCTCCTTCCCAGGCTTACTACCCTGGTCTGGTCAAGCCCTGACTCCCACTTACGGCCACGGCTGCCACTGAGCATCTTGTTCCCCTGCAATGTCCCCTCCACATAGCCAAATGAGGCCACCCCAAGGCTGCTAGGTGTAGACGGGGCTGCAACCCCCAGAGAAGAAGCTTCAGCAATGCCCAGCACCCACCTGTACGTCCCCCGTATGGTGCCCTTGTCTCTCAGCTCACCTGGCCTCACAAGGTGTGTGTCACCAACAACTGCCCCTAGTTCCCTTGCGTTCTGGGCTGCGTGCTGTCTCCAGGCCTTTGCTCAGGCTGTGCTCTCCACCTGGGGTGCCTGCCCCTCTCCCTAAACCCCCTTTCCACCTGGCTCACTGCTGTTCTTTTTAAAGACTCTTTTACACATGATCTTCACCAGGAGGCTTTTCCTTGATCCCTTCCAAGATGGGTTAAAAGTCCATTCTCAGTGTTCCCATGAGGCCCAGGCATAGCTCCACCACTGAGCTTAAACACGACTATGAGGCAATGTGGGACCCTCTGTCTCCCCCTCCAGAATGTGAGTCTCTGGAGGACCAGGCCCTGCCCCATCCGGCCCCTGCCCCTCTCTCCATCTTCCCTTCATGCCACTCACTCCCTCATTCTCTGCATTCAAGCCACACTGGCCTCCTGTCAGGCCCTCTGTATGCCATGTTCCTTCTGCCTCAGGACCTTTGCACATGCTGTTCCTCCCACCTATAAGCTCCTCCCCCATATTTCCATCTAACATTTGCCCCTCCTCCAAGACTTAACATAAGCATCACACTCTCAGGGAAGCCTCTCCCAATCCCCCCTTCATTAAGACTAAGTTGGCACCCCCTTCACCCTCACTGCCTGTTTCCACTGTCAGAGTCACTGCCTGTGGGTGATTATCTGTATAACACTCACCTCTCCCCACCAGTGCCTTAAGACAAGGGACTACATTGCTCTCGTTTGCTGCTGTGCAAGCAGTGCCCAACACACAGGAGGGGGTTAGCAAACGGCTGATGTCGCCTGGAAGACAGACCTGAGCTGGAGCCACAGCAGGTAATTTCCCAGGCTTCCCCTGGGCATAGCGCCTGGCTGCGGGGGCTTGTAGTCCTGGCATTACAAGGAGCCTGGCATTACAAGGAGCACACCCTGGGGGAGGAGATAAAAGCATGGCTCTTCTAAAAGGTGCTATAACAGCTTTTGGCTGCTGAGTGCAAGACAAGGTCAGGGAGAACTGAAGGGAACGCTGTGGGGGAGGTCACCAGGGGTCACCCTAGGCCCTAGTACAAGAACACAGCTCTCCCCAGCTCCTCGTGTCCTGCTGGGGGACACGTCACCTCGCCCAGCATCAGAGGAGAGAGAAAGCGGGGCTGGCTTCATCCCTCATCTCCTTCCCCCCGCGGGGGCTCTGCGGGGCTGGAAGGAGCTGAGCCATCCCAGTGAGAGGGACAAACTGACCGTCATGCAAAGTTTCCTGCAATCGCGCAGGACTCCACTGTTCCTGCGCGTTTGGGATTCACTTTTCTATCTCTGTTTGACGTTTCAGCTCTGTCCCCTTGCAGGCTCATAACATCTAACTGCAGAGTTCTTGAACTTGGTCCCATTGGGGAAACGCTGGCTCCCGGAATTGGCAGGATCTGCAGGTGAACGGGCGCTGTTGGGCTTACTGGATGCCAGGGATCCCCAATTCCCCAGAGGAGTGCAGAGGACTGGAAGGCAGGAGAGGCACCCGGGCGCCCCTGGTCTCCAGCCATGGGGGGGATGGTCCGTGGACACAGCCTGACATAACTGGAGCAGATGGGTCGCCAGGCTAAGGGATAACAGGAAAACCAGGACCCCAAGGGGACAAATCAGAAACAGAGAGACCCTGACATGAGTGGAGGAGACCTGGGATCCCTCGAGGCTGGCTGGGCGTCTCAGCCCAGGGACAGCTCTTCACTCATTTGACCAGCTCTGCTCTGTCCTGTCTGTCGGCGCCAGGCACTCAGCTGTGAAGTGGGCACCCAGAGATCAGAGGCTTCCCGCCTCCAGGAGCCCCAGGACTGAAGGTTCAGTGACAGAGGGATGTCGACTCTAACAGAGAAGGCAAAGGAAGCTGTCTGGCTCTCCGCAGTCTGCTGCGGTACAGAGAACACAGGGTTGGGAGTAGATGGACCCGAGTGTGGTCCCAGCCCTGCCACTCACAACCGAAGCGACCTAGGCAAAGCCAGCCTCACTTTCCTCCTCTGAAAAATGGGGACAAATTTCCACACGGTGGTTAAATGAGTGAATGGTTGTTAAGTGCCCAGCTCAGGGCCTGGGGTATGGTGTGCATCAGACAAGCACTTGTGTCCAAACTTCTTTTTCTGCGTCTCTGGAACTGAAGCTCACCAAAGAAAGGAGGGGAGCAGGGAGGGGGAAGGAAGGCGTGGCGGGGCCCTGGGGTACTCACTTGGCTCGCAGGGCAAGCTGCCGATCATTGGGGCAGACCCACTGATCACTCCCGCTGCCAAAGATGGTGTCGGCCATGGCCTGGAGCGCCCAGCCGGGGGAGGGGGTCACATCTGAGGTGAGAAGAGGGAAAAAGAAAGAGCAGGTCACTGGCAGGGGTGCAGGTGGCAGACAGGGTCCCTCAGATGGCAGACATCGGCCCCTCCAACCTATCTCAGTACATTGCTCTCCACTGATGCCCGGAATCGCACCATCAGAATCACTCCTCCAGCTAAACTGTTCCCTGAAAGCTCCTCTTTCAAAAAGCTCACAGTTCTAGGAGGATCATGCGACTAAGTGACAAGATCAGACATAACTGGCAGGACATCAAAGGGTTAGAATCACACAGGAGAGAAGAGGCACACCTCCTCAATTTTCCACTTAGTGGGCCAGCCATGGAGAGCGCTGACCCCGGCTCTTCCAAGTGCAGCCCCTGCCGTCCTCTGCACATCGCCCAGCAGGAGGGGCTGGGCCAGGGCAGACGGCCTGACAGCCTGGGCAAACCCCACACCGCTCCCAAACCCGGGGGACCCGGAGTGGCGACCCCAGGTACACACATGCAGCCGGAGCCACCCGCCTTCCTCAGCTCTGCAAACAAGGTCTGCACAGACTCTGCTCCCCGGGAGGTTCCGCCAACGATCACCGTGCTCTGCAGAGTGGGCAGGCAGGCAGGGGACGGTGGCTGCAGCCATGACCGCCACCTGCACAACTGCAGGGGGTGCTGCCCACTGGGACTACAATGAAAATGGCACCCTCGGGAATCCTGCAGGGAGGCGGGCCTGCTCCAGACCTTCCTGGTGGTTTAACTTGTGCAGTCCAGCTTAGCTGGCTCTCTCGGGGCCACCAAGGATATGTGTTGGGGGAGAGAAGAGAGGGGAAGAGAAAGCTGAGTTTGAGGGTATCTCAATCCCTGCGCAAAGATGAGGGGCTGTACTGAGCTATCCACACTCCCTGGTCTGCGCCCACCTGCACCAGTGGTTCTCAAACACAGGACTCCCGCACACTCAAAAATTATTCAGCTTGGAATTTAGTCTGGCAGTTCCTCAAATGTTGAACGGAGTTACCATATACCCAGAAACGACTTCTAGGTATATACCCAAGAGAACTGAAAACACGTGTCCACACACAAAAACCTATACGTGAATGTTCACAGCAGCATTATTCCTAACAGCCAAAAAGTGGAAACAATTCAATGTGCGTTCAATTGAATGTCAATTCAATTCAATGTCAACTGATGAAGGGCACAATGCGACATATCCAAACAATGGGATATTATGCGGCCACAAAAGGGAATGAAGTACTGATACCTGCTACACATGGATGAACCTTGAAAACACAATGCTAAGTGAAAGAAGGCAGACATGAAAGACTACACATTGTGTGGTTCCATTATATGAAATGTCTAGAATGTTCAAATCCACAGAGACAGGAAGGAGACGGGAGGTTGTCAGGAGCTGGGGTGGTGGCAGGGAGAGGAAAGAACGAGGAATGACTGCTAATAGGTTCAGGGTTTCTTTTTGGGGTGATGAAAACGTTCTGGAATTAGATAGTGGTGATGGTTGCATGACTTCGGGAATAAATTAAAACCACTGAATTGTATCCTTTAAAAGTGTGAATTTTGTTGTTGTTGTTGTTGAGGAAAATTGGCCCTGTGATAACATCTGCTGCCAATCCTCCTCTTCTTTGGCTTGAGGAAGATTAGCCCTGAGATAACACCTGTGCCCATCTTCCTCTGCTTTTGTATTTGGGTTGCCACCACAGCACGGCTGGTGAGTGATATAGCTCTGCGCCCAGGATCCAAACCTGTGAACTCAGGCCACCAAAGTGGAGCATGTGGAACTTTAACCACTTGGCCACTGGGCCAGCTCCCAAAAGTGTGAATTTTATGGCATGTGAACTACATCTCATTAAACTGCTATAAAAATTCTTGACAGGCCAGCCCTGGGGCCTAGTGGTCAAGTTTGGTGCACTCCGCTTCAGTGGCCCAGGTTTGGTTCCCAGACGCAGACCTACACCACTCAGTGACAGCCATGTTGTGGTGGCAACCCACATAGAAAATAGAGGAAGATTGGCACAAATGTTAGCTCAGGGCAAATCTTCCTCTGCAAAACAACAAACAAAAAAACTTGAGAACTCCAAATGATATGAGCTATAGTTACTGATATTTACCATATTAGAAATTAAAACTGAGGAAAAACTTTAAAATTATTAATTCACCAAAAAATCATAGACCCATTAGATGTTCACATATTTTACAAAAAAAACCACTATATTTTCAAAACAAAAACAATTAGTGAGAATATGGCATTGTTTTACCTTTTTACAAGTCTTTGTAATGTTTGGCTTAACAAGACAGTTGGATGGTCATAGCTGATTTTTCACTCAATCTTTTGCCACATATGGTTTTGTTAAAGTGCATGAAGGACATCAAGACTCCCACAGATATGTACTACTGTCGGAAAAGAGAGGACTATTTTAATTGCCTTTCCAGATAATTGTGGATATTCTTTCAATTGCACCAAAATGCAACAGATGGTAGCTTCTTAAAGATTAGTTCCAATGTGGCATCTAAAATCCTATCGACGAACTTTTCATCTTCTGCACATTTGTGAGAGAATGAGACCAAGCGTCTTGTTATTCTTATGAAAAGTTTTGATTTTGCGGACCCCCTGAAAGGTACTCGGGACCCCCGGACCATGGTTTGAGAACTGCTGTTCGAGCCCAAAGTCACCCATTTCTGTGATGACCACCAGGGGGCAGCCTGCGGACTGCCGTTGACTGACCCACACAGGGACCAAGCCCACGACATTCACCACAGTGGCCTCTCTGTCCCATTCAGCACATCCAAGCAGCAGCGGGAAATAGACCTGGGGACCCTAGACCTCAGGAGCCACGCGTGGAGACCCCACAGCCAGGCCCACGCAGGGGAGGGCTGCTGGGGTGCCACGGTCATCAAAGACCTCGCATCTAAAGTCTTGACCTTCTTCCAAATGAGGCTAACACAGAATCCAGGAAAACGCAGACAGAGTCAAAAACGACACGCTTATCAAACAACTTTAAACCGGTGTCCCACTTCCAGCCTTTTCCGCATGATGGTTTGTTTTGTTTTGCTTTTTAAAATTTCTGTTATCTTGTGAATAGCACGGTCACATCGCGGTGTGGGTGTGAAAAGCGTTATTCGGTTCCACGTAAACATTTAAAACATACTACAGCTCAGGAGCCCTGAATCCTTATTATTATTTTTAAACATTCTGGGAGCTTCAAGAAATGGAAGTGATGGGGGTCTCCCTGACCGGGACAGGCTGTGCCAGGGTAAACCGGGTGTCCCGGCGGCAGCCACCTGTCATCGCCTCACAGGTGTCGTCGCTCCCGCCTTGGTCTGCAGGGGGCACCAGGTCTCGGGCCACTGCTCCCAGGATGGGAAGGCTTTGAGCCTTCCTGCCTACCCTGGGCAGCTGGGCACAGCGAGGATGGGCACAGAGAGGATGCAGTGGCCCATCTGCTCTGCCAGGCACCCCCACAGAGGCAGGGGTGCACCAGTGTTGACCCCAGAGGGGAGGAGCAGGCCAGGGAATCTCAGAGTGGGAATTTCATCTTCTCCAGAAGCTTCTGAACCAAAAGTGTGTGGAGCTGGGCAGGGGGAGGAGCTGGGGTCCTGTGCTCTCGTGCTCAAACCGTCATCACCTCTTTTATGGGGGGACAGGTGGGGACATCCAGGAGAAGACAGCAGCAAACACAGGTGGAGACGCAGCCATTCCTCACAGCCCCAAATGAATCTCTAGGGAATGAACTCTTTCGGTCCCCTTTGGGCCACTTCCTAGGGGGCCAGACTTTTGGGATCACTGGTAAGGGAACCCCCAAACTAACATTTATCTGTCCTCTGAGCCATTTAGGGTCCAGTCCTCTACATTGTTTTTCTAATTTTAGCCAAAACAACTCTGCGACCACCCACAGGCTATTCTGTTCTGTTCTTCCTAAATCTAATCATTATTCTTTTCTGGTCAGCAAAAGAGAAAAGAGAGAGGTTAAGAGACTGAGGAAAGGTCACACAGCTAACTGTGCCAGTCTCCTAACCCTTAACCAAGATTACTTTCTCTGCGTCCTATCAGGGCCGTCGGCACGGAAGGAAGGGTTGTACAGCAGGGAGGACGGTGGAAAGAAGACTCAACTAGGAAAGAAAAGAGCCATGAAAATCTAGCTTTTATGCGAACTTACTGGAAGGCAAGAACAAGTCAGTTGTCTTCCCTGGGCCTCAGTTTCCTCATCGGTACCCGAGGGAGATGAAACAGACAGGCTGGAGGGACTGCCCTGTGCAGTTCCAACACTTGACCCCGCCCTGCCGAGCTGCAGGAGGGAGGCCTGGGCGCAGGCAGGGACTGAGGAAGGGTCTTAGGGTGGGAGGCTGGCGGCTGCCCCAAGCCAGGAGGTGGGATCTGAGCCCCCACCCCAGCCTAGTCCCCAGGGCAGAGAAGAGAAGGACATCCCAGTGTCCCCCACCCCTCTCGCTCCCGCAGCTTCAGGGAAGATGGGCCTGCAGAGTCAAATGCTATAGAGATGTCTAAGGAGATGAGAGGATGTTGCCTTTCGGGACCTGGGGCCATGGGTACTGGCTGGCAGGGTCTTCAATGATGGTAAGTTTGTGGCTGAGCATGTCCACGGGGGTGGCTCCGAGCAAAGACTCAGGACCCTGCCCAGGGACTGCTGTGCTCGCCCTGTGCTGCAGCTGGCACCTCAGAAGGCACAGCTGTCCTTCATCCACAGACAGCAGCCTCAGGACAGACGGTGCGAGAGGAAGGGCAGCTGGGGGAGCCACACTTAGGAAGCTGCCAACGGAGCCAGCTTAGGTTCCCAAACCTCTTCAGTCTGAAGTGGCTGCCAGCTCCCTGACTTGCCAGCCAACTGTCCCCGGCTCGCACACCCCCTTAACCAGGGGGCTGCTCTGCCAGGCTACATGCTCACCACTACCCAACACACACCTCCTGGGCTCTGCCCGCCTCCAGCGGGAGGGCCCCTTCCCCAGGCCCTGCCGCATCAGGCCCATGCCCTCCTACGAGGTGGGTCCTTAGACCTCCCAAAGAACAGTGCCCCGTGAGTTCAACATGGACCGCACCCCTGCTTAATAAATGCCAATCTGTCCTAGACAGAAACCAAATGATGAGGGGACAAAACAGAGGTCTAAAGGTGAGCAAAAAGCAGGCATTCACGAGGGGGAGGACGGGACTGGCCAAGGGCCCAGAGGGAGCAGAGGCAGGGTGTCTGCAGAAGGAGGGCCACCTGGTGCGCTGGCCTTCCTCTGTCAACGAGGGGAGAAGGGGTACCCAGGCCGGGCCTGCGGCTCAGGTCCTTCCAGCTGTGAGGAAAGAGGCTGTGGGGAGTGTGTGTGTGTGTGTGTGTGTGTTCTGCGGGGGAAGGAACACGGTCATGGTGTGTGTGTGCACGTGTGTGAGTGTGTTCTGCGGGGGAAGGAAGAGGGTCCTGGGGAAGTGGGGGTTCTACCTGAGAACCGGCCCCAGACACCTTCCTTCTATTGACAGGTCTCCATCTCTCCTTCCCCAGAGGGCTGTGGGCTCCCCAGGGGGCCTTCATCCTCCTACAAAGTGGATGTTCGCTGAACCTCTGTTCAATTCAACTGATTTCATCAGAGCGACGGCCTTTCCCAGACACAGAGGAACTCAGGCAACGAGCCAGACGTGCTGGGAGCAGAGCTGGGCTCCAAGCGCGCTCTGCGACTTGCCCACGCGCAGGCAGTCTGTCCCCCAGGATTCCCCACAGCGGAGTCAGCGCCCAGGGGCTCCTGACAGCAGAGCCGCCTCCCCCCGCAGGGGCCAGCGTGCCTTCCAGGCCTGCAGGTGCCACCTGCCCCCCGCTGGGCGAGACAAGCCAGGCTGCACCCATAAGCGTTTCTCCACCTGCAGCGCAGGGGCTCAGGGGACCCCATGAGGGGACAGGAACGGAGTTGCCTGGTGACGATTTCCTGAGAAAATTCCCAGGGGATGGAGGTCCGTGAGCCCCAGGCAACTTTCTGAGGCAGATCTCAGCAAACAAGCACATTCTGACAGGGAGATCCAATTCTCCTCTCCCCAAGCCGGCTTTGGGCAACCTCACGTGGCATCTCCACAGAACATTACAAAGAAAACACCCTACGCCGGCCCATCACCCACCCCCAGAGAAGAGTCCTAACATTTTAATGTAAGAGCTTCTCATTTTTTCCTAGGTATTTGTGTGTAGATTTTAAATAAAACTGGGTTCGTATTACATACACTGTTCACTCTGCTTTCTTATCACACTGTACTTTCTCACATTATTAAAAGTCCTCAAAAACACGATTCTTAATTTTAACTTAGTATTCTGGATATGTTTTATCATTTTCCCATTTAGGGGCACAGAGATTGCTTCCAGTTTTGCTCTATTACATTCAACACTAAAATGGACATCCCGGGAGACAAATCTTTGTGTCCATCTCTGATTATTTCCTTAGGATAAATTACCCAAAGGGAAAGGAAGTGTCTTTTTTTGAAATGGGTTTTTGAAGCGACTTTTGCTATAGTGACGTTCACAGCCACTCCGATCTCCCGGTTGCAGGCCTCACGCCCACTCCCTCGACGACATCTAGAAACAGTCACCGCAAAAAGGGCTGCTGGAGGCAGCCCGTCCCGTCGGCCCAAGGCGGGTTTTGTATTTTCAAACTCAGAACTCAGATACAAGAAGCTACCTGTAAATCTCCAGTCAGTTGGTTTTAACAATGCGTACGGTCCTCGAATCACTGAAAAAGGGCCTCCCTTCTGCAAACGTTCGAGCCTACTTAGAAGAAGCCTTCTCCCCCCCTTAGCGGACGTCGTGGGCTCAGAATCCGGTAAAGTGGGCACCTGCCTTAGAGCTCCGAGTGACCAGGTGGTCACATAACACCTCTCCACCGTTTGTTCTCCTCTAAAAAGGGGCGGGGTGTCCGCCCCACCACAGGCTGGGGTGAGGACGAAAGGAGGGTACCCTCCAGAGAGCAGCACATCTCGTCACTACTCCAGGACAATGCTGCTGTTTGACCCCCAACCTCCCAAAACTTACAACCACTGAACACAGGGTGGAAAAGATGGGCAGCCTGCAGCTCTCGCTGAGCCATACCCAACTTCGAGAAAGATACCTGGAGGGCAGGACAGCCTGCCCCTAGAGAGCATTAAACACACCCACGGGGGCTCCGCCCGCCTACCGGGGCCAGAACAGAACAGAGGCGAGCAAAGACAAGCAAAGGCACAAAGGCCCGAGCGAGGACAGCTCCTCTCGCCTGCACCTGCTCCCAGGTGTGCTCATCTCTCCCGCCTGTACCCTGGCACTTTCGCCTCCTTGATTTTATTCCAGGGGAACTTCCACGGACATAACAGAGCCGAAGGTGGTATGAATGGATGACCTCAGGGGAAGAGAAGGAACGAAGCGGGAAGAATAGCAGGAAGGAGGCAGGCAGGATGGAAGGACCGCAGGGTCGAGGAGGGGACACCATATGCAGAGGCAAACAGGAGTCACCAGCAAGTGCAGGACACCACTTCCAAAGAGCTACCAAGAGAACGAAAGTGCATCCTTCCACAGAGAGAGGTTTTCTCTGAGCCGCTGACCCATGATGATGAAACGCACGGCCCAGCAAGAGCAGCAGTGACCCACAGACTCAGGAGCAGTGAAGCGAGGCTGTAAATCAAGGAGTCTGGGCCTGGTTATTATGCAGTATTATCAAGGCAAATACATAACTGATAGAAATGGCATTTGGTAAATAAAGTCCCAACCCTGAGCTCATATCCGACCAAACCCCTCCCAGAGCTGTTTGGAGTTTGATTTTCAAACCTGTGAGCAGAGGAAAGACCAGAAGACCAGAGGAGGAGACAAACAGGAGACGCAAGAGGAGAGCAAAACCCACTCCACTCCCCACCCACAGGCCAGAGAGCCCTGAGGAGGAGGACCGCGGAAGAGCCCAGAGCTACCTCAGGGGGCCTGTGCTGGGCTGGGACAGAGGCTTCATCCCCATGCCAAATCCGAGCTGACGCCCGGAGAGCTGCACAGAAAGGACTCAGGGCCCATTCAGCCTCTGCTGTGATCCTTTAGTCATGCCCGCCCTGGAAGCGGGAGGGCAGAGTGGCTGCACAATCGCTGCTGGGGAGTTTGCCATCCCCAGACAGCTGGGGGTGCCTGGGCCGGGGTAGCGGGGGAGGAGACGAGGGCCTCAAGGAGGGAGAAAAAGCAGGGATGATATGAAAGAATACTTGCCACCAAGCCGAGGGTTCCCGAGACGCCAAAGACACAGTGTGACAGCCCTCAGTTCTACACCCAGGTATTAATATTCCAGGGAACCCTTAGCAACAGGCTCTGACACCTGCTCTGTTACTATGATACGGGAAACATGACACTAGCAGCAAGATAAGGTGAACCCAGGCATCGACACTTCCTCCACCTGTCACGAGGATGCAAGATTTAGAGAGGAAGCCTCAAAGGCCTGTCTGAGCACCCAAGGAAACTCTCTGTGGGGTCTCGGGCTAATTATGCACGAGGCAGGGCTCAAGCAGATTTGAGAGATGAGACGGGAGCCCCGGGGAAGCTAGTACCTGACAAACGGCCCTAGAACTCACGCTGTCAGCGGGCGTCCTTCCAGATCTGCTTCCCCAGTGACTACTCCCTCCCCGGTCCCAGTTGGATTCTCCTTGTCTCTTGCTCAGACTGTGGGACAGCTTCCCCATCGGCCTTTGGACCTCCTGGGGCTCACCTCACCCCCTTCACTTGCAGCCAGAGAGTTCATCCTCAAAGCCTAGGTAAGGCCATGAGATGCTCTTGCTCAAAAACCTTCAATGGCTCCCCACTGCCAAAGGAAAGAACCCAAGCTGCACGTAAGGCCATCCATGATCTGGCCCAAATTACCCTTCCAGTCTCACCTGCCACCACATCCCTCCACAGAACTCACACTCTACAGATGGTCCCTGACTTACGATGGTTCGACTTAACAATTTTTCAACTTTATGATGGTGCAAAAGCGATACACATTCAGTAGAAACTGTACTTTGAATTTTGAACTGTGATCTTTCCCGGGCTAGTGATATGCCATAGGATCCTCTCTCGTAACGCTGGGCGGCAGCAGCTCCCAGTCAGCCCTGCCATGGTGAATGTGAACAATCGATACAGTAACCACCATTCTGTCCCCAGACAACCACGCTGTTTACACTTTCAGTACAGTATTCCATCAGTTACACGAGATAGTCGACACTTTGTTATAAAGTAAGCTTTGTGTTAGATGATTTTGCCCAACTGTGGACTAACGTAAGTGTCCTAAGCACATCTAAGGCAGGCGAGGCTAAGCTACGATGTTCAGTAGGTTAGGTGTATTAAACGCATTTTTGACTTACAGTGTTCTCAGCTTTCGAAGGGTTTATCAGGATGTAACCCCAGCGTAAGTCAAGGAAGATCTAAGTCACTGGGAACCGGGACATGTTCTGCTGCTCAGTCTTGTCTCCGGAACTCACATGAAACGCCTCTCCTGCACATGGTCTACCCATAGAGGCCCAGCACCACCTCCTCCGGGAATTCTCTAACTCGTCCCCACCCAACTCCCATTCAGAATCGACCCCACCTGCCTCCCCTCAGCAGTTCATTCCACTTTGTATTCCGGGCGGGGGGCGGGTCTTTACCTCTGTGACCCCTGCGAAGACTGCAGCTCTTGGAATGCATCTCGGACACATGGTGGTTGTCTGGTACACCTTCATGGAACTAACACTAACCTTCAAGAGGTTACCGCAGCCCATGGAATAATGCCCAGCCTCCTGGGCCTGGAATTTCAGGTCCCACAGTGTCACCCCCGACCTCCTTAACCTTCCTCCCAGCCACATGCAGGTGGCTCCCATCCACTGAACAGGTCTCACCTGTCCTGCCTCTGGCCCACTCTGCAAAGTGGTTTACACCACCTAAAACCACGGGAAATCTAGAAAGGACTCCAACTCTTGAAGAGTGGTCAACGATGGCACAGTCAATGGCAGTGTCAATATCAAAAATGACAAATGACCTGGAAAAGGGTTTACAGCAAGATTAGGTGCATGAAGTAGAACCCAATGGTGGACACAATGACAGCACCCTATAATAATCATGTGCCGTGTGGAAAATGCAGAGTTCACACATTAGAGGAGCAGGGTTTGGGATTACGGGTGAATTTATTCTGGAATCATTTTCTAAGGATGACTCAGTAGGAGTTAGACCAGCGACGGCACCCCACCTATCCTCGTGGCTCCCACCTACATCCTCCTCCCGGGTGGGGCTCTCTAAGACCCTGCAGCCCTGCTCAGATTCCTGTAGCCTTTCTTGGCAGTGCCCTTCAGGAGTAGTCCATCCTGGACACCCCAGGCCTGTTCTGTGGCACAGCCCCTCCAGAGTCACAGAGCTCAGAGCCTGCTATTGTCCTCAGAGAGACAAGCAGCAGCTACTTCTTGGTTTCTTACCCTCATTCATTCAACAAACAAGCACTAGGTATTGACTTTGCACCAGGCACATGCCCAGCATCTCAGGTCAAGCAGGGTGAGAGGGGTTGTTCTTTGCGTGCCCAGAAGGCCTCCCACAGTGTACAGGCAGGATGCCTCACTTACAGCTGTGGGGGCCTCTTCTCCCTAGAGAAGTAAATCCACACTTTAATGGCTTAAAACACCCAGTCCAGTGGACCCAAATGCCTGCCTCTTTCTCTAGCGGAGACCGTTTTCTCATTTTCCAGCTGAAACACTATGCAAAGCCTGCAACCAAAATACGAGGCACAGCATCCTCCTCCTCTCTCCCACGTCCCCCGTCCCTCAAGTGCCAGCCCTCCGACTTTAGCGCCACAACTTCACCCACACGTCACCAGAGGCACAGCTCGCTGTGGTCATTTCTGAAAGGCCTGAAACAGGGCAGGTAGGGGGCACGAAGCAAGGCCATCACAGAGATGGAGGATAGCGGCCGAATACAGGGTAACCAGACTTCTTGGCAGGTGTCACCCCGAGAACACACAGGAAGGAGGGGAGCCCCAGAGGCTGGCAGCCAGGCCCGAAGCAGTGCCCCGTTCCCCTCAGCCCACGTGGTACCAGCCTCCTGGGGCTGCCGTAACAAACCACCTCAAGCTGCAAGGCTTCAAGCAGCTCTAGAGCCTAGAGGTCCCAAACCAAGACGGCGGCAGGGCCGCGCCTCTCTCGGCTTCGGGGGCTGCTGGCATTCCTTGGCCCTCCTGGGCTGGCAGCTGCATCACTCCAGTCACTGCCTTCACCTTGCCACGGCCTCCTTCCCTCTGTGTCTCCACGTGGCCGTCTCCCTGTGCCTCTTGACCTCAAATGGCCGTGTGCCCTGGGGACGTGTGGGCGGAGCTGAGGCCTTAAAGTCGGAGGGCTGGCACTTGAGTGACAGGCAAGGGGGGGATGCTGTGCCTCTTATTCTGGCTGCAGGCTTTGCATAGCGTTTCAGCCCGGGAATGAGAAAACTGCCTCAGACAAAGAGGCAGGGATTTGGGTGAGCTAGAATGGACGTTTTAGGCCGTTAAAGGTGCGGTGTGTCACTCTTCTTCTGAGAGGACACTCATCACGGTGGATTAAGACCAAAGGAGAATCCAGTATGGCCTCATCTTAACTAGTTACATCTGCAATGCCCCTATTTCCAAATAAGGTCACATTCTGGGGTTCTGGGAGTTAGGACTTAACCATACCCTTTCGGGGGACACAATTCAACCCATAACATATGGGAAAACAGAACCCAGAGCCCTACCTTGGGGGTGGGCCCTTTAGTATGTGTGATCAGATGTTCAAGCTGGTCTCAAGTGCCCCCTGGAGCTCCTGGGGCGCTAAGGACCAGGAGAGGGGTCTAAATCCTGAGACAGGGACTTGTCATGGTTGATGCAAAAAGAAGATACAGGAAAACAATCTCCTTTGGTCAGTGCCTGTCTTGAGAGTTCTTAAGGGGGAGCCATGAACTTGGGCGGGAACAAATGATATCTTTATTTTCACTAACCTGCAACTGAAATTTTCTATTTCCTTTCATTATGAATGTAGGCAACCCACCACAGTCATATTATCAGTGCCTGTGTCTTGGTTATCTACAGAATACAGATATTTTCATATCACAATACAGATTTGCAGATATCTTGAAATATTATTTATGCTCATCACCACTTTAAGATCGCAATAGTTATCAGAACTGCTGCAAGGCTGTTTACCTAATGACTCAAAAAATCAGCACATGGGGCCAGCCCAGGGGTGTAGTGGTTAAGTTTGTACACTGTGCTTCGGTGGCCCAGGGTTTGCAGGTTTGGATCCCAGGCACGGACCTACGCACCACTCATCAAGCCATGCTGTGGTAGCGACCCACATACAAAAATAGAGAAAGAGTGGCACAGATGTTATCTCAGGGGCAATCTTCCTCAGGCAAAACAGGAAGAATGGCAACAGATGTTAGCTCAGCGCCAGTCTTTCTTACCAAAAAAAAAAAAAAAAGCACATAGTTTACTATATCAAAAGCTTGTTTTTAAAAATATTCTGATAACAGTAAGTCAATATAATTGGTTTCCTCTGTAATCCTGTTTGTGCATTATTTTGAGAAAGGTACCATAGGATTCACCAGACTGTCAAAAAAGAGGTCAAAGGCACAAAAAATGAACAGGAGATGGAATTAGACCTCAGCTCAAGGGTTACCAGAATAAAATCAAGGCTTCAGGGTCAGCAGGTGTCCGTGACCCCAGGGACTCTCTGCTCCGAAAATGCCCAGGTCCTCCCAGGGGCTGCCAGGCACCTGGCTTGGTATGTGCAGTGATGGGTGTTAATGCTGTTTGTCTCTTAATGCAGAAATACAAGCCTGCTTCCGTATTTGCAATTTGTGTGTCTAGAAAGTGCCAGGCAAACAGAATTTCTGCAAAGGAAATCTGATTTTAGCTCACTCCTGGGAGTTGGAGGAGCCCAAGAGAAACCTCTCCACGAAGCAGAGAAGCTCTGGAATGAAAACAGGGCTACCCCTGCTCACCTGCTTGTTAAAGTCCCAGTGCCCAGCTGTGCTGACAACGGCAGTGCTCCAGGTCCCGGGAGCAGCTTCCCACACTGCCGCCTCCCCCCGCAGCCTCGTCACAGCCCCCCCCCCACCCAACACTAGCTCTCAGGTGGCTCTTGTTGGGCTCCGCCAGGTACTTCTCCATCCTTCTTCCACCCACTTCACCAGAGCCGGGGTGGGAACCCTGGCCCTGGCTGTTTGTTTAAAGCTGGCAGCCAAGGCAACCCCAAGCTGACCTAGCCGATCTGCGGGCCAGCTGTCCCCTCTCGTTCATGGAAACACAAACAGACGTTTCTCTGTTCCAAATCCAAGGTTAAGTACCACGCTGCCCGGGCACCAGCTGTCAACTTCTCCGCACACTCCCCGTTCCCCTGGCAGAGGCTAAGGCCCCAAACAAGTGGGGGTGCCCGTCACAAATGACCATGGTGAAGACTGCCAAGGACTCAGTGGGAGCCCCCTGAGAGTGAGAGAGGGGACCACCTCCAGAACATGGCTTGGTACAGAGAAGAGCAAAAAAGGCCAAATAGAACCACCAGCATTTTGCCAGAAGTTTTCGAGGCTTTTAGGAGGAGCCCACAAATTAAAATGCACGTGCACGTGCTCAGCCTGACCATGAGCTACCAAATCAGGAAGGGACAGCAGTTGGCTCTACTGAGCTCTGCTGACCTGCCGGCTGCTTGCCACAGGGTGACCAACCGAAATTCATCACAATGCCAGGGGGATGGCATGATCATCGTCCCCTTCCAGAGCAGGGGCTCAAGACCCAATGCTTGAGAAGTGCAGCCACTGGCTCAAGACCACACAGCTGGCCCCTGGCACCTTCTAGCACCCTCTCTGCCCCCAAGGAGTCTCGGCTGCAGCTGTGGCACCTAACAAAAGCAACAGAGCAGGGGGTCTCCTCAGCATCTCATGCTCCAGCACTGAGGAATGTGCAGGAGTTCACAGAAACTGAGCCGTGCAGGAATCGGCCACAGGAGTTGTGAGCAGGCGCGGGGTTCCCTGGGCCAGAGGAGCCTGGAGGCACTGCCGTGGAGGCAGGCTGGCGCGGGCTTCCCAGAACAGGCAGTGCTGGCATTAGAGGCACAAGGCCTGAGAGATGGCAGCAGGGGCTCCCCTGCCCTGCCTCAAATGCTGCTGTTACCCCACCCTAGGCCCACAGAGCAGAGAGACACCAAGTCACAGGTCTGTGATGGCCCCTGCTCCCCACCATTCCCACCGCCTGACCCAGGTGCCCACCCAGACCTCAGTCACCCTGCGATGCTAAGTGGGTCCCCTGTCTCCACACTGCCCCCCTGACCCAGCCTATCCTGCCCCCACGGGCCCTGCAAAGGCCCAGCTCTACTCAGACACTTCCAAATCAAGCCCAGTGTCCTCCCTGGGGAGTCCACGGCCATCCACAGGCTCTGCTCCACCTGGCCAAATTTGTCTCCAACAAACAGAAACACCTGGCATCATCCCCTGTGTCCAAGCCCAGGCCTCCCCCAGGAAGCCCCCCGCCACCCCCAACTCCAAACCCACAGCCTGTGGCAACCGCTCCCTCCTCGGCATCTTCTTAAACATTCACTTTTTACCTCTTCCCAGGGTTTTCCAGTTTCTGGGGGCTTATGAACGTGTGTGACCTCTCCTAAAGGACCAAACACTCCCTAAGGGCAGGACACACCTCGTGCCCCGAGGATACTCAAAACATGTGCCCTAGAATAGAATTGAGGGCCCAGAAATAACACCATACATCTACGATCAAAGAATTTTCGACAAGGATGTCAAGACCATTCAATGGGGGAAGAAGAGTCTTTCCAATGAATGGTGCTGGGACAACTGGGTAGCCACATGCCAAAGAATGAAGTTAGGGGCTGGCCCAGTGGCACAGTGGTTAAGTTTGCACGTTCTGCTTCAACGGCCCGGGGTTTGCCAGTTCGGATCCTGGGTACGGACCTACACACCACTTGTCAAGCCATGCTGTGGTAGGCATCCCACATATAAAGTAGAGGAAGATGGGCATGGATGTTAGCTCAGGGCCAGTCTTCCTCAGCAAAAAGAGGAGGATTGGCAGCAGACGTTAGCTCAGGGCTAATCTTCCTCAAAAAAAAAAAAAAATGAAGAAGGAAGTTAGACCCTTACATCACACCATTTAAAAGCTCTACTCTAAATGGATGAAAGACCTAAATGTAAGAGCTAAAACTATAAAACTCTTAGAAGAAAAACAGGCATAAATCCTCGTGACCTCAGATTTGGCAGCAGTTTCTTAGATATGACACAAAAAGCATAAGCAACAAAAGAAAAAAAAAGATAAATTGGACTTCATCAACATTAAAAACTTTAGTGCACCAAAGGACACTATCGAGAAGGTGAAAAGATAACCCACAGAATGGGGTTAAAAAAATATTTGCAAATCATATACCTGATAAGGGTCTAGTGTCTAGAATATATAAAGAACTCTTACAACTCAACAATAAAAAGATGACAACTAAAAACTGGGTAAAGGATTTCAACAGACATTTGTCCAAGGTAGATACACACTTGCCCAAAAGCCCATGAAAAGATGTTCAACGTCATTAGCCATCAAAGAAATGCCAGTCAAAACCACAGAGAGATACCACTTCAACTTACTAGGATGGCTAAAACTTAAAAAGTGGAAAATAAGTGTTGGTGATGACGTGGAAAAACCGGAACCCTTGTATACTGCTGGTGTGAATGTAAAATGGTGCAGCCACTGTGGAAAACAGTTGGGCAGTTCCTCAAAAAGTTAAATATAGAGTTACCCTACGACCTAACAATTCCACTCCTACGTATACATCCCAAAGAATTGAAAACATATCTTTAAACAAAACCTGGACACATTATTCACAATAGCCAAAAGGTGGAAACAAACCAAATGTCCATCAACTGATGAATGGATAAACAAAATATGCTAAAACCATACAATGGAATATTATGTGGCCATAAAAAGGAACAAAGTACTGAGTCATGCTACAACAGGGATGAACCTTGAAAACATGCTAAAAAGACACCAGGCCACAGAAGACCACAAAGCATACGATTCCACCTAAAAGAAATGTCCAGAATAGACAAATCCATAGAGAAAGAGAGTAGATTAGTGGTTGCCTCCATCTTACAGGGGAGGAGGGCAGGCAACAGCTACAAGATAGGGGGTTTCTCTTTGGGTGATGAAAATGTTCTAAAACTGGCTGGGGTGATGCTCGCACCTATCTGTGAATATACTAAAACCACTGAATTGTACATGTTAAATGGATGACCTGTATGGTATGTGAATTATTTCCCAATAAAGCTGCTAAAAAAAATCACGGGGCACATTGAAGAATGAACCTGGGGTCTGAACAGGGCAGCCAGGCACAGTCTCCAGGGGCAAAGAGCTGTCCACTTACATTTTACCATCAACCTCTGATGGTCTAGGGACAGATTAACTGCAAATTAACCTCAATAAAAGAGCAACAGATGGTACATTTGTGAAAACACTGCGGCAGAGGGGCAAGGGACAGAGAGAGAAAGCAAATATGGTCAAATGCTAAGAATGACCAAACCTGGAGGGACGACAGGTTTTCTTTGTACTATTCTTCCGGTTTTTCTGTAATAGTTGAAAATTTTCACAATAATATAAACTTTCATAATGAGCTAAAGCTGGAAGAATTTGAGCAAAAAAAAAATAACAATAGTATTGGATTATAACCCAAAAGATAAAATAAATATTTATGAGTCCTTCTGATATAAACAATCGAATAAATAGAGAGAGGGGACAGCTCTTTCTTACAGAAGAGCTCCAATCAATAAACGAAGGAATGAAGGAAACAGAAGAATCGACATTAAAAGACCGCAGGAAGAACCATCACAGGAAAGATCTGTGGACGGATACTAAAATTAGGAGGCAAAAGTTTGAGAAGAAGCAGGATATTTGCATAGTCTCAAAGTATCTCCCCCAGGATATTTATTCATTACAAAGGGAAAAATAGTAACTTTACAGGGCAGAAACCAGGCAGACACTACCTTCACCAAGTGATCAAGACTAATATCACCAGTGACAAGACATACGGACATCATGTACCTCCCGATATGATGCCCTGAGAAGGATGCAACATCACCGCTGTGAGATTCTTACCAGAAATGCACGACCGCACTCTGATCATGAAAAAATATCAGACAAACCCAAACTGAGGGACATTCTATAACATAACTGACCAGTACTCTTCAAAAATGTGAAGGTCTTGAAAGATAAGGAAAAAATGAGGAGCAATCACATTGTTACATAAGCTGTTAGGACAACCAGGATGAAGGGTACACAGGAACTCTCTGAAGCATTTTTGCAACTTTTACGTAAGTCTAAAATTATTTCAAAATAAAAAGGTTCTAAAATTTGCATAATTAAAACACCAACTTTGTATTAAAGGTGTCTACTGTTGGGAATCACTTACACCAAGGGCTGTGTAATATGATGGGGCCTCATAGGACGGAACATCCCCTCTTTGCCTGAAGCAGTAGCTGATGCCCACTCAGGAAAGGCGGGGGGGCTCAGGATGTCACTGTAGGTCCCCCTGCCCCATGCACTCTGGGCTGGAGAGAGCAGCAGTAGCTGAGCAAGGGGTGAGAGTGTCTGCCAGGGTCTTCACTTACTCCTGAGACAAAGGAGGGCTCCACCAAAGGAACAGAGAGGACAACAATTTAGAATTTCACAGACGTGGCCTTCTTTGTGGTAGGCGATTTATATGACGTTGTTTGAAATTGTTGCACTTGTATTATTTCCATTCTCTAAGATGATATGGATTAAGTACTGGATGACATTTTAAAATAACTTTCCAATTCACTTAGTATTAACTAGTTTTACTCTAACAGTGAGTAGGGACATCCACGACCCTTTGCCTCCCCCATCAGCCTGGTTAATGAAGACCATCTTTGGCTCATTACCACTGTTTACGTTATTAATGGATTCTCCTCATGGAGAATTCACAGTGTGCTCACTGACCCACCAGCTAAGACGATACTGACCTGGGTTCCGGAAAATGGAAATAGGAGAGTAGTAAAACGTTAATAACAGAATCTAAGTGCTGGGTATGTAGGTGTTCACTGTGCAATTCTTTCAACTTTGCTTTATATTTTAAATTTTTCATAATAAATTATTGTAAAAAAAAGTAAAATTACAAATGAGTACTTTGGCCATTCAGACGTTAACCCAGATTCACAGCCTCAGTGGAAGCAGACAGACAATGAACTTGGGAGGCCCCATTTGCAGAAAAACATGCCTACTCCTGTTGCTCCTCCCCACAGGTGTCCGCGGGCAATAGGGCTGCCTAAAGGAAGGAGAAGCAGTGGGACCTCCTTGTTATGGCAAAGGCCTGGGGCCTGTAGAGACAGTCTCCACATAAATACATTCAGCACTCCAGGTTCAAACCGAGTCAGAGAACGGGCAGCAGCCGCTGTTTTTATCAGCCCCAAATGAATCCAACAACGGATGCCCAGGCTGACCAAGCAGGCCCTAGCCTGGTCACATGCCCCAGGTGGTCCTGCCAAGGGGCAGATGAATTCTCCTCTCCTGCCGACTGATAAAGGGCAGTGGTTACAAGTCTGTTCTTTGGACCAGGTATCTGGGGTTTGCATTCTGGCTCTTGGATTATGAGCTCAGTGACCTTGGACAACTTCCTTTATTTCTCTAAGCCTTAGTTGCCTCATCTGGAAAATGAGTAGCTGCCTCCTGAGGCTGTTGGGAAGAATAAATTAGATCAGTGGTTCTGAATCAGGGTGACTTTGTCTCCCAAGGGACATTTAGCAATGTCTGGAGACATACTGGGGGGTGCCACCAGTTACAACCTACTGGGTACGGGCCAGGATACTGCTAAACACCCTACAATGCACAGTACAGCTCCACAGCATAAAATTATCCAGCCGAAAATGTCAAAGTGCCAAGTTTCAAAAACCCTGATTTAGATGGTACAGGGAACATGCCCAGCACGGGACCCGTAACACTGCACACTCTCAGTGCAGGGCTGCCATGCTCATCATCGTCATCATCTTCCACCACCACCACCATC
The DNA here is from genome assembly GCF_041296235.1 of Equus asinus. Classification (NCBI taxonomy): domain Eukaryota; kingdom Metazoa; phylum Chordata; class Mammalia; order Perissodactyla; family Equidae; genus Equus; species Equus asinus. The sequence continues at coordinate 17,473,339 of NC_091802.1, forward strand.
ACCATCATCACTATCGTCATCATCTTCCACCACCACCACCACCATCATCACTATTATCATCACCATCAGCATCACTGTCACCATCGTTATCATCACCACCACAATCATCACTATCATCATCACCATCATTGCCACCATCGTCATCACCACCACCATCACTATCATCATCACTATCACCATCATTGTCACAATCATCATCATCACCACCACCATCACCATCATCACCATCATTGTCACCATTGTTATCATCCACCACCACCACCACCACCATCATCACTATCATTGTCATCACCATTACCATCATTGTCACCATTGTCATTATTACCACCACAATCATCACTATCATTGTCATCACCATTACCATCATTGTCAGCATTGTCATCATCCACCACCACCACCATCATCATCACAATCATTGTCATCATCACTAGCACCATCATCACCACTGTCAGTATTATTAGCCTTGGAATTCCTGGGACCCAGAAGAGCACAGCTAGAGGCCTCAATGAACGCTGTTGTACTAAATTGAGCTAACAGGTCATTGCTTTGGGGTAAGGATTGCCCTCTTCCAAAATGCACTTTCAAGCCCCTGAGCTCCCCTGAGGGAAGTGAAGGAGTTTGGAGTGGGGAGGTGGGAGGTGGGTGAGCGAGTGGGAGGGGCGTGCCCTGGGAAAAGAGTCGGAGTTGATGGTGGTGACACCAGCCGACATCCTATTTAACACTGCACGCGTGTGAGTTCTGCTCCAAGCATTTTACCCGTATTGATTCATTTGACTCTCTCAACAACCTAGGAGGTCAGTTCATAACAGGACAATACATCTCCCCTCCCCACCGCGATCATAACGACTCAACGGCCGCTTCTCTGGCGGGAGGGAGAAATGGTTTTGCAGAATCCACCCTCTACCTACGGCCAGTCCTGCCACTTTCCCGACAGCTGTATAAACCTTAGAAGGCACAGCCCTGTCTCCAGGCAGTCCACAGCAAATGTGGGCAGTTTCTGGGCCTTCCATTCCGTATTGTGGGAAATGCCCAGAAGGCGTCACTTCTGGGCAGGGCAGAGCCCTGGCGAGCAGAAGGTATATCTACTGGGAAGAGAAACCAGCATGAGGGAAAGGCCATATGGCCTTCCTGAGAGGGGTGGGGGGCCTGTTGGTGAGGCCATGTCAGGAACTAACCGCAAGGCCCATCTCTAAAGGAGCCAGGAGCTGGCCAGTCTAAAGCCACTGCTGGGTGGACTCCGTCAACCTGGTCACCTTCCTGCCTCTCTGACTTTGCCTCACTCCCTCAAACAAGACAGGCCTGTGGTTCAGGGAAGTCAGAATGGGGAGTAGCTGGAGTGTCTACACTCGTAGCCAGGCTTGGAGAAACAGCAGCCCAGGGGACGTGGCTGGCGGCAGGAGTGACCAAGAAGAGGCAAGTAGAACGAGTCCAGGGCTCCCAACAAGGGAAGTGAGGGGAGGCCGGGGAAAGGCTGAGGCTGAGAAGTGGGTGCCTGCTGGCATGGCATGCTTCCCATATGCGCGCACACCCCAGATTAACACTGTAAGGACAAATGGGATTCTAGTGGGCTCTGGGGTCTCAAAGACTAGGACACAAAGGAAACACAGAAGGTCACATAGGAGAAGTGAAACGACGTATTAGAAGAACCATCATTTACTGAGCATCTACTCTTTGTCACGCTTGGTGCCAAGCACTTTACAGAACCATGTCCTTTATTTTGCACAGCTGGTTTTAACAGCCCCATTTTACAGCTGAGCAAATGGAGGATCAGAGAAGTGAATGATGTGCCAAAAGTCACACAGCTAGTAACTGACCAAGCCCAGGATTTGAATTCCAAGCTCCAGCTCTTCATTTCAAGGGTATCCCAACTTCTCGACACCAAACCGTACTCTTTGCTAAACAGAACTATGTGTGTTTGGGAGCCTTTTCCCATGATAATCATTCCCACATACACACATAAATCCTTTTTCCCTGTCCTTTCAGATAAATCAGAGACAAGGAATAAGATTCTAAATGGGAGAAACACTACTTTTTCAAAAATAAGAAAACTGGGGCTGGCCCCGTGCCTGAGTGGTTAAGTTCATGTGCTCTGCTTCAGCGGCCCAGGGTTTCACCACTTCAGATCCCAGGTGCGGACCTACGCACCGCTTACCAGGCCATGCTGTGATAGGCATCCCACACATAAAGTAGAAGAAGATGGGCACAGATGTTATCTTGGGGCCAATCTTCCTCAGCAAAAAAAGAGGAGGATTGGTGGCAGACGTTAGCTCAGGGCTAATCTTCCTCATTAAAAAAAAAGAAAAGAAAACAAACAACCCACTTAAAAAACGAGCAAAAGATCTGAACAGATGCCTCACTGAAGAAGCTATAGAGATGGCAAATAAGTATATGAAAAGATGCTCAATCATATGTCACTAAGAAATCACAAATTAAGATAACAATGAGATGCCACTACACACCTATTAGAACGGCCAAAATCCAGAACACTGACAACATCAAACGCTGACAAGGATGTGGAGCAACAGGAGCTCTCATATATTGCAAGATGGTACAGCCACGTTGGAAGGCAGTATCTTACAAAACCAAACATACTGTTACCATAGGATCCAGCAATTCCATTCCTCGGCGTCTACTCAAATGAACTGAAAACTTACTTTCACACTGAAAACTGGCACGCTAATGTGTACAGCAGCTTTATTCATTATTCCCAAAACGTGGAAGCAACCAAGATGTCCTTCAGCAGATGAACAGACAAACAAACTGTGGTATATCCAAACAATGGGATAAAATTCAATAAAAATGAGCTATCAAACCACGAAAAGACATGGAGGAACCTTAAACACATACCGCTAAGTGAAACACGCCAACGTGAAAGGCCGTCTACTGTGTGATCCCAACTCTACGACTCCCTGGAAAAGGCAAAATTATGGAGACAGCAAAAAGATCACCGATTCCAGGGGAGAGAAGGAAAGATGACTAGGTGGAACCCAGGGGACTCTGGGGGCGGTGAAACTATTATTCTGGACAATACTATAATGGTGGATACCTGTCATTATACATTTGTCAGAACCCATAGAATGTGCACCACCAAGCGTGACCCCTAATGTAAACTGTGGACTTCACTTATTAATAATGTATCAGTACTGGCTCATCAATTGTAACAAATGTACCACATCAACGCAAGACCTTAATAACGGTAAACTGGGCAGGTTAGGGGAGTAAGTAGGAACTCTGTACTTTTCACTCAATTTTTTCTGTAAACCTAAAACTTAAAAAAAAAGTCAAACATTACCCCAATACAATGGGGGAAAAAATTTGAATTTTCTTCTACAGAGAAAAAAATTCTACCCTAATCTTCATCGATGAGAAAGAGTCTTGCGCTACTAATATTACATTTGTATAACGTGTCACATCCTCCGAAACGTTGTGTCGATTCAAGATCTGATCTCATCGCGCCCAGAAGGAACGTGCAGACTGTTCAAGCCTTTATTGTACGAACATCCGCTCTGTCCCCAGCACACGGCCCAGGCGGGGACACAGCCTCGGGCAGAAGACTGAAAGGATTCATTTTCTTCATTGCATGTATCACAGTTTGAACGTGTGCATTTATTTCTTTGTTTACTTGTTAATCTCCCTAAGGTCCACAGGGAGGGGGGGCCACCTCTTTTGTTCGCCCTGATACCCAGTGCGGTTTGCACATGAGCGGGATGAATCCTGACTGAAGCAGACAATGACTCTAATAAATTCTGGGACTGTGCAAAGGACAGGGGAGCAAAGAGCAGACGCAGTCAGGATTTCTCTCTGCAGCAATCCCAGATGGCTTCAAAGAGGAAGAGAGTCTGGCGGAGGGCTGAAAGGAAAAGGCAGGGGCTTGGCAGGCATCTGGCAGGCATTCCAGGAAGAGAGTCGTCTGGGTAGAATTGCCGGAAAGTAAGAGGCCTCTCTGATTCTGTGGAGCTGGAAAGTGAACTCTTCAGAGAACGGCTAGTTAAGGTCCTGGGCACCAACCTTGCACAGGTGAGACAAGAGACCTGGGACCACCTGGGAGCCTCGAAACAGCAAAGGGCAGCTTGAGTCTCAGGCTTTCACCACAGTAAGGCTAATAACAGAGGAGAGTGCACCCCCCACCCCTCCCCACATCCCCCCCGGCATCCCGGTGCGGCCAGAAACAGCCAGCCCAAAGGCAAAATGTCTCCAAGGTCAGATCTGCCCATTCTATCCCATACCTATTAATTATTTTAAAATTAAAACAATGCTTCTCCCCGACCCTAAGGGATACCCTCCCCAAAACGTCTTCCAGTAAAATCAGTGTTCAGGACTACACAAACTCGAGTTTGATGTCATAAGAGCAGTAACAGCGGCGAACACGTGTATAGCACCTTAGCCGTCTCATAACTCACGGAAACCCTGCCACAACGCTGTCGGGTGTTCAGCACCCCCACCTTCCAGATGCGCCCCAGCACGCTGCAGGGTGCAGCCCCACACCCAGACAGGGGAACATGGACAGTGTGCTATGATTTCTCCCAGGTGATGTATCTTGTCCACAGTCGCTCCTACAGACAGTACCAGCGTGCGAGTCTGGAGTCAGGCTCTGTAGGTAACCGACTATAATGTGGGACTAGTTAGCTTTCTCCACACCCTGTTTCTTTTTCTGCACAATGGAGGGAATAATACCTTCCAACAGGTTTTGTCCAGGGTGAACTCTGATAACAGAGCAGAAGTTCCACACACGGTCCCTGACACATAGTAGGTCTTCAAAAAATCCAAAACCAAAAAACTCCTGTTTTTTAAACCAAACCTGATTCTGAACTCCTGGTGAACTCCTCTGCACTAGAAGGAAGAAGTGGGAGAGTTAAAAAAACCTGTGCCGAGACGGGCGGCAGGCTCTGCTGATGAATGAAACGTCGCCAGGCTGCCCTGGGGAGCTGGAGGGCAGGAAACCGGGCACTTCCTCCTCCTGCAGGAATGCGGTGCTCAGGACCAGAAGGAGCTTCCTTCAGCCGACCCCACCCACTTCCCCCAGAACATTCCATGCTCGGCCAGAGACACCAGGAACAGGCCACTGGGCTCAGGTGGGAGAGGCAGGCCTCTCCCCTCCAGGCCTCCATGCACAACCTCTGACCTGCACCTCTGCCAGGCTCCCATTGCCTCCCCGCAGAGAGACCGGGGCGTGGCTCATCCACCCCAGACCTGCCTCTCTCCAACGTCTCTGGGCTGCCTGCCAGAGACAGAGGGAGAACAACTGGGTGGCTGGGCAGCTTGTCCTCAGCCATGGCCTCTTAATACCCTCTTAGGTCCTGACTGGTCATCCTGCATCCAGTCCTGGTACCCACTACAAATGAGTCTCTTCAAAGACAGTCATGAACCACGCCCTTCCTCAAGCACCTTCAATGGCTCCCACTGCCCCCTGAATTAAGTTCAGAGTCTGCACCCTGGGATTCATGGTCCTCTACAATATAGTCCAAGCTCACCCTCCCATCTCCACAGGGGATTTATACACTGCAACCGAAATGGATTATACCAAGATCTGCACACACTTTCCTGGACCTGTAAGTACAGATTCACCCTCTCTCATCTCCACCTGGATCCTATTTCCCCTCTACCCGCCCAACCCCTCCAGGAGCCCTTTCCTTTCCTGTCTGAATTCCTCTAGCCCATTGTTCCCAAACCTCAGGCATTCCCATGCTGCCTGCCCTCCCCACATGGACCCTGTACTCTTCTTTACTTAATATTTTTCTTTAAGTCAACTCACTCTTTTACTTAAATTTACTTTCAAAGGAAACTTTGTATCTCCACCATAAATAGAAAACCATATCATTTGCCATAAACAGAAGGCAACTGGGGGCTGGCCCAGTGGTGTAGCAGTTAAGCTCGCATGCTCCACTTCGGTGGCCCAGGGTTCGTGGGTTCAGATCCTAGGCGCAGACCTATGCACTGCTCATCAAGCTATGCTGCAGCGGCGTCCCACATACAAAATAGAGGAAGACTGGCATGGATGTTAGCTCAGGGCCAGTCTTCCTCAAGCAGAAAGAGGAGGATTGGCAATAGATGTTAGCTCAGGGCCAATCTTCCTTACCAGAAAAAAAAAAAAAACCCAAGGCAACTGAAGAAAACAAAGTTCTAATATACATGTGAATAAATACATAATATTAAAATGTTTTAAATGCTTGTCTGTATCATATACTTAATATTACTACAGAACATACTTAAAATCCCTTCACCTTCTAAGAAACGCTGCCTTGGCCCTTTATTTCCCTCCTCGTGGCCCTTGGTTTCTCTGGCCCTGTCACACAGTTATCTGGGGACTTGTCTTGGTCTTGCCCTGGCAGATCCCCAACGTGAGCACTTGGGGGCACAGAGCCGGCACCCCTCTTCCAGTGCCTACACACAGCATGACATGTGATAAGAACGTTTATCACACAGAATGTTCCAGGTTGCTCAGGTGCATTAACATGGCCTCATGCTCCACCCGGTCCTTGGCCCATCTGCTGCTCAACTTTCTGCATAGCACACACCCCCTCGGCCCCCAATCAACCCTGTCCACTGGGGCCAGGGTACAGGAAGGGTGACAACCGTCCAGGGGGTGCCGAGGAGGCTCCCGTTCTTCTCTGACCCCTGCTGCCTCTTCCCCTGAAGCAGCAGGACCCGGGGAGGCTGGAAAGGCCAGTCCCCTGTCAACCATTAACCAGACACTCTCGCAGCACAGACACACACCCTTCCCTGGGAGGGGGCGAAGCGCTGGGAAAACCCCTGGATGAAGTGGGCCCCCAGCTCTGGGAAATACAAAGTTATCTTTCTGTCCCCTCAGAGCCAGAGACCCCAAAACACCTACCAGGAACCAAGGGGGGCCTCGCCTGAGCTCTGCCCTGCTGGCGCCCCAGACGGGAGGAGGTCACGCTCCCTCCCACTACCGTTGTCAGGGGCGACCCTGATGAAGATCTGAATCACCCAGACTTAAGTCAATAAGTGGCAGCCGACGGGAGGCCCAGCTGGAGCCAAACCCAGGCCTGGATTCTCGTGGGCGGACGGAAGCCTGGCCGAGGCCAGCCCGCGGCCCATCTGCTGCAGTCTGCTCAAGCTGGACAGACACAGGACACTGCCTATTGGAGGGAGGCTTCCCTTGGGAACGTGTGCATTCTTTTGGATGTTGTTTCTTTAGTCTGGCCCACATTAATGAATTTCAAGGATTTTTTTGTTAGAAAGGATACATTCCATGGACAGGTATCCGAAATATTCATTCCACGTAGTGGTCATGCACATGATGTCAGCATCTCATAACTTTCTGAAGCCTCACCTGCCGGGGTGGGACACCTAATTGGGTATGGTTCCCCAGGAAGAAGGTAAACTGAGGCACAGATAACTTGACCAACACTGTAGATGGAACAGCCTCCCAAATGCAGCTGGAGGAGGCCAAGGATAATGACGAGCACCTGAGTAGCTGGGGAGCATTACACCCCGATGCCTGCCTGCAGTGAGAAGAACGATGACAAGGATCTCCTTGTCCTTTGCACAGTGCAAGCAAGCTAATGACAGAAACAAACATTGTGGTGGTTAAGAAAAACACCACATCCAGCAACCTATGCCCCATGGGGAACAAAAGCAGATGATACTGAGAGGGACGAATGGACAGAATCACAAAGAGGTTCTCAAAGTGGGTTCCAAGGGGCCCTACGGGTGTCATGCACCTCTTCAGGGCTGCTGATGTGGAATTGGAGGGGGAATAAAAGGGGAGTGGTCCACCCCAACGGGGAGCAACTCAGCTCTTGTCGGCCTCAGTTATTGGACTTTCAGGGAAGACTTCATTTGAAGAAAAGGTTCTGTAGCCAAAAATGTTGAGAAGCACCGATGCGATACCGATTGTATCAAATGGGAGAATGTGACACAAGTTGTCTCTGAGTTTGTGGAAAACAGCTGCCACAACGCCAGGTGTGCTGGGAACCAGCTGCTCCTTCATGCCAAGCGTGTGCTCTGAGTTCAGGAGCAGCAATGGAGGAGAGGAGCTGCCTGTGCCAGGTCCAGCCTGGCCACTTTGTCGTTCCCCTGGCAGGGCCACAGGCTGCAAAGTGCAGGTGACACCAAAACCAAGCTGAGCCTTGAGCTGAGTCAAGCATCCAAAAGAGAGACTCAAACCTCAGCAGGGACAGGGGCCAAAAGCAGACATCACAGGCAGATTTGTGGATCCAGGAACCGGAGCCAAAGAGCTGTGACAAGAGGTGTCAGGGGTGGAGCTGAGCTTGGACAAAGCCCTGGGACCACCACGGTGGCAGAGGCTGGTTTCCACGTGCTCCCAGCGGTTTGCTGCACAGGTGAGACCAGCTTGGTTGGAAGGTCCAGGATGGCCCAGACCTGGGGATGGGAAGAGGCCTGAGTGTGCACACTCTGCACAACACAGCATGCTCTGCGCTGCTGTGCAGCCGGCGCCCGGGAAACTGCCTCGACCCCAGATAGCTGTGCCCATGAGCCAAGCCCCAGGCCTCTGCTGGCCTTCCATCATGGGCAGACATTTGTCTGCCCAGCATGCCTTTCCTTGAGAATGATTCCTCCTCTGGGCCAAGGAAATCACGCCCAGTCCTGCTGGGTGGGAGAAACGGGCGCCTCCTTCCTTTTCCTCATGGTGAATGTGACTGGGGCCGACCAATCAGAATATCCCCACCCCTGGGCAGAATGTGGGGCTCAGGGCTGGGCATGTGACCCAGGCCCAGTGTACGGAGTCCTCCCCTGGCTCTCACCAGAGTTACTGAGAAATACGCTCTTTCTCCGTGACAGCAAGCTGTGGGAACAATGTTGATTTGGGATGGCTGATGGCCGTCTTGCTGCCACCTGGAAATAACCTGAGAAAGAAGCCGAGTGGAGCTGAGAGATGGAGGTAAATAATCCTGATGGCATTGTCAGTCACTGGATCCAGCCATACCATTTTCATTCCCAAGTTTTTCCCTTAAGCTAGTTTGAGTTGGGTCTTTGTCGTTTGCAATCAATGGTCCAGGAATGGAAGGAGTGGGAACACACCATGCATACCAACCTGAAGGAGCCTGACATCTTAACAGAAACGCCCCAAAAGTGAGCTTCCTGGTCCATGCCCGACTGGCCCTTCAGAGGCCTGTGCCAGCAGTCGGCTGGCCTGGAGAAGTCAGGGTGGGAGCCGCTTTCCTGTGAAGCCCCCAGCGTTCATTCCCAGGCCAACTTTGGCTCCTCTGCAGCAGCCACATGTCCAGAGGGCGCCCCTCCCCTGTGGGTTCCTTCTACAGCCCCGGGGTGGTGTGGCAGCTTCCCCGTCTGTCACCATGAGTGAGCTGCTCCCTCGACATTCACCCAGACCACAGGAAGTTGACCCGCTTGTTCATGCCCCCAGGGATGCCCGAAGCTGCCCGAGGTCATCCTGGACCCAGGCCTGTCTTCCAGGCTCCACTGCCCACCTCTGACCACCCCAGGATGGCTGGTCTTCTGGCCTAGAGCAACTAGAATGAACAGCCTTGCACGCTGACTGGAGGACCTTCGGCAGGAATAGGCAGGGAGTGCGTACCTCATCCTATGATCCAGGAGTCATGAGCAACAAACCCCATCGGCCTGCATCTCCTCACTCGGCGGTCAGAACCTCACCCAGTGGGTGCAAATAGGAAAGCAGGTGCCGAACGACTTAATAATCCCACGTGGAAGATTTGCAAGAAGGAGGCCAAAGGGAAAAACTGAATGACTCAGACACGAAATAGAGTAATTTGATAATTAATATAAATAGGAAATAAAAGTTCTCTAGATAAGTGACTAAAAACACCTTAAAAAGCTCAAGAGGAGGGAAATTAGGAACATAAATCTCTGTCTGGAAAGTAAAAACATTAAAAGAAGCTATGCTCAAGATAACATTGCTACAAATGTGACCAATATATATTGTTTTAAAATTAGAAATGTATTCACAACAGTGTTATTCAGTGAACTAGCGGCACAAAGCCCCCCAGGAGAGCCGGGCCAGGCTGGGGTGGTGGGGGGCATGGCTGGGGCTGGTCAGGGGTCCTGGGGTGGGAGCCTGCCAGAGTGGACCCAAAGAGTCGACAGGCACAGGAGAGGCAAACTGAATCCAGGGAGCACAGGTTGTGTGTTCCCCCTGGGTACTGTCTCCAACACTCTCGGGCCAAATTCAGGCCGCCTGATGTCCCCGGCTCTCCTCAGCCTGCCCAGCGCTGCCTGAGGGCCCTCTCACCCCATCCCTGCTCTACTCACAGATATGCTGCCCAAATCAAGCCCGGTGGGCAGCGCTCCAGGAGCTGGCTCAGACCCACCTTTCCTGGTGTAGCTGCTCCTGCTCCCCGCCACTGCCTAAGGGCACCCCAAAATAATTCTGGCGCTTCTCTCCCCCAGCTCCGCCTCTCTGCCTCTGCTCCTGCTGCCTCCAGGGCCCCAGACATCCCTCCCTTCCACCTCATCCTTCCACCCAGCAAATGCAGCTACAGCATGACCCTTCCTTGATCTCCCCTTCCCTCTGGAGCAGCCTCTCCTCCCCTGAAGTCCCTTAGCTCGTCGTCTGTCTCCTCCCTTCAGCACTGAGCATTTGTCGCCTTATGTTGTATTCATTCATGTCTTTATCTTCCCCTGGTCAAAGTCTGCTCCGTCTTCACACCTCTTTATTCTTTCATTCGTTCATTCCACTATCCTGTGTCAAGCACTGGCTATGTGCTGGACCCTGTGCTGGGACGGGGTACAACGATGACAAGACAGTGCTGTCTCTGCCACCTTGGAACTCCCATCTTGGAGGGAGGATAAAACACTAAACAAATAAACATAAATAAATATATCATACGAGCTATGATAAAGGCTGAGAGAGAAAGCTACAGAGGGACGTGATCTGTGAGCACTTGAGTAGAGGAAGTCGTGGGAGGCATCTCTGAGGAAGTGATGTTAACCTGGGACCACGGGGGTGAGGAGAGAGGGTCGGGCACACTTCCCAGGCAAGTATTTATGGTGGAACAAATGAGTAACTGTAATGAGTCAGAAATTCCTAGCGCAGCCCCTGTGTCGCTCTAGGCACACTCACCCCCTCTCTTCTCTCTGACGGGTCACTCCAACTGGAACCCAGACATGTCCAATGGACAAGAGGGCGTGTCCACCCATGTCACCCCTGCAGACATGCTTGGCTCGACTTAATGTGGCTCTCCACTCAGAATCCATCATGACCTCCCGATACCGCCACCACCCCCGACTCAGGAATGGCAGGTGGGTTTCATCTTGCATGCTGACTCCCAATCACTGGTGACGGCTGCCTGGAACACCATGCTGGAGGGGCTGTAAGCGCTCCCTGGCCTCAGTGGGAAAGGGCCGTGATTGATTAGTGATGTCTACCATGGGAGCAGAAGTAGAGAGCAGCGCACACGTGCCGCATATTTTCCGTGCACTCAGGGTCCCGTAGACGGCCACTCAGGCAAGAAATTTCCTTCAGATCTAATTGCCTGGAAAAGCACTCAGCATCTGGCATCCTCCTTATGGACCACACGAACCATGTAAGTACTTTTTCTCCTGCTTTGATCGCTCATTAGCTCAGAGCTAAATCTGTGGTTCTAATATAGCAAACTTTGTACAAGTCTATGGTCTGAATACGTAGTCTAACTCTCTCCCTGGTTTTGACTTTCCAGTTAATCTATATTTTTCCTGATCTTATTTTTATGGGTTTCTATTTAATTGCATATACACACACATACACACAAACATACATAGAAAAAATATCTACATACAGGTCTGGCATATAATGTCAACCATATCTTTTTATTATGAATACATATTTCTATATTTCTTACATATTCAAAATGTATATATTCAAGAAATAGGTATTCTTGTGGGCATCTCGATTCCTTTATGGAACAAGATGGAGGAATAAATGGAGAGATGGAAGAATGACAGGAAAACCCAAGAAGAACAAAATACAGTCTTTGCCTGACAGAATTCAGAATATCATGGCGTTCTTGTGAATAGAATCAGGGATCAGAGACCAGAAGGCAGGTTTTAGTACCAGCTGACACACGCCTCCTCCCCACGCCCAAGCAACCTGAGGTTTTCTCAACTATTAAATGCATATGAAACAACCTGCCCTACTTCACTCGGCTGTAACAGAAATTAAACGGAGAGATTTGTGACTGCTAATCAGTGGGAAGGCACCAGCTACGTGCCCACCACCGGCATCATTATTTGTACTGAAAACAACGTTCTCGGCAGCCAGCACATGGCCCTAAATGAGAAAGCGCCGAACCGCATGGTCTCCCATAAATGTTGCAGGGATCCAAAGAGAAATGAGCCTCGGATCCCACATCTGCATGCAGAGTCCCTCCTTTTCCCTCTACTGATATCTGAGAGCAGCACCGCCTGAAGGACTTCAACTCCCTGCTTCTCACAGCCAGAGAAAAAAACGCCATCCAGGATCAATCACACTCCTCAGGACTGGAAATGGCTGTCCCCCGCCCGAAGGGCCTGGGGCTTCTGGCCCCCCGGCCGTCTCCTGCCCGCTGCGTCCCCGGTAGAAAGAAAGGGCAGCACGGCATGCATTCCCCGTGGGCCAGATGAAAGGGAACGAGCTCAGGCTGGACACTGAGGGGCTGTGGGAGGTCACTGGCAGCTGACCCTCACACGTGCCTCCCACCGGACTTCACAACATTTCCTGTCCCCTCCTGTCCCCACTCAGAGGCTCATTTATTCCACAATCACTAGGGTTTCCAGCCACCTGAATCAGCACCGCTGAGTTTCAAACAGCAGGTGAAAAATGAGACGATGACAATAACTGGAGTCTTTTCAACAGGTTTTCAGCAGGGCATGGGCTAGAGCTTTCTTTTCTGGGGGAACTGACAGAATTCACAAAGGTGTAAGACTAATTCTAAATTCTGGAATGTTCCCTGCCCAGGCGAGGGCTGAAAGTGAAGGCCAAAAGGGGAGGGGAGATAGACGGTCAGAGGGCTGTGTTTGCAAACCGGTTCAAGTGACAAAATAAGGTCTCAGGGGCAGACTGATCCTAGCCAGTGAGTTACCCAAAGTGGAGGAGGAGGGACCCTTGACATAAGGTAACCTGGAATGCCATCCGATGTCCCTTCTCCTCCCTGGCCTTACCATAGCTGCCCAGCTGCCTTCAGGTGAGCTCCAGAAGCCCCAAATTTACACTGTGATCAGCCTCCTCGGGCTCAGCTGCCTGTTTCAGGGTTGCACCCGGCCCAAGCTGGCATGTCAAGGTCCCTCCCTGGGAATCTGGGAAATGGGCTAAGACAGTGACATCTCAACTCAACTGCTCTCTGAAATAGTATTTGCAAACTTAGGAGCCATTTCTGCATGATAGAGAGGCCATCTTCCCCATGCAGAAATGCCCCGTGAAACATAAAGGTGACCTTCAGGGAGAGGAAGAAGCGGGGGAACCGAAACAGAGACTGAAGGAAACCCAAGGCAGAGAGCGGGCTCAAGGTTTCCCTCTGGGCCACGTGCCTGATTCAGCGCTTCCAGGGCCTGGGCTTCTGCGAGATACTCCAGTGTCCAGGCAATACATTTCTGTTTTTGTTCAATCTCTACTGTTTGCAACTAGGCTGGCCCTGGTCAGCCACAAGTCCTGGTTGGGCTGATTAATGTGATGTCCACTTCCTGACCCCCCTCAGCCCACCTGGGCTGATTAGGAATACCTGGGAGGATTTGAATCAGTGGCTGGTAGAAAGCAGAGGCCAGTAGAAACCCAAGGGACTCAGGTCTGGCTGCATCCAGGGGGGTGACCTTGAACAAAAACCTTCTGGAAATGCAGGTTCCTCTCACCTGGCTACTGCAGATGCCTCCCCAAAGCCACTCCAGACCCTCTCCAATCTGCCCTCCTCACAGACTCAGGGAGCTCTTCAAAATGCCAGCCCCACAGTGGGACTGCCTATGAAACTCCTGCAGTGGCTTCCTACTGCTCTGGAGATAACACCAAAATCTCCCTTCACCCCCTGCCCAAGTTGGGCCTCTGTATTTCCCATAACACACCATGTTCTTTCCCCTCGGGGCCTGCAGGCACCCCAAGCATTCCTGCTGGGAAATGCTTCCCCTAACCCTGCTCCCCGCAACCCCTTTTGCCTAATCAACACAGTTTTAAAAAATTTTTAATACCATTATTACAATTTAATTTACAAACCATAAAATCGACCCTTTTAAAGTTTACAAATCAGTCATTTTTAGGATATTCAGAGTTATACAACCATTACCACTATCTCATTCCAGAACATTTTCATCACCCCAGAAAGAAACCCTGTACCCATAGCAGTCACTCCCCATCCCTCCCTCTCCACGGCCCCTGGAAACCACTAATCAACTTTCTGTCTCTACGGATTTGCATCTTCTGGAAATTTCATAGATAGGCATACCTCAAAGATATTGTGGGTCTAGTTCCAGACCACAACAAAATGAGTCACGCAAATTTTTTGGTTTCCCAGTGCATATAAAAGTTATGTTTACACTATACTGTAGTCTATTCAATGTACAATAGCATTATGTCTAAAAAAAAAATACATGCCTTAATTAAAAAATAGTTTATTGCTAAAAAATGCTAACCATCATCTGAGCCTTCAGCAAGTCGTAATCTTTTTGCTGGTGGAAGGTCTTGTAAAAAAATGCAATATCTGCAAAGCATAATAAAGCAAAGCAGAATAAAAGGAGGGATGTCTGAAAATGGAATCATACAATATGTGGCCTTTTTTGGTCTCTCTTTCATTTTTTTGGTGCTCTAATCTTTATTATTTCTTTCCTTCTGCTTGCTTTGGATTTAGTTTGCTCACCTTTTTCTCTTTTCTTAAGGTGGAATGTTATTGATTCGAGGTCTTCTTTTTTAACATAGCCATTTACAGCTACAAATTTCCTCCTAAACACTGCTTTGGCTGTATCCCCTCCGTTTTAGCATGCCGCATTTTCATTTTCATACATCTCAAAGTATTTTCTAACTTCTCTTGTGATTTCTTCTTTGACCCACTGGTTATTTAGGAGTGTGTTTACTCTCCACGTATTTGTGAATTTCTCAAATTTATTTTTGTTGCTGATTTCTCATTTCATTTCAGTGTAGTCAGAGAACAAACTTTGTATGATTTTAACCCTTTTCAATTTATGGAGGCTTGTTTTACGACCTAACCTATGGTCTCTCCTGGAGAACACTCCATGTGCACTTGACAAGAATGGGCACTCTGCGTTGTTGGGTGGAGTGGTATATAGCTGTCTGTCAGGTAGCTGGTTTATAGTGTTGTTCAAATCTTCTGGTTCTTTCCTGATCCTCTGCCTACTTGTTCCACCCATCACTGAAAGTGGAACCTTGAAGTCTCCAACTATTATTGTGGGATTATCTATTTTTCTCATTTCTGTTAGTTTTTACTTCATGTATTTTAGGGGTCTGTGGTTAGGCACATCTATGTTTATAACTGGTATGTTTTCGTGATAGATTGACCCTTTTATCATTACAAAAGGGTAATGCTTGTCTCTTAGTAACTTCTTTTGTCTTAAAGTCTATTTTGCCTGATATTAGTATAGCCACCTCAGCTCTCCTTTAGTTACTGCTTGCATGGTCTATCTTATTTCATCCCTTTACCTTCCACCTGAGTGTATCTTTGAACCTAAAGTGTGTTTCTTGTAGACAGCATGGAGTTGGGTTTTTTTAACCCATTCTGTCAATCTCTGTCTTTTTACTGTAGTGTTTAGTCCATTTGCATTTCATGTAATTACTGATAAGATAGGATTTATGCCATTTTGCTATTTGTTTTCTAGGTCTTACATCCTTTTGTTCCTATATTCTTCTATTACTGCCTTCTTCTGTATTAAATAGGTATTTTCTAGCATACCATTTTAATTCTCTTTTATTATGCAATAAAAATATGTATTTTTAGTTATTTTCTTAGTGGTTGCCCTTGAGATTATAATTAACATTTTAACTTAAAACAATCTAGCTTTGATTAATGCCAACTAAACCTCAATATATACAAAAACTTTGCTCTAATATAGCTCTCTTTCTTTCTTCCTCTTTTATGCTATTATTGTTATACAAATTATATCTTTATACATTACAGGCCTGTCAATACAGTTTTATAATCATTCCTTTATGCCAACAAAGAAAAGAGTTACAACAAAATACATTTATACCTTTAAAGGTGCTCCTTATTTCTTCATGTGGATTTGAGTTACTGTCTAGTGTCTTTTCATTTCAGCCTGAAGGACTCCCTTTCGTATTTCTTGTGGGGCAGGTCTGATAGCAACAGTGTTTATTATCTGGGACATCTTAATTAGTCCTTCCTTTCTGAAGGACAGTCTTTCTGTATACAGACTTCTTGGTTGACAGTCTTTCTCTGAGCACTTTGACCTTGTCATCACACTGCCTCTGGCTTCTATGGCTTCCGATGAGAAGTCAGCTGTTAATCTTATTAAGGATCCATTGCCTAATTAAGTCTTACCCTTCAGTTCTGAGCTCTTCCATCTCTTCTTCCTGGACTAGGTAGGTCAGGCCCTTTTGTACGTGCCCCCAGTGCTCTGTACTTCTCCTTCGTACTGATAATCACAACTGTAATTAAATAATTAATAACAGAAGTAGCTCTTTAGTGTGTATTTCCATCACTAGACTCCAAGTTCCACAAGTCAAGAATCAGGCCTGCCTGTTCACCACTCTATCCCCAGAGGCAGCACAGTGCCTGGAACACGGTAGCCTTTCAAAAAATATTTACTGAGTGAATGAATGAAACTCATTCTAAGGTAGGCTGAATTACTGGTCTCAATTCTTCATTCCCTGAAATAGTATGAAACAGGCACACTCTGCCATGGCCTAGTGGTGGGCAGTGTACTTCCCCGCCCCTTGGCTTGGGAATGGTCATGTCACTTGCTTTTGCCAATGGGACGTCAGTGGATATGAAGTGAGCAAAGGCTTGAAATGTGCTTATGAAACTGAGCTTGCTCTCTAGCACTCCTGCCCATCACCATGACACAAACATGCCTTGGTCACTGGTCAAGTGGGATAAGAGACGCATGGAACAGACCTAAACCCAACTCACAGCTTGAAGCCAACCAAGTCCCACAGACAGCAGCCTAGGTCAGCCAAACCTCGCCCAACCCACAGATATGTGAGGGAGGAATAAATGCTTAGTGGCATACGCCAGTGGGTTTGGGGATGGTTTGTTACGCAGCAATATTGTGTCAATAGATGACTGAGACATGCATCCTGGCAAGTACGAGGAGCAGGAGGAAGTCCCGGGGAAGGTCTTACATCTGGTCCTTCATATGGCCCACAATTGAGGCCAGCTTGATTCTATGGGCAGATCCTCACTCCTCCTGCAGACTTACAGAATAAACCTCCCAGAACTCCACAGTCCCACAGCTAGCATACTCATCTCTAGCGGCAGCCTCCTGGAGCAGCCCAAAGGGTGTTAAGCACCTACATGGTGCCAGGTGCACAGTAGGTACTTGGTAAGAGTTTATCCTCTTCCACCCACCCTCTCACCAATCCCACCACTGGGCCTGAAGTGCATCTTCACAGCCAGAAAATCTGCAGTTTTTTCTCTGCTGTGGGGCTGGGGAGGGGGGTGCACCCTAACCTCTCCCTAGGGCTAACCCTTACGGCCTCAACCGACCCCCCCAGACTCAGGTAAGGAGCAGGGGACAGGGACGCAGGCAGGCAGAGCGTATCTCCTTATGTTGTGACCGATTCAATGTATGATCTAAAATTGTATTTATTCATTCAAAATTCATAACTGCCTATTTCAAGGAGGGCTTGAGGCAGCTTACGAGCTTAAATGCAATAAAAAATAAACAACTTAAGGATCAAAGAGAACAGAGGTCAGACAGAAAGCAGAAAGAGGAGATGTCGCCAGAAATCTGATGATGAAACTGAGCAACACGTCTGACTCTGAGCTTTCCAGCAGCCACAGAAACAAGGCAAGCGTGGGGTCTACAGAGTCAGGAGCAAATCAAAGCAGTGGCCCTGCAGTCTGAGTGTGACCCTCATTCACAGGCAGCTCCAAGGCCAAAAGGACACTCGTCAGGCCAAACTGGGGAGACCTCAACGCTGACAATAACAACACCCACCATCCACGCACCCAGCCCTGTTCTAAATGCTTTGCACGAGACTTCTCATTTAGTCCTCGTGATGATGAGACAGATACTATTATTACTTCTATTTTACAGATGAGGACATTGAGTTTCATAGAAACAAAGTGACCTCTCAAGGACACAGAGGGAGGGAGCGGTGGAGCCAGGACAAAAGCCTGCAAGTGATGAAAGCACTTGGCCTCTGGCTCTGGGCCAGCGTGCAGGCCGACCCTTTTCATCCCCCACACTTCTGAAGGTCTCTTGTCCTGAGACTGCCCGTCCTCGGCTGTGTCTGTTTGTCAGGACCCCGTTACCTCCTGGTGAGACCCCGCAGACAGCTGCCTGGATGCCCACCTGCCAACCTCTGGAGATGTGCCTTTCCTTCCTACCCCCGCGAAATCCGCACCCCTAGCACATTCCCCCTGCCACCCAGCCCTCCCCCGACTGTGTTGACTTCCAGCTCCTCCCAACCTGCCTCAATGTGCTGTCCACCCTCCATGCCTGTCCCAGATTCCAATACTAACCCTCTAAGAGTTCACGTCCTACATCTGTCAGCAGAG
Source organism: Equus asinus (assembly GCF_041296235.1). Taxonomy (NCBI): domain Eukaryota; kingdom Metazoa; phylum Chordata; class Mammalia; order Perissodactyla; family Equidae; genus Equus; species Equus asinus. The sequence goes on from NC_091802.1 coordinate 17,491,932, forward strand.
CCCACCATAGTGACGCACAGTGACCATCCTCTAAGGCAATGACCTCTGCAGTGCCAACCTTCAACCCCTCACTGAGCTATCGAGAGAGGCTGCGCCCTGGACATCAGGTCTGCACAAAGCGAGGTCAGCCCACAGTTCAGTCCCGGCTTCCCCCTGGGCCTGTCCTCTCCACACTCAGAGTGACCTGGATGCAAAGTTTCAATTTGGGAAAGGCAATTTAGATTCCATGTAGGGTCTTCTCACTCCCATGTTTCCCCTTTGCTAAGTTATCCCCCATCCCCCTATCAAGGGTGACCCAGCTCACTATATGGCACCCAAACCTGGAGACGGGTTTGTGGGCAGTCTGAGGCCACCCCAGCCCACGAGACACTTTTGTGTGGAATGAGAAGAGGCCCCCCTTCATGGAGGCACTTCTCTTCCACCTGTTTGGAAATCGTCATCATACACTGATAACGCTAAAACAAGGTGCTTCACGTCCATTTGTTAGAAAACGACCACCATAAACCACACAAACCCAAGCCCTCTTCCACTGGGGCCCTTGTGTGGCACTCAACCTGCAAAAATGGCTGCAGCAGACCCTCGTGTCCACAGCCACCTGCAGCCCTGGCCAAGCAAGGTACTCATGGCAGTTAGTCACCTGTTCCACGGTCCCCTGAGATGGGGAGACTGCGTGGCAAAGAACCAGGTCCTGTTTCTGCTGAGCGAAGGTCAAAAAGTCCTAACAAGCCTGGAGAGTGCGAGAAAGGTCTTCGTGTCTAGGCCAGGGCCATAGGACCCCAAGCCACTCCAGTGGCTTCTGCAAATGAGGAAAACCACCAGCAGGGTTAGAACTGACAGGTAGAGACGATCACTCTGCACGACCTGGCTCTCAGAAAGGCCGTGGAATGACAACTGGGAAAATGCGGGCAATTTGGTGGCTGCTCCGAGACACAGCCTGGACCGTCTGTTACCCCTGGGGTCAGAAAGGACTTCACGTTCATCTCTGACCTTTTCTTGGTGAACTTCACCCACAGCACCTTCCCCTTGATCAAACACTTCCCCAGACCCTGACATTAACGAGGACAAGCACGGTGACAACTCACAGACCGGTCGAAATTGGGTCGTTTCCTGTCACTAATCCATGTGATTCGATGACATTAAAAAAGAAACCAGAAGAGAATTCATTTCCATTTTTACTTTTAAATGAGGGCCTCTTAGAAGAGAACAGTTTAGTTATTGCACCTCCTTAAGCAAATGGTCCCCGAGGGATGGCACCAAAGAACTTTGGGTCCAGCCCTTGTTTTCTGATCATGGCACCCCATCATCTAACCCCTCTGCGCTCCACATCGAGGAGCGAGAGAAATGGACCTGCTTTCCAAATACGAAGGCTGGAAAGTGATGCACACCCCTACATTTCACCCTCTAAATTAAGCCAGCGTTCTCCATCAACTTCCCACTGGAGACTGAGAGAAAAGTGTTTCAAAACTGAAAACTAAATTTAAAGTTAGGGGGGAAAAAAACCACCTCATCAAGCCTAAATGCTTTTTTTTTAAGATTTTATTTTTCCTTTTTCTCTCCAAAGCCCCCCGGTACACAGTTGCATATTTTTAACTTGTGGGTCCTTCTAGTTGTGGCACGTGAGACGCCACCTCAGCGTGGCTTCATGAGTGGTGCCATGTCTGCGCCCAGGATCTGAACCAGCAAAACCTGGGCTGCCAAAGTGGAGCACATGAACTTAACCACTCGGCCATGGGCCGGCCCCAGCCTAAATGTCTAAAGTAGCTTTGCCGCAAACTTTCTAAAGTTAGATCTACAGTGAATTCCTGTTTGAGATCTCACCTTGTTAGCCCAGGAGTCCAAGTGTTCAAATGGGTCATGTAAAAACTGCTTCAAGGTAGCACCCACCCTGAGTTTTAGCAACATGAGGGGCACACGCCACTAAGTTTTTGGTGCGAGTAGTTGGGCACACTGAATCCACCAGGATTCTTTGGTTGCAAGCAACAGAAGCCACATCTGGCTGATGTAAGCAGAAAGGAATTTACTGGAGTGATACCTGGTATCAACAGGAGGAATCAATAGGAAGGCTGAAGATCGTGATGTGGGAGAAAGCAGGAACCCTAGTGGATGCAAGAATCGTGGCCCCAAAGTCTCATCAGACGCCACTGCGGGAATCAGTGACTCCAATATCCTTTCCCTCCTGGCTTCGCTCTGCTCAAGCTTCAGATTCCAGAATGGACAGCCCAGGTGAGCAGCCCAGCTTGGGCCAAGGTCCCACCCCCTGACCTGGGAGATGGCTACACGGGTGTGTTCACTTTGTAAAAATTATTCAAGTAGTAAACGTAGGATGTGTGCAGTTTTCTGAATGGATCTTATGCTTCAGTATTTAAAAAAAAGTTACACCTAACCTATGACCCAGCAATTCCACTCCTGACTGAAGTAAAACATGTAAGAGAAATAATACATATAAGAGAAATGAAAACGTATGTCAACAAAAAGCCTTACAGCCACTCCATTTACCACAGCCAAAAATGAAAAACAGCCCAGGGCTCTATCAACGGGTGAGTGGATAAGCAAATCGTACAAATTCACATGGTGGAATATTACTCACCAATAAAAAGGAAGCAAATACTGATAGACACACAACAACAGGGACGAATCTGAAAACATTAGGTCAAGAGAGAGTGAATGAAGCCTTTAACGAAAGAGTACATGCTATGTGACTCCATTTATAGGAAGTTTTAGCACAGGCAAAACTGACCTACAGTGGAACAAAATCAGAATAGTGGTTGATCCTGCGGGAGAGGGCAGGGATTGCTCGGGAAGCGGCACGGGGAACTTTCTGGGGTGACAGTCATGTTCCCTATCCTGATAGGGGTTTGGGTTACACAGGTATATGCGTTTACCCGAGCTTACTGGATGGAACACATGAGATTTGTGCATTTCATTGTTTGCGCATTTTACCACAAAAGAAAAGAAACATAAACAAATATTGAACTTTAGTTAATGATAAGCTTGCTGAAGTATCTGACTGTTTTGTTCATCAAAAGATGCTATTAAGATAGTGAAAAAGCAAGCCACAAACTGAGAGAAGTATTTGCAACATATAATAAGCAAAAGATTGTACCAGAATGTGAATATGGGAAGATCTCTCATGAATCAGTAATAATCCAATAGGAAATAAATGGATAGAGACAAGAACAGGTGTGTAAATGAGGAAAGACAAATAGCCGATAAACACATTCAACCTTAGTAGTAATCATCGAAATGCCAATTTAAACCACCGTGAGATACTGGTTCACACTCACCAGACCGGCAAAAACTACCAGTATGGATGACACTGTGTATTGATGAGGATGGGGAGCATCCCGCACTCGGCCCAGCGCTGCGGGGAATACACCCTGCTTCAGACTTTGGAGAAGAGCGGGAGGTGGAGATGTACGCAGCCTATGACCTTATCATTCTGCTCCCAGCTATACATCCTGGAGAAACTCACACACAGAAAGGATGTTAAGGATAGTAAGGAAAAGCAGAAACAACCCAAATGCCCATCAACAAGTGGAAGGGACAAATAAATCGGGTATCTTCACACATAGCAGGAAAAAGGAGGGAACCACAGCTACATGCAACAAGAGGATGAATCTCAAAAACACACACACATAAACATATTCATTACAAAACTGGAAAACAGTGTGATTCCATTTACAAACGTTCAAAAGCATACACAAATCGAACAATGTATTGTGTAAGGATATAAACCTATGTGGTAAAGCCATAAAGAAGAGCAGGTTAATGATTACAACAAAATTCAGGTTAGCGTCTCCCTTGGGGCTGGAGAGAGAGAAAGACCCATTTAAGGAGAGGTATAAAGGCAATTTCTAAAGGGCCATGGCGCTCTAGTTTTCAAGTTAGCTGTGCATGTGTCTGCTTTCTTCTTCTTCTTTAAACTTTACACATATGTTTTATATGCTCTTCTATATATACCTATTGCACAATACTTTTTTTAGATCAATAATCTTTCTTACATTCCAACAATATCCAGCTAAAAATAAAACAGAAAGAAAGAGAGCCTATTCCCTAGCAACAAAAAAACATAAAACACCTAGGAACAAACTTAACAAGAAATGTTCACCACCTCCATCAAGAAGTCCATGAAACTCTACTGAGTGCCATAAAAGAAGAGATGATAGCAAGGAAGGCACGGGTCACTATGGGACAGACCATATTTCTGCATAGGGAAACTCAATGTATTTATTATTTTATAAATTTAATGTAATTCCAAATTGGATTCTAATAATAATTGTAGAAAACCAATGAAATGATTATAAATTTCACACAGAGGAAAGAATAAATAGGCAAGCACAACCAAGAAAATCCGGAAAGAGAGTTTGCACTGCCAGGTGTTAAAATATATAATAAAGTCATAAGAAAAAATGTGATGGTGGAGGAAAAAGAGATAGATTAATAGAAAATGGAAAACCTGGAAACTGAGATGTCTGTACATTATAATCAACAATTAAAGTCAGTCGAGGAAAGGAGGAAGGATGCCTAGTGTCCAAGATCAAAAACTATTAACTAGGGGCCGGGTGGCACAGCAGTTAAGTGCGCACATTCCGCTTCAGCGGCCCGGGGTTCGCTGGTTTGGATCCTGGGTGCGGACATGCCACCGCTTGGCACGCCATGCTGTGGTAGGCGTCCCACATATAAAGTGGAGGAAGATGGGCACGGATGTTAGCTCAGGGCCAGTCTTCCTCAGCAAAAAGAGGAGGATTGGCAGCAGTTGTTAGCTCAGGGCTAATCTTCCTCAAAAAAAAAAAAACCTATTAACTAGGAACACCAGTTACTGCACGTGGAGGCTAAGGGACAGGGAGGAGGGAGACTCCACGGTTCGCCTTCTGCACCTTTTGAATGTGAACAACATGAGCGTAGTGTATAGAGCACACTTCGTTTTATTGTGCTTCACTTTACTGTGCTTTGCAGATACTGCTTTTTTTTTTTTTACAAGACCTTCCACCTGCAAATAGATTATGACTCCCTGAAGGCTCAGATGATGGTTAACATTTTTTAGCAATAAAGTATTTTTTAATTAAGGTATGTACACTGTTTTTTTTAGACATAATGCTATTATTGCATACTTAGTAGACTAAAGTACAGTATAAACATAACTTTTATAGGCACTGGGAAACCAAAATTTGTGTGGCTCACTTTATTGCAATATTCACCTTATTGCAGTGGTCTGAAACCCAACCTGCAATATCTCCAAGGTATGCTTGTATTAAAAAATAAATTAAATTTAAAATATAGTCGGTAGGGAAAGAAATTGAACTGAAAGAACGGGTCGATGATTTAGAAAGAAATAAAATCAGGGTCTTAGCTCACATGATAAACCAAAATAAGTTTCAATTGGATTAGAATTGAATGGAAAAGAGAGTGCTGCACGGAAAAGCTGAAACCAAAAGAGAACCAGAAGGAAATCCAGGTGGATGTTTCTCTGACCTTGGGGTGAGGAAGACCTTTCAAATCCAAAAGCAAAGGAAGACATCATAAAATGAAAGGGCTGATGGACTCAACCACACGTATCAGTCTGCTCAGGCTGCCATAACAAAACACCACAGACCGGGGGCCTTCAACAACACACATGCATTTTGCATAGCTCTAGAGGCTGGAAGATCAAGATCGAGTGGCAGCCAAGTTGCTTCTTGGTGAGGACTCTCTCCCTGGCTTGCAGACGGCAGCCTTCTTGCTGTGAGCTCACAGAGGAGAGGGAGCTCTCTGGTGTCTCTCCTTATAAGGGCACTAATCCCATTATGAGGGTCCCACCTCATGACCTCATCTAACGCTAATCATCTCCCAAAGGCCCCATCTCCAAATACCATCACATTGGGCATTAGCACTTCCACATGAATTTTGGGAGAACACAAAAAGTCCACAACACACCATAAATATTAAAACCTTCTCTAGGTTTAAAAATAAGAACAATAAAAGAAAAACAGTACTGAACTGAGAAAAAAGTGTCCTGTATATCTATGTCAGTCAATACTCTTAAGGACAAGGAAACACGCTGAATAAAATGCCGGGTATAATCATTTATATAGAATGATCTTGATTTCTAAGGGGTTATCTCTGGAGGCTGATAAGCATAGATTTTTATTTTCTTCTTTGGGCTTTGCTGTGCTTTCTAAATTTCCCACAATGAACATGAATTTCCTTTATAATTCAAAAAACTGGGGGCCAGCCCGGTGGCGCAGCAGTTAAGTTCACACTTCTGCTTCGGTGGCCCGGGGTTTGCCAGTTCGGATCCCAGGTGCAGACATGGCACCGCTTGGCAAGCCATGCTGTGGCAGGTGTCCCACATATAAAGTAAAGGAAGATGGGCACAGATGTTAGCTCAGGCAGGGCCAGTCTTCCTCAGCAAAAAGAGGAGGATTGGCAGCAGTTGTTAGCTCAGGGCTAATCTTCCTCAAAAAAAAAAAATGACCATTATTTTTAAGAAGTGCATGTCACAGTCAAGCAACATTGAGGGCAGAGGGTCCAGTTCTGCACAAACTTTAGGAGGACGGTTGCTGAGCACAGCCTGGAGTCTGGAATGCACGATCCATATCACCCTACAGACTCCACAAGGAACCCCTGCAAGAGGGGAGTCCTTCTCCCCTAGAGGAGGCGGGCAAGATAGGGATCTTGCACCAGTGAAAATCCTGCCTCATGGAAAAGGGAAAATCTACTGAGATGGATCCAAAGGGACAGACTCAGAGGCAGAGCAACACAGACGCAGATCTCAGCTCAAAAGAGGGAAGAATTTCTACTTATGTGAACTGCCCCTAAATGCAAAACACTATATACAGTGAGCTTCCTGTCACAGTCCCTCCATGACTCAGAGATGGATGGAGGAAGTTTCTTGTACCAGGAAGGGGGTTAGACTAGACATTAATTTTTTTTTTCACATTTCTTTTCTTTTTTTAATTTTTTTTAAAGTTTGGCACCTGAGTTAACAACTGTTGCCAATCTTTTTGGTTTTTTCTGCTTTTTCTCCCCAAATTCCCCCAGTACATAGCTGTATATTGTAGTTGTGGGTCCTTCTAGTTGTGGCATGTGGGATGATGCCTCAGTGTGGCCTGATGAGCGGTGCCATGTCCGCACCCAGGATCCAAACTGGCCAAACCCTGGGCCGCTGAAGCAGAGCATGCGAACTTAACCACTGGCCATGGGGCTGGGCCCCTAGACATTAATTTTTTAATTATATAAGTACTTTTCCTTTTAAGAATTTAAAACAGATTGTATACTTAAAATGAGTGAATTATTTGTGGTATATAAATTAAACATCAACAAAATTATTTTAAAAATTTTAAATATCACAGAGAAGGCTAAATTTCTTCTTGATCATCCCCCCACGCCCACACACAGTCCTGGTCCTCTTCCCCCTTCTCTAAAGATAACAGCTATTGTAAATTTGGAATGTATTTTTCTAGATGTTTTTATATGCTTTTACACGTAGGTGTGTTACATATATTTGTATTCATATAAAGTAGGAAGGACTATGTGTATACATTTCTGTAAAGGGCATCGTAATGTATTTATCACTGTAAAATTTGCTTTCTTCACGTTACAACCTTAGAGATTCATCATTATTGTTGTAGAAAGATCTATCTAATTCCTTTTCAAAGCTGCATAGTACTCCCAGGTATGAAAATTCGAGTTTATGTAACTATTCTATCACCAGTGAACATTCACACTGTGTACGGTTTTTCACCACTGCAAACTGTCACAAAGACCATCTCAGAAGTTTCCAGCTGCGCACACAGGCCAGGGTTTCTTTAGGGCAGATCCCGAGAAGTAGAATCTCTGTCATAGGGCAGACACATTTTTTATTTTAACAGGTTCTGCCAAATTGATGTCCACTGGGACGTTCCTTTCCAAGCCTTAGATCCCATGGCTTTAGAAACCTGATCCCTGTGAAATTTCTTCTCATCAGTTACAGCCTGGCATTTGGGCACGTTCTGTGTCTCAGTTTGGTTCCATCGCTGTCCCTGACTATTCAAATCACTGTCCAACCATGAAGCGGGCTGCCCTGGTCACTGGCAGCACAGACCAAATGGCCACCCCTCCCAGCTACTCATTGAGAGGACTCTTGAATGGGGAGGAGGCCCTTCTACTCCCAAGAGGCTGCAGTTCTGAGAATCAGAGGACGCACTATCCATGAATGAGAAGCAGGTGGGGGCTGAGCAAGAGGAAACTTTATAAACCCTGGCGTCAGCTCCACGGCTTGGAATGACCAGAACCAAAGAGGAAAACGCACTAACACGTAAATTAGGCCTGAGCGCGGCTGTGTGAGTCAGGCAGGGCTGGATACTGACGATGGTTCACCTCCCTCACCAGGCAAACCCACCCCAAATTCGTAATGACGCCCACAATAGTCCCTGCAACGCCCACCTGATTAATGGTCCAGGGAGTACTAAGGGTTTTTATATAAGGTGCTAACTGCGTAACCGCCGGCTTACATAAGGTGCTCCGGTATTTTTAGCAGCAAATAACTGCCGTGTGAAGGGAGCCGCTGCTCTCCCGGCGAACTCTGCTTACTTTACAGGCTGGCGCAGTCCTTGAAATGCCGATGTTCCGCAGGCAGCTCATTGCTGCCGGAGGGTTGAGGGTGTCTGTGCCGAGGGCCCCAGCACCAGCCGTATTCTCCAGCTTCTCGGGGCCAAGCCGACACCCCACAACCAACAGAATGTGATACACATCGCCTCGCTTAACCCCAGGCATCACGGCAGCGAGAAAAGGGTCCCTTATGGACTCGGGAGAACCCACCCAGCCACCTGCCAGCTTAGCGAGCTCTCCCCAAACCTGACGGAGTAGCGGGGACGGGGGGAAAGGAGAGCTGACCCGGCCCTGCTTCCACATCCCCAGTGTCTAGCAGTCTAGCGTTCTACTGTGTGTATTCACCCCAATTTATCTGCCCGTTCTACTGCCGATGGACACTGGGTGACTTCCAGTTTCTTGGCCATTACAATAGTGCTGCTATGAGCATTCTAGTACATGCCTTTCACTGCAGCCTTCTGACCATCATAAGACATAAAAAGTTGAAAACTACCGCTTTAAGCCTCAAATCTCGATAAAGCCAAGCTGCCCCACCTCTCCAATTCACCCTTTCATTCTTCAAACATAGTCCTTCCACTGTTTACATGGCACCAAGTAAAGAGCATTGTCATAGAAGTCCGACTTCTAGGACTAAGGCCCAACTCCACTACCTACTTGCTGTGTGGCCTTGGGCAAGCACTTAACCTCTCTGTGCATCAGTTTCCTTACCTGTAAAATTGGGATAGTAATAGTACTTCTAACGTCATTGGGTTGAGGATTAAATAAGAGAAGAGTGTCTACACATAGTGAGCGCTCATCAAAGTTAGTAGCTGTGATTACGGCCAAAGGCAAGCTGTCTTTCTCGGCACCCCTGAAGCAGCCTGCTCTGGGCAGCCCCTGCCAGGATAGCTGAGCAAAGCCCTCGCACAGGAGGAGAGAGCAACTGAAGATAAGCGACTTCAGCAGCTCCAGCTGGAGCAGAGCCGCGGCAAGCAGCCCTCCCCTCTAGGCCGGGCCACGCTCTCTCCCTCTGCCTCTCCAGTCACCAAGGATGCAGGGCAGCCGCAGACACTGACCTTTTACCCAGAGGACACTGGATTTCACTCCGAATGTGACTTACACCGGGGGCACCATTCCGGGGTCATTATTAATGGTGTGCCAGCAGCCCGGTGACAAGCTGCAGGGGCACCGACAGGGCCCAGAAATTGCTGCCTGGAGAAATAAACATTTTAAATGTCCGTGCAAAAGGTGAGTGAACTGGAGTATTTCATTTTTTCAGGCGACAAAGATGGAAAAAGCCCCTGGAAGCGTACCGTGCAGAGACCCAGGAGCCAGAGGCTTGGGGCTGCGCACTACTGGTTGCCATGGCAACTGTGTTTCACAGCAGGGACTCATTTTCATATGACAGTGACCTGTGGAGGGAAGAGAAGGACAGCTCCTAAAGAAACTTAGTTGAAGGCGCTACTGTTTGGGGGACCACGGTTGATTTTATTTACCAAAAACAGCATTTAAAAGTGCCTCAAGGGGAAGAAATGACCTGAGGGTCCCTCGGGGTTCTCTGTTCCACAACTCTTCACACACACACAGCCCGTTTCAAAGGCCCCCAGGGCGGATATCACGGCCTCCCTGAGTCACTGGTCCCACCGTTAACCATCTGTTCTGTTACAAAGTCTTTTCCTAGAGTCCAGCAAAGTCCCAAGCAACCAGCTGCCCAAACCACCAGGACACCCCACACACCTGCGCCAGGTGGCTCCCTGGACAAGGCACGCGCTTCCCTGGACAAATCCCACCATTGAAAACCAGTCTCGGAGTCAGACAGACTTGAGTTCCAACCTCGGCTCTGCCCACCTACCAGCTGTGCGGTTTCCACAGGTCCCTTGACCTCTCTGGGTTTGTGTCTTCACGGGCATAATGAAAACAATCACAGCGCCTACCCCGCTGGGCGCTGAGAGGATAATACACATGAGGAAACACCTGGAAAGACTGGCACACGCCTGACACATAACCACTCGACAAACAGCTGGTGTGATCAAGAGCCAGAAAGGCATCTCTCACCCATGACACAACTGGAGGCTAACAGAACAAGGGATTAAATTGGGTGGCACAAACCGTAATGACTCCATCAATAAGCCTGGCAGGAGTGTAGACCAAGGGGAATCTGGACCACTGGAAGAGTCCAGAAGGAGGTGGAGTTTGACGCAGACTCTAAAGGATGACAGGACATGTTCTTGGAGGTTTGGGGGCAGGGGGATGCCTTTATGCAGCGCCTACTGGGTACCTGGTCCTGGGGATCCAGGAGGAAGGGGAGAGGTTTCAAGAACACAAAGGGGCCTGCGATTAGCAGACAGATAGTGGTAGACGGTGGCCCCAAGGGCACGGGCCATGGGAAGGCCAGGAAAGGGGCCTCCAGTGCAGCTGGGAGAGGCCAAGCTTTCCCAGGAAGACAGTGTCTACACTGGTCCCAAAGGGGAAGGGCGAGCATGTGACCATGGTGGGGAGGGAAGAAGCGGCGGTCTGGAAGGTGGTTCTGGAGAGAGGCCACATGAGCGAGGAGCCACATGAGGTAGAGGAGCTGGCCTTTGTGTGGGGCAAAACCCGGAGCCTCCAAAGATCCTCATGGGAGAGGGGTCAGTGACAGGGTGAAAAGGACCATTGGTCTAGAGGTGACACGCCAGATGGACTGCAGGGGCTGGAGGGAATTCTGGCATCAGAGAGACTAGCTAAGGGGCCTCTGAACTCTGGCCTGAGACGCTGTAGCCCTGTCACAAAGGGGCGGGAAGCAGCAGAGACACTTCAGGGAACAGTGACAGCAGAGGAGGAAACCCACTGCTGAGGAGGAAGCAAGGGCAGCTGCCCGGGAGGAGGAGGAGGCCAGACTCGGACACCCTGAGTCTGGGAGTCACTGGACATCCAAGGAGCCAGCCCTGGAGCTAGAACCCAGAGGGCGAGCTCCCCAAGAAGCTAACACGGGGCCTCACGAGACCTCCCAGAAAAGAGGGATCCAAAGAGGCGAAGGAACAATGGAGAATTAAGAACAAAGCCAGGAGAGAGGAGTGCCTAGGAAATCACAGCAGAGAAGGCTGCAAAGAGGACACACGCACACAGGGGCGAGCTTCCCGGGCAGAAGGGCAAGGCTGACAAAAGATCAGTGTTTGGAAACAAGACGACTTTCAGGGAAGCAGTTTCAGGAAAGCGTGAGACCAGCAGCCAGGCTGCGGAGGATTAAGAGGGGAGCCGAGAGGCAGGCAGCAGGTGCAGAGTGCTGGGGAAAATGTGACAGTGAGAGAAAAGAGGAAAGGAAGCTTATGGCTCCGATGCCTGTTTTTTCCCCCAAGAGATGGGACGCCAAGTGGATGACAGAGGCAGGAGGATGGAGGGGCATGGAGACGCGGGTAAGGGCACAACCTCTCAAGGTGTGGGGGATGGAGGGGCACTGGACTGCAGCCCTGGCTTTGCCAATGCTCTTACCAGGGTGTCCAGGGACACCGGCTGAGTGCCCCAGCCCTGGGACTGCTGGGAGGAGCAAAGGTTCCCACGTGGCTGCACAGATGGAGCCTGACCACTCACCCGCATGCCCCTGGCCCTGGTCTCACTGTGGATGGGTTTCCACCTTCCCCATCACACCTCTCCCCAGGGCGACCTTCCGGGTGGGCAGAGGGGGTGTTACAGACCCAGGTGGGAAAGTCAGGTCCTCAGCCTTCTGAGCAACCAGGCAGGGGACAAAATTCCCGCACCTCCCAGCAGAGCCCTGGCTGCAGCCCAAGAAAGGAGGCTTCCGCCCCCACAGCGCAGGTGTCATGGGCACCACTGTGAGTCCAGAGCCTTCATCCTGAAGGCAGGGAGGCGCCCTGGATGGATTTCAGCACTTCCTCCAAACCGTCTGCCTGGGAAAAACAGCGGGGGGCCTGACTGCTGGGAGAGGGTTTCCGAGGCCCGAAAAACCAAGCCAGGGCGGGATTCTCAGGCTGGAAGAGATGAACCGGGGGACTCCTGCCTGGGCCTTGAGAAGTACCTCCCTCCCCACCTCACACACTCCTGGCACCCATCGGAATCCACTCCTGACCACCGAACCACAGGCGAAAATCCCAACCTGCCAGGGCCCAGGCCCACCACCGCGCTCCACGCCGATCATCAGGAGTGCGGGACCCTCACCCAAGGCAAGGCCGGGCGGCACAGGGGCAGTGGCGCGCTGCCCCCACGCGGGCGCGGTCGGCCGCGGCGACACCGAGGCCGCTCCCGCCGCACGTGCGCGCCCCGGCGGGCGCTCGGTAAACACGGCACTTGTTGACTCGCCCGCCGGGAACGCTCGCCCCAGCGCCGCCTGCCGTCTGCGGCCGCCCTCGCCGCCCACGGCCCTCCCCTCCGCTGCCGCCCCCGCCGCCCCCCGGCTCGGGGCGCACGACGGGCTGCCCGGAGGGCCCCTGGCAGGCTGCAGGCCAGACGCAGAGCGCGAACCGTTCCGGGGGCCGCGCCCAGGCGCCGCCCCGGGCCGCTCGGGTCCAGCGCCAGGCTTCGGGCGAGGCCGGCGGCGAGGGCAGCGCGGCGGCGAGGAGAGCGCGGCGGCAGGCCCTGCCCGCGCCCCGCCAGCCCGGGACTCGCCCCCTCCCCGTGCACAAGGGGCCCCCAGGGCCCGCCCGCCGCTCCAGGCCGCCCTGCGCGCCCCCTCGGGCCCCGGCGCGGAGCCAAACACACCCCCCAGCCCTGGGGGACCGGGTCCCGAGAGGGGGGCGGCCCCACTTGAGGCAGACTTACCTGGGGGTTCGGCCCTGCCGCCCGGCGCGCTCCCTGGCTGCCCTCTGGCGGCGGCCGAGGGGACCCAGGCGCCGCCCCGCCCCGCCCCGCCCCGCCCCTCTCGACCTGAGACCTGTTGCCGCCCGGGAGGCGGGAGGCCAGGGCCCCTCCCGATGGCTATCCTCGCCGTGGAACGGCTTTCGTTTCTGGTTATGGGATAGCAAACGTCAGTCTCTTTTTCCTAAGTAGCTTCAAGTCCCAAAACTCTGAAATGACCCGTTCTAACAATCCCAGGAGGCAAAAGGAGGGCAGGTGTGCGTGTTGGGGCCTGAAACAGTGTCTGGCGCTAGCTGGAGCTCAACATGTGTTTGTTGAATGAATGAATGAATGAATGCTCCATTGATGGAGGGACAAACTGAGGCAACTTGCTACAGTCACTAAAGGAAACAGCCACAAAAAGCTAAAGCTCTCATCAGCCTGATGTCTTGCTTCCACTGTTCCAAGAACCTCTGCGCTGTTCTCCATTTCTGCGCGTTCTGAGCCTCCGTGCCTGGCTTTGAATCGGGTGGGTGGGAGTCGGGGAGAATGGAAAGGCAGTGCTGGGCCCTGTTACCCTCATTCTCTACCAGGGAAACGGTATGACCCAACAATTTCTTATGAAATGGTTTCCTGAGATAATCCCCAAAATCAGTAGCTAAGTGATAACCAGATTTGGGAGTCCTAGCTTCCAGACTCACACAGCAGCCCCTAGCAGTACCTGGGCCAGACCTGCAACTGGGTTCTGGATCTTTCCCACGGGAGATGTGATCTTGGGCAGGTGAGCAAATCTCTGTAAGCTGGCACCGTCCAGTCAAGTTTTTGCAGCTATGGAAATGTCATATTGCTGTGCTGCCCAGGAGTCGCTAGTCACATGGGATGGACTTTTAAATTTCATTTAATTTTACTTAATTTAAATTTAAACCGCCAATGGAGCTAGTGGCTAAGCCTCTCTTTCTTTATGTGCAAAATGGACATAATAATATTCCCAATGTGAGGACTGAGTGAGGTCGTGTTGGGGAGGCCCCTGACCCTTGGCCTGGCTCGCTGTAAGACTCAATCAGCAGTAGTTATTAACATCACCACCACCCGCGTCACCTCACTAACCCTAAAACCTCAAGGCTGGAAGGACTCTCCAGGCTGTAGCCCCGCTCCCACCCCACAATCACCCCTCCAGGAGTGGCTCACACCTCTGCTTGCACAGCCCGTGACAGAGCCCTTGCCATCTCTGGGGTGACCTAGCCTCTTTTTGGACAGCTGACCACCTGAAATAGATTAATACACTGACCTGACATAGCCTCCCGCAGCGCCTCTTCCTGCCCACAGCTGCACCTCTTGGGGGCTTATACAAAGCGAATGCCCTCTAGCCTTTATTCCTTTAGTATCAAAGCTTTCAGCAAACTACTCATTGCACCTCTGCTATGTGCCAGGCTCTGGCTAGACTGGGGATTCCTTCTTGTTTCACTTAACCCTTGTTTCACCAGACCTTACCGCCACATAGTCCCAATGACAGTAACAAAACAGTATTTGTCTGGCTGTGCACCATGCCCCAGGGTGGGGGAGCTCACACGTGAGAGCCGACACAGCCTCCCAGTTAGCTTAAAAAGCCATTTCCTCCTCTCCTGGCACAGTGTTTATGCCCTTGGCCCACAAGGCAGTACACTCGGGCCTGTCCCATTCACACATACACACACACACACACACACACACACACGTCCAGCATAACCTCATCCTCTTAGGGGTGGGCTCCTTCAGGCTCACTGTAGAGGGACACACACTTCCACATGTGTGCACACACCAGCATAACAAGCGTGCACACCACCCTCGACCAGCCACGAGCTGCTGCACAGGCTCTCACTCCAGTGTCACGGAGAGAGTGTGCAGATGGGAGAGGAAGCTCCCCTTCCCGCAGCTGGGGAAAGTGCCCCACCCCTGCCTCTGCAGCACACAGGTACCATGTGAAGTAGGGCCCCGTTTATCCCCATTTTACTGCTATGCGAGTTGAGACATGAACACCTTAAGTAATTTGCCCAAGGTCATACAGCCAGGCAGTGGCAGAGCCACTGGGCCCTCCTACCTCTGTGGCTGTATAAGACACAAAGAAACACAGAGGGGTGAACTATGGTGTGGCAGGGCTCAGAGGGGGCCTTTCAGAGGAAACCCTTTGCAGGGTCTCAAAGATTGAATAGGAGTGTCCCAGGTGGGCCAGATGAGGAAGGACATTGCAGTAGAAGGAACAGCAGGTGCAAAGGCAAGAAAGGGAATGTTGAAAAGCTGGAGACGGCAAATGGGGAGACAGAGCAGAAAAAGAGGCCCGAGTGGAAGGTTGGGACCAGTGTGAGAGGGGCCGCATATACCCTGCCAGGGATGTGGACTTCAGCAGGCCAGTTGTTTCCAGTCTTAAATCCTTGCATTCTGAGGCTCCATCAGAAAGTAAAGAGAATCAGCAATCTATTTGCATGTGTGGGGGACACATGTCTCTCTTATATTCAGTCTGTGAGACAAAGGTAAATGGATATTACTTACATAGATTCACTCCCACAGGTGAGACCACCTGTAACTGAATACTTTATGAATAGAACGCATCCTCGTTACAGAGTTTATATATTTCGAAGAGCCACTGATCGATGTAATAATCTGTGACATGGATGTGCATGTCCTTAGGTTATAGATGTGCTCATAGCTATGGCCAGAGACACACTGGCAGAAATTAGCGGTTAAAACTCAACTCTCTTCTCCTCACTTCAAGGCACTTGCCGTCTTTTTGGTCCAGTGAACCACAGCTCTTTCTGTATGTTTCCTACGACACATTTGGAAGATTGGGGGAGGGGAGCGGGCAGTGTGAACAAGTTGGTATAAACTGGCAGGACACCCCAAGAACCCTCAGTCTTGACGTCCCGAAATGCATCTCTCCAGGTTGGTTTGGAGACATGGGCAGCCCAGGACATTTTTGTAAATGCCCTAGCTCCCTAGGATGTAGATAAGGATGAGATGGAGGGGGTACCATCCCTCACCTTCTTTACTCTGAACCCTCAGGCGTTCTGGCACAACTGGAGCTCTCCATTGCTCTTTTTTCTCCCCAGCTTGCCTTTTTAAAAAATTAACAGACTATTTTTAGAACAATTTTCGAGTGATGGGAAAATAGAGCAGATGATACAGAGAGTTCCCAAATCTATCGCCCCCACCGCCACACACACACACAGCCTCCTCTGTCATTAACATTCGACATTAGTATGGTACATTTGTTATAATTAATAAACCAATATTGATACATTATTATTATTAACTAAAGTCTGCGGTTTATTCCAATTTCCTTAGTTTTTGCCTAACGTCCTTTCTATGTGCCAGGATCCCTTCCAAGATATCACATTACATTGAATTGTCATGTCTCCTTAGGCTCCTCTTAGCTGTGACAGTTTCTCAGACTTTCCTTGTTTCTGGTGACCTCGACAGCTGTGAGCAGTACCTGTCGGGTATATTGTAGGATGCCCCACTATTGGAATTTGTCTGATGTTTTTCCCATGATTAGACAGGGGCTATGGGTTTGGGGATGAAGACAAGAGAGGGGAAGAGTCATTTTCACCACATCATTTCAAGAGTACATACTACAGACATGATTACACTGTTGACGTTGGCCTTGACCACCTGACTAAGGTGTCTTTGTCAGGTTTCTCCACTCCAAGGTTACTCTTTCCCCAGAAGCCACTCGGCACAGCCTACACTTCAGAAGCGAGGAGTTATGTTCCCCCTCCTTTAGCGTAGAGAAGCTACAAAATGTATTTGGAATTTTTCAAATCTCAAAAAGAGATTTGTCTCTTCTCTCCTGTGATACTGTGATATCATAAGAAATATATATTTTGGTCTTCTTCCCAGCTCCGGGCCAGAGCTCCTAAAACCCTTCTAATTTCCTACACGATAAGAGCTATAGGACCATCTTGTTATATTTGGTTTTTGTCCCAGGCTCTGGAAATGGTCCAGAGTGACAAAGGTGAAAGGAACATCTTTTGTTATTCGTAACAAGCCCCGTGACTTTCGGAAAGCCCTTAAGGATGGGTGAGCTGGTTGGGGGGGTGGGGGACAACCAATCATGTGATTAGAGGGTTGGAACTTTCAGCCCCGCCCCCCACCTCTGGGGAGGGGCTGGAGGTTGACTAATCATCAGTGGCCGATGATTTAGTCATCATGCTTATGTAGTGAAGCCTCTGTAAAAATCCTCACGGAAGGGGTTCAGAACGAGAGCTTCCGGTGTGGTGAACACGTGGAGGTGCTGGGGGGTGACCCACCCAGACAGGACGTGGAAGCTCTGCACCCCTTCGCACGTACCTTGCCCTGTGTACCTCTTCATGTGGCTGTTCCGTTGTATCCTTTAATATATCCTCTGTAATAAATTGGTAATAGTAAACCATTTCCCCAGGGTTCTGTGAGCCATTCTTGCAAAGTATTGAACCCATGAGGGAGTCGTGGGAACCCCTAATATGTAACCAGTCATTTAAAAGTATGGGAGGCCCAGACTTGCAATTGGTGTCGTAAGTGGCCGGGAGGACAGTCTTGTGGGGTTGAGCCCTTAATCTGTGGGGTCTTCTCTAACTCTGGGCAGTTAAGTCAGAACTGAGTTAAACGGTAGGATCCCCAGCAGGTGTCTGCCAAGAATTGGAGAATTGCTTGGTGTGGAAAAATTGGTACATCTGGTGCCAGAAGTGTCGTGTGACGCAAAGGAAACCGTCAGACAAGTGGGATCTGCTAGATTGGCCCTGGCTCAGGGAAACGTGGTTTGGGAAGAGAAAGGATGAAAAGGCGGGGGATGAGGAACCTTTAGTTCCTGAGTGGCCATGTGGTGACCCACGGTCTAGAGCAGCAGCCGTGCTGTGCTGAGTTAGGACAGGCAAAAGTCACTAACACAATTTAGAGATGGATCCAGCTCCAGGGAGCTGGTCGCTGGATGCCTCAGGAAATGCCAACAGTAAGAAAAAGGCAAAATATTCAATCCCTTGGTTATTGTTCTCTGCAACAGCTAAAAGAAATTAAAAGAGAGTTCTGGGTTGGACTTTGATGCTAGACTAAGCTCAGATTCTGGTCAGTCTAAGCTTCGGCCACTGGCCTCAAAGCCACCGCAAGAGAAAACCTATGCAGAGACAACAGAAAGTTTGTACCTCTAAGACATCTGGTCACCAAAAAGATAGTCAATGTGGAGGAAGCGCAAAACCAAGAAACCACTGAAAGCCGAGGGTGTGATATGAAGGAGTTGCTTCATTTTGAGGATCGGTATCATCAGCTTCCTGAGGAACCTTCACTAAAGTGGATTGTGAGCATAATCTAGGAGAAGCGTCTTTGATTTTGTAGACTGCAGAGTGGAAGAACATGCTTGGGTTGATGCAGGAGCCACAGCTCACTATGGAACAACCACAGATGACTGTACGTGATCCAGACACAAAGGAGCTTATTCCTGAGGGAACGACCGGCCTCGTGGACTGGATGAAAGCCACTGGAAGGTCTGTCTACCCTGAGAAGGGGGACTGTCCACCTTCCCCTATAAATGCTGAGTGGAGCACCCTAGATGAAGAAGCTCATATGCTTAGCATGCAAGCCACGTGGGATGGCTTTATGATGACCAGGATCTTCACCTGCTGAATACGCCCATCACCCAGGTTATGGTAAATGCTACGGTTAAGGGGGCTCCTTTCACATGGGCACCCCATATAAACTTACTGCTGCAAAACCAAACAACAGTTCACGCAGGAAGCCTTATCAAATTTGACATCTCAGCTTCCCCTCATGGGTCTTAAAGATGTTAATAAACACATTAGGTTAATTAATGAGAGAAGGGGCAAAGGCAGAGAGTCAGGGGACTGATTTAAGCACAGTGGAAATTTTTAAATGATTATTAAGTAATACGGTGAATAGGGCTGGGTCAGTAGCATAGTGATTAAGTCTGGCATGCTCCACTTCAGCAACCTGGGTTCGCAGGTTCAGATCCCAGGCACGGACCTACATCACTTATCAAGCCGTGTTGTGGTGGTGACCGGTATACAAAATAGAGGAAGATTGGCATGGATGTTAGCTCAGATGGCTTCCTCACCAAAAAAAAAAAAGAAAGAAAGAAAGAAAAAAAGAAAGTGAATAAAGCAAACATTGATAGAAGTAAAACAAAGAGGAAACAGAAAGAGGAGAGTCACAGGACTCGTCCCAGCAGGTGGAAATCTTCAGTCGGTTATTAAGAAATGGGATGAATAAAACGGACATTGATAGACTTAAAACAAAGGTCTTAACACAGCCCTGCCAAATGCTGGGTGGGCCAAAGGGACTCTCTGCTGATCCCCCAAATTTAAGAAGCTCCAAACAGGTCTACTCTACTAACCCCAGTTTGGAGAAATTTAAAAAGCCAGAAGACAGAGATTATAACAAGAAACCTGACCAGCAAACCCTTGGGGCAGTGGTTAGCTAGATTAATCAAGGTAAAGATCAACAGGGGACCAGCCCGGTGGCACAGTGGTTAAGTGTGCACGTTCCGCTTCGGCGGCCCAGGGTTCGCCGGTTTGGATCCCTGGTGCAGACATGGCACCGCTCATCAAGCCATGCTGTGGCAGGCATCCCACATATAAAGTGGAGGAAGATGGGTACGGATGTTAGTTCAGGGCCAGCCTTCCTCAGCAAAAAGAGGAGGATTGGTGGTAGTTTAGCTCAGGGCTAATCTTCCTCAAAAAAAAAAAAATTGACAAAAGGGCCAGGGTGACCTGTCCCATCAGTAGGGCCCGGAAGATTTTTGCACATTAGGGGTAAAATGGTCATGGGGTGGAGAAGAGAAGTTTCTGGGACTCCTTTACATGGGAGCCCCACAAACTGTGGTTCTAAATCCCATTGGTAAAGGCTGTATGGGGGCTGCAATTAGTCTGAGAGGACCTAAAAATGGGAGGGTGGATAGGATGATGAACGGAGGGAAGGTTAAACGGGCTTCATGTAAAGAAGCTGTGCCTCCTTTCCCTGAATGTTTTATAGGAATGCATCTTATGTCCGGCTGGGGAACACTCCCTCTCTCTAGTATCGTAAAACCAAACCCTGTTGATGAAGCCCTAGTGGAGGCTAAAGTCAGAAATGTGCGGGTTGATGGAATTAAGGTAAAATTTTTAGGATGGAGGCCAGCCCCGTGGCCGAGTGGTTAACTTTGGGTGCTCTGCTTCGGCGGCCCAGGGTTTTGCTGGTTCGGTTCCTGGGCGCAGACATGGCACCACTCATCAGGCCACGCTGAGGCAACGTCCCACATGCCACAACTAGAAGGACCCACAACTAAAAAATATACAACTGTGTACTGGGGGGATTTGGGGAGGAAAAAGCAGAAGAAAAAAAAAAGAAGATTGGCAACAGTTGTTAGCTCAGGTGCCAATCTTTAGAAAAAAAACAATTTTAGGGGAATTGGAATGTTTGAACAGGCTTTACAGAAAGTGGTTGTGTCTCTTTTATCTGACTGAATTATGAGGATGGACATTGTGTCTGACTGGGCAACGTTTCTCCTACCGGGTATTGTAAAACAGAAGGCGAGCAAATCCACCCTTCAAGCAATATTCGCTGGACATGTTAAATGGGAATCAGTCAGATTGCTGGAGCCCCGCAGTCAGAACAGAAGCTGGAGGGTGCTGGGGACGTAGTCTCTGTGCAATGGCCCTGTGTGGAGTGTAGACTGCAGCTTACGGCAAGACCCTGTGAGCGCCTCCAGGCAATGACTACTGGAGCTTGGGATAAGAGACTCCATTTCAGGGGCATTTACTAGCTTGCTATTGGGCATTAATTGCAACTGCCACTATGGCTAAAGGACAAAAAGTAATCTTGAGACCTGAAATACCCATGATGTCTTGGGTGGTGTCAGAGAAACACTAATGGGGATCGCAGTGCCCAGAAGTGTTCCATCATAAAACAGAAATGATTTACGCAGCACCGTGCTGCCTGGACAATGCGAGGAGGACATCCTTGTGGGCAGGAAGCCTCTCGTCCCCTAGGACGACTCTGAACCGCGTGAGGATTCCATCGTCACTTGTACGGTGCCCTATAAACAGCTCCAGACAGACCGGCCAAGAACTGCTTGGTGCGTGACTGGCAGTTCCAAGGAGAACGGTCACATCCCGTTTGAAAGGCCTCCACTCCGCTGGAAGAAGTGGTCACAGGAGCAGGGCTACAACCGCACGTGCTGGAAGCAGGGATGATGCCTAAACAAGAAACTGTAACTGCGTTTTTAAACCTTCTGTCAGAATCCCTGAGGGCCAGATGGGGTGGTTTGCCTTCACCCCGTCAGGCTAAACTGGGGTTAACCATGAATGAGGCCATATTGCCTGGTGGTAAAAATGCCCCGCTCGCTCGTTCTGCGCCTGTGTAACTTTACCCCATGTGACGGGAGTGCACTGCGGGGGAGGGACTTGCTGGACCAGTATCGCTGCCTGCAACCCGGACCAGCAGCGTGGCCGAAACTACATCCCTTCCAAAGGTGGAAAAGTGTGAGTATAAATGGAGAGAAGGAGGAATAGTTGCTGAGGGCAAGGGAAGGAATAAATGGGTTAGGTAACGTGGGAAATCCGCTATTACATTAACACCTCGAGAGAGGCTCAGGGCAAGAGATGATAGTATCTCTTAGATCAGTTATACCAGATGCTTGAAGGGGCGAAGCCACATATTGCTGGGACCGCTCCTGCTTTCGGAAGCTCACAAGCCTGAGTGAAAACCTGCAAACTTGAGTGACCTTGCCGTGGGAGCCATTTTCATACGATATGATGACAGACTGGACTAATTACTAATGACTAAATGGTATTCTAGCAATGTGACACATCTGGTGACAGAACTAATATTGAGAGTCAAGGAAACAGAGTGTTTTCTTTTATCCTCCATTTATTAACTTATTCAATCATTTATTTATCTCAGTATGGACTCATGAATATTTATTTTATACTTTGGGTTATAATCCAATACTGCTTTGTTTATTTTTTTGCTCAAATTGTCCCAGCTTTGACTATTAGGAATGCTTTCAGTTGGCTCCTGTGCCCCTCTGACATTTCCCTATCAATGTGGACATTTTTGGGTCTTGTTGTCAGGGGTCGGGGGCACTTCCTTACTTTCTGGCACTACAAGATTCTCGAGACTCATTTTGTATATTTCCTGCCCCAGTCCTAGAATCAGCCATTTCTCCAAGAGCCCTGCTTCCTTTTATTGGGGAGTGGTGTTAGAAACCAAGATCTGGGGGCTACGCATGCACTTTGCCACTGGACCCAATGCTCTTTATCATTAATAAACCACAGCAGGCCAAGGGAAGTCAGACCTCCTATCCCATCAAATATTCTTGCCTGCTTAGTCCCCAGAGCTTGGGGCCACAACTTGGGACCACAGCTTCAAAGAGAGCTCCTAGAATCCATGCCCAGGAAGGGAGATTGGCAGAGATAAGGTGGCCTTGGTCACCTGGCACACTGGGGAAGCCTTGGAGTTACCTGCGGGCCAAGGTGAAGGTCTGGGTTTTGCAGAGTCAGCTGGGTAACGATCATCTAGACAGGGAAGGCTGCAAGGTTGCAACTTAGAGATAATTGGCCCATGAAAAAGTAAATAGCAACAGGGCGCAGGGCCCAGTAGGCATGAGACACAGGGGTTTCTTGGGCAGGAGATCATTACTGTGGGTGCCGGCTGAAGGCTTCTGGTTGTGTGTGTGTCTATTTGGGAATGATGTTTACACTTTAAACCAGTTTCTCAAATAAGTGGCCTCAGGGCCTCTTGTGTCAGAAGCGCCTGAAGGCTTGTTAAATATGCAGATTCACAGGCCCTGGCATTGAATCTGGAGGTGGAGACTGGAGTCATGTTTTAATATGTTTTCCCAAGGATTCTGATGCGCACCAAGGTTGACCCTTTCAGAAAGGATTGGAAGTCCATAGTCCGGATACCACGTAAGAAAGACTCTACGTCTGTTCTCTTTCTACAGATGCCAGCCTGACCCCATCTTGCCTTGGTTCTTTTTGGCCCCACGTAGAACATTTGAACAAACATATTGCTCATTTTTGAGCCTCTGACACCCTCAGCAGGAATGACCCCATTGACTTCTACCTTCGTTTCGACAGACTCTGTTCTTAAACTTTAGTTAGGTCCCTCAGCATTGGCCTATAAGAACTGCAATTCTCCACACAAACGATTTTGTCCACCCGTCACACACAGAGACTTGGGGAAAAAATCTGGCCTGGCTTCCAGCAGCCTAAGGCCACCGTGTTCCTGTGATGACCAGCCCCCTTGAGTTCCTGGCTGAAAAAGCTCAAGACCATCAAAAGAATTTACCATTTGTTCCAGCCAACACCTGCCGATAAGCTCCTGACCTCCGTTTTCTTAGAGCATTTATTTTAAAAACTTACTGTTGTAAATCCTTTCTCTGTGCCTTTGGGGTCTGTCTCCTAGAACACAGGAGTGTCTTTCTCAAGGACGTGGGAGCCATTCCTTCGAAATATAATCATCAGGATGGGGCCTCTGTGTGTCAGTCTCCGTGGGTGGGTAGGAGCCTAACTCGGCTGAGCGCCAGTCACCAGATACGGAGGGCCTAATCACATCGACACTGATGCTTACCTGCTTTTGAAATTTTTCACTTTCTTGACTCTGCTTGAACCCTGACTCACTCCCCATCCCTACTCCCTCGGTTTCCCTTCAACAGGCCAAGTCGTCTCGGCACAGATCAGAGCCCAGCTCAGGTCTACACTAAAGGAGTCCTTTCCTACACTGCAGTAGTGCTGGATAAAATCTGCCTTCACCGAGTTGAACTGGCGTCGGATCACTTCCAGGAACATTCCTGGAGAGCCTGGGGGCTCCCTCGCCACCTCAGAACCGACAGGCCTCCGGGAGTCGGAGTTAAATAGCAGCCCACAAAGGCAAGCATGAGGGCAATTGTTCAGCTGTCAGCCAACCAGGCCTGGATCTAGTCACACAAAAGGATTTCCCCTTGCTTAGGGAGGCAGGCCCTCGAGAGGCAGGAGGCTGCCCATAGAGATGGCAGCATAAGCCCTGTGACAACTAATACTGAAAGAAACTTAGATCTTTGAGTTCCGGAAATAGCCTGGGGGCTGAGGTGTAGATACAATCAATTAATAGTCTAAAGGAAACTAAAGTCAGGAAAGCCTGCAGCTTACCCCCCTGTACAGCACTTACGTACAGATGGTGTGGGGAAGGGCTATGCAAACTGAATCGCAAGTGGGTAGGTGCCAGCTTCCTGGGACTTGCGATATGATGAGACCAGCAGCAATGGCCCAGACACAAGGATCAGATCATTACATTCGTGGAGCCACAGACCCCATGGAATCACTTTCTGTGCATTACCTCACAGGGACCACTGTTGTCTCCATCTCACAGGTAAGGGACCCAGGGCTTGGAACAGCTAAGCTTACTTACCGAGGTCACAGAGCTACTGGGTGCTAGGCACGGGGTCCCAGTGTAAGCAGTGTCCAGGGCTGCCCCGCACTCATTCCAGCACACTGCCTGCCTGCTGCTGGAGCAACCCTGACACCGCGTCAGCCTCCACGTTTCCTCCGCTGGTCTAGGGATGGGGAGGAGTCCCTTCATCAGGAACCCTCTTCAGCCCATGGTCTCACCTCCCTGGGTTCCAGCAGCAGAGTCCCCTCCTGGGCTTTCTTCACACCCTGGCTGTGGTCGGCCTGAGGGAGGCCAAGGTCTTGGCCCAGGGTGTTGGCTCAGGGCTACCCCATGAGTGACAGGTGTCCTTTCAATGCTCCCATAGTTACAGGAAGGGGAATACTCCGGAAATATGCAGGCAGCCACCTCTGGGCCAGGCTGGAATATTCCCCGGGTCACTGTGTCGTCAAGGCAGAGTCCTGAGGAAAATACCCTTGGTGCTGGGGGCTGGAGGCGTGGCCCTGACAAGGTGTCACTCTCAGGGGCTTCCGCAAATTGCATAAAATGTTCTGAAAAATCCGTGTTTTCAAGGAACAAATGTCATTCCTCAGGATCAGCCAGGAGATGAGAATATCTCATCACTGATCCCACACCCAGGCCCTTTTGTCTAGAGAAAGGGATCTTGGTCCAAAGTTTAAAGCAAGGCACAACAAAACAAAATACAGCTCTACACATGCACAAGGAACGATGGCAAACGCTTTTCAGATAATAACTCACTTAATCCTCTCAACAACCCTAGGATGTAACTACTGTTATTATTATGACTAAAAAATGAGAAAACTGAGGCACAGAAAGGTGAAGTAATGTACCCAAAGTAACACAGCAAATAAGTAGCAGAACTAGGATTCAAACCCAAGCAGTCTGCTTCCAGAGCCCATGTAACTGGGACAGGACATAGCCCCCAGGAGTGGGGTGGGTGGGCAGGCGGCTTCCCACGTGAGTCCCCACTGGGCTTCCTCCCCGAGGGGCCTTTGATCAGCTGAAGGAGTTCTCCGAGCCGCTGGCATCCTCACTGTCAATATCTCCCCCTGGAACCCAGCTCCTGTGTGGTCCGGGCCCAGGTCTGAAAGACGGGTTTTTAGAAATGCTAAAAATGGGAGATGGGGGATGAGTCCTTCAGCCAATGGCAGATCACTGCGCTCTCCCATCCTTTGCTGTGCAG
Source organism: Equus asinus (assembly GCF_041296235.1). Classification (NCBI taxonomy): domain Eukaryota; kingdom Metazoa; phylum Chordata; class Mammalia; order Perissodactyla; family Equidae; genus Equus; species Equus asinus. The sequence continues at coordinate 17,517,817 of NC_091802.1, forward strand.
TACTTGTCTGCTCTGGCGGCTAAACCCACCAGGAAGACACATGGTCAGCCCAGTATAGGGTGGAGAATAGGAAGCAGGGCAGTAAAGGCGTAGCCTGTGGGACCTGGGGGGCAGGTAGAGGACACAGGATCTGTATGAGTGTGTCCGGGCTGCCATGACAAGGTCCCGCGGACTGGGGCGCTTAAACAACGGAAATTTATTTCCTACAGTTCTGGAGGCCAGAAGTCTGAGTCCTTGCTCCTTGGCTCGTGGACGGCCGCCTTCTCTGTGTCCTCACATGGTCGTCCCTCTGGGAGTGTCTGTGTCCTGATCTCTTCTTATTAGGACATTGGATTAGGGCCCACCCTAACATCCTCATTTTAACTTACTACGTCTTCAAAGATCCTGTCTCTAAATATGGTCACATTCTGAGGGACTGGGGTCAGGGCTTCAACACAGGGATTTCGGGGGACACAATTCAGCTGTAATAGGAACCTAAGGAAATGTACAGGCTGGAGTTGTGTGAGGTTTTGAATTATTATTAGAAAATATTTAGACATACGAAAAAGTATAAAGAATAATATAAAGCATGTGAGATACCCACTGCTCAGTGGAAGAAATGAAACATTTCCAATCCAGGGGAAGCCCCTTGGGTAAGGTTTCTGGTCATGCTCTCCTCCCCACCTCCAGAGGCAACCTTACCTAGAGTTTAGCGTTTCTGGTTCTCCTGCATTCCTTTATACTTCTAGTACATACCTGTGCATCCTCACATGATATATAATCCTGTTTTTTGTGTTTTTTTAAAAGATTTTATTTTTTTCCTTTTTCTCCCGAAAGCCCCCCAGTACATAGTTGTATATTTTTCATTGTGGGTCCTTCTAGTTGTGGCATGTGGGACGCCGCCTCAGTGTGGCTCGATGAGCAGTGCCATGTCCGCGCCCAGGATTCGAACCAACGAAACAGTGGGCCGTCTGCAGCGGAGCACGCGAACTCAACCACTAGGCCACGGGGCCAGCCCCCTGTTTTTTGTGTTTTAAACTTTGGATAAATGGTAATATTCTCTATGCTTTTTTTATTGAGGTGAAATTGATGTAACATAAATTAACCATTTTAAAGTGTACAATTCAGTGGCATTTAGTGCATTCACCATTTTGCACAACCACCACCTCTCTCTAGTTGCAAAAATTTTTCATCACCTCATAAGAAGACTCCACAGCCATGAAGCAAGTACCCCCAGTCCCCCCCTCCCACCCCCGGCAACCACTAATCTGCCTTCTGTCTCTATGGATTTGTTCATTTGCATCCTTTTGCAAATTCCTTTTTCTGCTCAGTATTTGAGTCATTCATCCATGTGGTCACATTTGACCATTGTTTGTTTGTTTTTCATTCCCATATAATATCCCATCATGGGACTCAACCACATTTTTAAAATCCTTACTCCTATTGATGAATTTATGGGACTTGTAAAAAATCATTTAAAAAATAAGTATTACGTGCACATGGTAACAAATTCAAGCATCGTAAACGAAGACACAGTGAAAACAAAATGTCTTTCTCCTCCTTCCAAAGAGACAGCCACTTTACCTGTTTTTTGGTGCATTTTTTTAGCACTATGCCGGGCTATACATACACATGTAAATATGGCATATACTTTTGGTACACATATGTGGTATTAGTGTTTATTGAGTGCTCGTTCTATGCCAAACACTGCTTTAGGTGCTGGAGGTGCAGCAGTGGACAAAACATCCAGCTTATATTCCAGTAGAGACAGATAGACGATACACAAGCAGACAGCCAGATGTATATGTCAAGCGGTGATAAGAGCTATGGAGGAAAATAAAGGACAATAAGGGACGGGGGGAGGGGGGGAGTAATCAGGGAAGGCTTCTCTGAGATGACATTTGACTTGAGGGGAGGAAACATCTTTTTCCTTCTACTCTCCTAGGTTCAGTGGCTGGGGCCTGTGAATCAAACTGATAAAAGACAGATAAACAAGAGAAAAAACGTTTTAATTACATACACACCAGAGTTCACAAAGGAAAAAATGTGGCTCAAGGAGGGCATCAGATGTTGAAACTTACTGTATATATCATCCTAGGCTAAGTAAATGAAGAGGGGTTTCCGGCTTCTGGGAGGGGAGGCAAGTTATGGGAAGGTGACCAGGAGAGGTATGGTAAACAGGGTTGTTTAGTAAGCTTTGTTCTGCAGATTTAAGATGGTGTCTTCTCTGAATTAAGAGTTGTCCTCTTCATGGTATGGGAGATGGGCACAGCTCTACAAATGGAAATTTCCTTTATAAATGTAAATTTCCTTTGCAAGAGGAAAATGTGCGCCCTGTTTATAGAGCTTTCCTGTGTCTGCTGGTTCTCAATGGCTTTTAGCTCAAAATAATCCAGATGCCAAAGAGGCCTATTTTGAGGTAGTATATTCCGGTACCCTTCAGAATGAACGCAGGACATCTAAAGCAAGAATGTTCCAGGCGGAGGGGGTAGCAAGTGCAGAGACCTCAGCTGAGATGTGTTGGCATGTTGGAGAAACAGCCAGGAGGCCAGCGGGGCTGGAGGGGAGAGCAGGAGAGGGCAGCAGGTGTTAACAAACCGTTCACCCTGCTCTGCACTTCGCTGCTTCCCCACGAACCACAGTCTCCTGGCCTTCGTCCTGATTAGCCCACGTTAAGCTGCCTTCTTCTGTTGCAGAAGCTCCCAGGTCATCCACCATATGGATACAGCACAAGTTATTGAAGTGGTTGTAAGGTTTTTCCTTTCCTTTTTAAAAAAAGTACCAGGAGGTATAAAGGGAAAATCGGGAAGTGGCCGGAGTGGATCATGAAAGGAGGAAAATAGGAGACCAGCCCGGTGGCGCAGTTCTTAAGTTCGCACGTTCTGCTTCTTGGCGGTCTGGGGTTCACCGGTGCAGACATGGCACTGCTTGGCACGCCATGCTGTGGTAGGCGTCCCACGTATAAAGTAGAGGAAGATGGGCATGGATGTTAGCTCAGGGCCAGTCTCCCTCAGCAAAAAGAGGAGAACTGGCAGTAGTTAGCTCAGGGCTAATCTTCCTCAAAAAAAAAAAAAAAAAGGAGGAAAATAAAGAGCAGGGCTGCTCTTAACAGTTGCATAGTCCAGGGCAAGAGTGGAAATGCAGGCCTAGGGACCATATGTCTAAACATTAAAAGTTATAAATTAAACTGACACGCTGTTAAATAAAATACGTATTATCTTCCTACCTTGACAATGGACCTTCAGATCAATCTGGAGGCTAGAATTAAATGTGGAATTTCAGGCTCTTTGGGGTTCTGCACCCAGCCCGTGGCCTGCCCACTCCTCTTCCCACTCCCAGCTCCACCTGCATGAAGAAGGCACCTGACTACACAGGTCTGGACACCTCAGCCTGTCTGTGGAGCTTCCATCTATGCCGCCCTTGGCCTAGGGCAACTTCGGAGAACGGCCTCAGGAAAGAGGCCCAGGGGGGCCCTACAAGCAGGCTGGGGCCCCTTGAGCAAGAAATTCCAAGGTGCCAGGCACTCAGACTGTGGTCTAGAAGTGTGTGTTGGGGAGATAGGAGCTGGGTGGGCAGGACCTCTTGATTCCACAGACTTCCTGTCCCTTGGGGAGGGATGTGGCTCGGGGAGAGTCAGAGCAGGGTCGTGTGAAGCATGAGGCCCAGGGACGGGACCCCACTTGCCCAAGTCTAAGGCTGGTGCTGCTGAAGAGGGGACACAGCCTGTCTACCTTGGGGAAGAAACTGACGACATGGAGAAAGTGAGCAAGACAGAGCAGAGAGCTGGAATCAGCAGCCCAGCCAGCAGGAGGGACCCAGGCTGAGCAGGCGGCAGGAGGAGAGAGAACTGCCAGTTCTACCCAAGGTGTGCCCACATCAGCACCGGCCGAGGGGGAAACTTGATCCTCATAGAGAAAGAAAACACAGCTGTACCTTCTCGTAACACTAACAGCCACTGAGACCACAAGGAGAAAGAACAAACAAGGAAGCTGGAAGAAATAATGAAAATACTGTCATCTCTTCTGTCGGCCAAGGAACATCACGGTAGAGTGTACTGCTGTCCTGCAAGACATGTAGGGCTGGGAAGGCGGGCTCCAGGTCCAACTGGGCGGCTAACTAGCATTGACAGGTTGAGCAAGTCACTTTGCATCTCCGTCTGTTTCCTCATCTATCAAATAAGGACATACCTGCCCCATGTCTCTACTTGCAAGGGATTTTTACGGTTATCTGACAAATAGAAACGGCAAGCAGTAGGATCTATTGGAGTATATGAGGAAGCCATTTGGTGTAAAGCTAATTCGGCCTGACTTTGTTTTTTTCCAAAAGGGCCTGATGTGGCCATTGAGCATGCATTGTATATCTGCTTTAAACATTGACCACAGCAAGAACAAATGGCCTTAAGATAAAGGTGCAACTTCCCCACACACACACATTGGCATTTCCTTAAGGATAAGCATCTTTCCTTAGGCTAGGAACTGATCGCTGTGCTCACCTTTGACCACCCAGCTCACCTGTGACCACCCAGCTCGAGACAACAGACAGGCCACCCTGCTGTGTCCACCAAGACAGCAGACCTACCTGCTGTGTCCATCAATCGCTGTGCTGACAAAGCAGTCTCGCAACTATTATAAAAAGGGACATTTCAATCATATGTGAAACATCCTCTTTGGGGGTATATAACCACTCTGTACACCCCACTTCTTTGGTGCCCTTTCTTCCTTCGTGAAGAAAGGCCCCAGGCCATGGTCCTCACATTTTAGCTCAGAATAAACTCTCCCAAATTTTCATTTATAGATTGGTTATGGATTATTTTCGTCGACATACTCAAAAAACTTATTCCTTTGCTGGATGTGAGTTTTTTCTTTCAAAGCTGACTGGCTGGCTCAACATAACCTTGACGCAACCTGCACTAAAATCGGGAAGAGAAATGGTCAAGCTGCCTCCTGCCAGATCAGCATCCAGACAAGGAGGGCCGGCTGAGAGGGAAGAGAAGCCAGCCTTTCTTGGAAAGGAAGAGCAGCCAGCCTTTGCAAGCACCTGTCTGCGAGCACCAGGGTGAGTAGAGGAGGGCACCTGAAAAACAAACCCCAGACATCTCCACTGGCAGGTGGTCATTTGTGCAAAGGACCTCTGTCACTTCCATTTCACTTAGCTCCTAGGGACAAAAGCAGACAGGCAAGGGGCACTTGCTGTATGCAGAGCTGTGCTGGACACATTAGAGAGCTTGCCAGTGGACGAGAGGACTGAACAACAGAAGGGTCCTTTACAGAGCAGGGTGTCCACACAGACCTGTGTGGATCAACACTACCAACTCTCATTACTGAGGATAAGAGTGCCAAACCTTACAGATTTGAGGCAGTCCCCATCAAAATCCTAGCAGGCTATTTTGGAAAAATAGACAAGATGATTTGAAAACGTATATGGAAAAGCAAAGGCTCTAGAATAGTCAAAACAATCTTCAAAATGAGCAAAGTTGGAAGACTTGCACTACCTGATATCAAGACTTACTATGAAGCTGCGATACTCAGGACGGTGTGGTGTGGGCGTAAGGAGAGACAGATAGATAGATAGATGGAACAGAACGGAGTCCACCAATAGAGTCACACATACACAGCTTATTGATTTCCTACAAAAGTGCCAAGTCAAGTCGATGGGGGAAGGAACGTTTTTTCAATGAAAACTGCTGGAACAACTGGAGATCCATTTGGGAAAAAATGAATCTTGACCCCTATCTGACTTTATTCACAAAATTAATTTGAGATGGATCATGGACCTAACCTTAAACCCCAGAATCATAAAGCTCCTTGAAGAAAACAGAAGTCTACATTTGTGATGTCGAAGTAGGTAAAGATCCTTGGGCAGGATACACAAATTAAAAAATTGATAAAATGGCTTTATCATAATTTAAAATTTCTGCTTAGCAAAAGACACCATTAAGAAAAAGAATTGACAAGCTGCAGACCTGGAAAAAAATCTCTGCAGCCACATATCTGAGAAATGATTTATATCCGAGACATGTAAAGAGCTCTTACAAATGATCAATGAGAATATAAATATTCTGGGCTAGCCCCAGTGGCCTAGTGGTTAAGATCAGCATGCTCCACTTTAGCGACCCACATTCAGCTCCTGAGCATGGACCTACACCACTCATCTGTTACTGTCCATGCTATGGGAGCAGTTCACATAGAAAGAAAAAAGAGGAAGACTGCCAATGAATGTTAGCTCAGGGTGAATCTTCCTCCACAAAAAAAAAAAAAAAGTAAATATTCCAACTACAAAATAGGAAAAAACTTTGACACGCTACAAAGTAAGATATATAAATGACCCATAAGCAGTGTAAAAAGTGCTGAACAGTGCTCACTTCAGCAGAACATATACTAAAATTGGAATGATACAGAGAAGATTAGCATGGCCCCTGTGCAAGGATGACATGCAAATTCGTGAAGCATTTCATATTTTTAGACAAACACAGGCTCAGAGTGAAGGGATGGAAAACAATACTCCAAAATAATGGCAAACAAAAGAAAGCAGGTGTTGCCATGCTTATATCAGACAAAGCAGACTTCAAGATAAAAAAGACAATGAGAGACAAACAGGGGCAGTCTATAATGATAAAAGGGACAGTCCACCAAGGGACATAACACTTATAAATATCTATGCACCTAACACAGGAGCTCCAAAGTACATAAAGCAACTATTAACAGACCTAAAGGGAGATATTAACAGCAACACAATAATAGTAGGGGACCTTAACACCCCACTTTCATCAATGGATAGATCATACAGACAGAAAGTCAACAAGGAAATAGTGGAATTAAATGAAAAACTAGACCAGATGGACTTAATAGATATATATAGCAAAACAGATAGATAGATAGATAGATAGATAGATAGATAGATAGATAGATAGAATATATATACCAAAAACAGCAGAATACACATTCTTCTCAAGTGCACGTGGAACATTCTCAAAGACAGACCATATGTTTGGAAACAAGGCAAGCCTCAATAAATTTAAGAAGATTGAAATCATATCAAGCATCTTTTCCGACCATAATGCTATGAAACTAGAAATCAACTACAAGAAAAAAGCTGGGAAAGTGACAAATATGTGGTGACTAAACAACATGCCACTGAACAACCAATGGATCATTGAAGAAATTAAAGGAGAAATCAAAAAATACCTGGAGACGAATGAAAATGAAAATATACCATACTAGGGGCTGGCCCAGTGGCGCAGCGATTAAGTGTACATGCTCTGCTTCGGTGGCCCAGGGTTTGCCAGTTCGGATCCCAGGTGCGGACATGGCACCGCTTGGCAAGCCATGCTGTGGTAGGTGTCCCACATATAAAGTAGAGGAAGATTGGCATGGATGTTAGCTCAGGGCCAGTCTTCCTCAGCAAAAAGAGGAGGATTGGCAGCAGATGTTAGCTCAGGGCTGATCTTTCTCAAAAAAAGAAAAAAAAGAAAAGAAGATACACCATACTAACTCACAAAGGATGCAGCGAAAGCGGTCCTAAGAGGCAAATTCCTAGGAACACAGGCCCACCTTAACAAAGAAGAAAAATATTAAATAAACAATCTTAAACTACACCTAACAGAACTAGAAAAAGACGAACAAACAAAGCCCAAAGTCAGCAGAAGGAGGGAAATAATAAAAATTAGAGCAGAAGTAATGAAATTGAGACCAAAAAAAAAAAAAAAACAGTAAAAAGGGATCAATGAAACTAAGAGCTGGTTCTTTGAGAAGATAAACAAAATTGACAAACTCTTAGCCAGACTAAGAAAAAAAAGAGAGAAGGCTCAAATTAATAAAATTAGAAATGAAAGAGGAGACATTACAATGGATGCCACAGAAGTACAAAGGATTATAGTATGAAAAACTATATGCCCGGTGGCCAAGTGGTTGAGTTTGCGTGCTCCGCTTTGGCAGCCCAGGGTTTCACCGGTTCGGGTCCTGGGCACGGACATGGCACCACTCATCAAGCTATGCTGAGGTGGCATCCCACATGCCACAACTAGAAGGACCCACAACTAAAAATATAAAACTATGTACTGGGGGGCTTTGGGGAGAAAAAGGAAAAATAAAACCTTAAAAAAAAAACTATATGCCAACAAATTGGACAACCTAGAAGAAATGGATAAAATCTTAGACTCAAACAACCTCCCAAAATTGGACCAAGAAGAAATAGAGAATCTGAATAGACCAATCACAAGTAAAGAGATTGAAACAGCAATCAAAAACCTCCCCAAAAATAAAAATCCACGGCCAGATGGCTTCTCTGAAGAATTCTACCAAACATTCAAAGAAGATTTATATGTATCTTTCCCCAACCATTCCAAAAAAATTGAAGAAGATGGAACACTTCCTAACACATTTTATGAGGCCAACATCACCCTGATCCCAAAGCCAAACAAGGACAACACAAAGAAGGAAAATTACAGGCCAATATCGCTGATGAACACAGATGCAAAAACCCTGAACAAAATATTGGCAAACTGAATACAGCAATACATTAAAAGGATCATACATTGCAATCAAGTGGGATTTATACCAGGGATACAGGGATGGTTCAACATCTGCAAATCAATCAACATGATACAGAACATTAACAAAAAGAGGAATAAAAACCACATGATCATTTCAATAGACGCAGAGAAAGCATCTGACAAGCTCCAACATCCAGGGGCTGGCCCCGTGGCCGAGTGGTTAAGTTCGCACGCTCCACTGCAGGCGGCCCAGTGTTTCGTTGGCTCAAATCCTGGACGCAGACATGGCACTGCTCATCAAACCATGCTGAGGCAGTGTTCCACATGCCACAACTAGAAGGACCCACAACGAAGAATATACAACTACGTACTGGGGGGCTTAGGGGAAAAAAAGGAAAAAAAAAAGATCCAACATCCATTTATGACAAAAATCCTCAATAAAATGGGTATAGAAGGAAAGTACCTCAACATAATAAAGGCCATATATGACAAGCCCACAGCCAGCATCATACTCAAAGGGGAAAAACTGAACAGCATCCCCCTGAGAACAGGAACAAGACAAGGGTGCCCACTCTCTCCACTCTTATTCAACATAGTACTGGAGGTTTTGACCAGAGCAATTAGGTGAGAAAAAGAAATAAAAGGTATCCAAATTGGCGATGAAGAAGGGAAACTCTCACTATTTGCAGACGACATGATTTTATATATAGAAAACTCTAAAGAATCCATCAGAAAACTATTAGAAATAATCAACAACTACAGCAAAGTTGCAGGGTACAAAATCAACTTACAAAAGTCAGTTGCATTTCTATACTCTAATAACAAGCTAACAGAAAGAAAACTCAAGAATACAACCCCATTTACAATCACAACAAAAAGAATAAAGTATCTAGGAATAAATTTAACCAACGAGGTGAAAGATCTATACAATGAAAACTATAAGACAATACTGAAAGAAATCGACAATTACACAAAGAAATGGAAAGACATTCCATGCACATGGATTGGAAGAATAAACATAGTTAAAATGTCCATATTACCCAAAGCAATCTACAGATTCCATGCAATCCCAATCAGAATCCCAATGACATTCTTCACGGAAATGGAAAAAAGAATCCTAAAATTCATATGGCAACAAAAGACCCTGAATAGCTAAAGCATCCTGAGAAAAAAGAACAAAGCTGGAGGTATCACAATCCCTGACTTCGAAATCTACAAACCTATAGTAACCAAAACAGCATGGTACTGGTACAAAAACAGACACACAGATCAATGGAACAGAAATAAAACCACACATCTACGGACAGCTAATCTTCAACAGAGGAGCTAAGAACATATGGTGGAGGAAGGAAAGTCTCTTCAATAAATGGTGTCGGGGAAATTAGACAGCCACATGCCAAAGAATGAAAGTAGACCATTATCTTTCGCTATACACAAAAACGAACTCAAAATTGATTGAAGACTTAATGGTAAGACATGAAAGGATAAAATTCATAGAAGAAAATATAGGCAGTACACTCTTTGACATTGGTTTTAGCAGCATCTTTTCCAATATCATGTCTACTCAGGCAAGGGAAACAAAAGAAAAAATAAAGAAATGGGACAGCATCAGACTAATGGGCTTCTGCAAGGCAAAGGAAACCAGGAACAAAATGAAAAGACGACCCACCAACTTGGAGAAAATATTTGCAAATCACATATCCAACAAGAGGTTAATCTCCAAAATATATAAAGAACTGACACAACTCAACAACAACAAAAACAAACAACCCAATCAAAAAATGGGCAGAGGATCTGAACAGACATTTTTCCAAAGAAGACATACAGATGGCCAACAGGCACATGAAAAGATGTTCAACATCACTAATCATGTGATCTTCATATTAAATCTCCATACTAAACAGTAGGGAGATTTCTCAAAAAATTAAAAATGGAAACACCATATGACCCAGCTATCCCACTACTAGGTATTTATCCCAAGAACTTGAAATCAACAATTCAAAGAGACTTATGTACCCCTATTTCCATCATAGCATTATTCACAATAGCCAAGACATGGGAGCAACCGAAGTGCCCATTGACTGATGAATGGATAAAGATGTGGTGTATATATATATACACATATATACAATGGAATACTACTCAGCCATTAAAAAAGACAAAATTGTACCATTTGCAATAAGATGGATGGACCTTGAAGCTATTATGTTAAGCAAAATAAGTCAGACAGAGAAAGACAAAAACCATATGATTTCACTCATATGTGGAAGATAAACAAATACATGGACAAAGAAAACAGACTAGTGGCTACCAGAGGGGAAGGGGGTTAGGGCGTGGGCATAAGGGGTAAAGGGAAGCATTTACATGGTGACTGACAAATAATAATGAACAGCAGCCAGCCTGGTGGCATAGTGGTTAAGTTTGTGTGCTCTGCTTCGATGGCCCAGGGTTCACAGGTTCAGATCCTGGGTTCAGACCTACACACAGCTCATCAAGCCATGCTGTGGTGGTGTCCCTCATACAAAATAGAGGAAGACTGGCACAGATTTTAGCTCAGGGACAATCTTCCTCAAAAAAAAATGTTCAACTGAAATTTCACAGTGTTATAAACTATTATGATCTCAATATTAAGTCACTATTATTATTAATAACATTAAAAATATTATGACCCCAATAAAAATAAGTAAAAATAAAAATTTTTAAAAAGTGCTCGACATCATTAGTCATCAGGGAAAAGGCACTTAAAACCACAGGGAAGGGGCCGGCCTGCTGGCACAGCCGTTAAGTTTGTATGTTCTGCTTCGGTGGCCTAGGGTTTGCCAGTTTGGATCCTGGGTGCGGACATGGCACTGCTTGGTAAGCCACATATAAAGTAGAGGAAGATGGGCATGGATGTTAGCTCAGGGCCAGTCTTCCTCAGCAAAAAGAGGAGGATTGGCAGCAATTAGCTCAGGGCTAATCTTCCTCAAAAAAAGAAAAAAGAAAAAAGAAACCACAGGGAAATACAACTTCACACACACTAGAATGGCTAAAATCAAAAACTGATGTTCCAGTTATCTCTTGCTGTATAACTATCACCCCAAAACTTAGTAACTTAAAGAATTACGATCATTTTATTATCACTCACAGTTTCTTTTGGTCAAGAATTTGGGAAGGGTTTGGCAGGGTGGGGCTGGCCCGGGGGTCATTCCTGCTGTTGCAGTCAGGATGTGGAAAAGCGAGGGCGGGAGCAGGGGCGGCATTTCTCTCTCCCCCTTCACACAGTCTGAGTCTCTCCATGTGGTCTAGTGTGGGATTCCTTGAAGCAAGGCAGCCTCAGAGGACTCAGACTTTTCCTTAGGAGGCTCAGGTCTCCAGGAGCAAGTCTTCAGCTAACAAGGTGAATCTGCACTACCTTTTATGACCTAGCCTAAGAAGTCACGGTGTCACTCTCACCGCACACTACTGGTTACAAATGAGTCAACCAACCCACCCAGATTGAAAGGGAGTGGAATTAGACTCTGTCTCTTGATGTGGGAGTGGCAAGATTCTAGAAGAGCATGTAGGATGAGAGATGTGATTGCAGCCATTTCTGGAAAATACAATCTGTAGTGGAGAAATCTGGAAAGAAAAGCAGGTGACAGATCATACCAGGCCTTCTAAGCCACACTGAAGTTCAGTCTTGATATGAATTGTCATGGAGACCCACTGGGGGGTTTTAAGCAAGAGAGTGAAATTACCCAATTGTCTTAAAAAGTTCATTCTAGTAGCTGCGTGGATGAAGAATTTGTGGGGAGGGTTTGGAAGCAGAGAGACCATTTAGGGGTGGGGTGAGGGTCCAGAAGTTCAAGTGCCGCACATAGCGGTCAGCCGGAGTCCAGGTGAGGGCACAGGCAGAGAGTAGGGGCAAGGAAGGCCGCCAGGTTTGTGGCCCGTCCACCTGTTTTGTCCACTGAGACGGAGTGCGATGGAGGAGTGAGTTTGTTTTGGACGTGTTGCACTTGAAAGGCCAGGGTAGACGTAGGAGCCTGGAACTTGGGAGATAAAAATGTAAGAAAGAACAAACAGCATTTTAAAAGATAGAGGGGTCGGCCCATGGCCGAGTGGTTAGGTTCGCGCGCTCCGCTTTGGCGGCCCAGGGTTTCCGAGGTTCGGATCCTGGGCGCGCACATGGCACCACTCATCAAGCCATGCTGAGGCGGCGTCCCACGTGCCACAACTAGAAGGACCTACAACTAAAAATATGCAACTATGTACTGGGGGGCTTTGGGGAGAAAAAAGAAAAAAAGAAATCTTTAAAAATAAATAAATAAAATAAAAGACACAGGAGCGGACGAGATACGTGTCAGCCCAAGCATTTAGGATCTCTGTACTCACTGCAGCCCTTTGCACTGCCAACCGCACCTAGGTCTCAAGCAGACTGAAACACGCATGCGCACACCTGCGTCCACAGCGCGCACCTGGGCGGAAGCCGCCGGATTGCGCAGGCGCGGCGTCTGCGGTCGCCATGGAGAGGCGTGGCTCTCCAGGCACTCGGGGCCCGGAGCCGCTGGCTCAGCGGCAGCGGGTCTTGGGTTGCTCCGGGTGCAGGTGGCGGCCCCGCGGGCGGATGGACCGCCTGGGTGGGGCAGGGGCGTCGGGGTACGGCGAAGAGGGCGACGAGGACGAGGAGGAGCGAGAGGGCAGCGCTGCGGGCTCGAAGGGATCCAGACTGCCCCCGATCGCGGGCAGCGCCTCAGAACCGACCACACGGAAGGTGAAGAAGAAGAAGAAGAAAAAGACCAAGGGGTCGCCCAAGGGGCACGGTAAGAGGAGCAGCTAGCGAGGCAGCCTCGGCTCCCGTACCTGAGTTCTTCTCCGAGGACACCCTCCCCACCTCTCACAGAGGCCACATCTACTTGGGGACCACTTCGGACCAGAAACAGAAACTCGCCAGTCCCGAACAGAGCGCCTCCCGCTCCCCACACATACTCCTGATCGCTGCACAGTGATGCCCCAGCTCTACCCATAGAGACGGTCCATGTCCATAGAGACCCCAAATCCTGCGTGGAGAATTCAACGTTCATGGAGACCCGCACCCCACCCAGAGACCCCCACAGATACCCAGTATTGTCCCCACAGAGACTCCCAGCCCCACGCGGCGACTCTTAGCTTTACACAGACACCCATTCAACTTCCTAATCCTTCAGCCAAAACTCGCAGTTCTAAACATCCGGACTTTCCCCACAGAAATCTCATGTCCTCCTACAGAGATCCCCTCATCCTCATAGAGAGACTGTCCCAAATCCAAAGATGTCAAGACACTACATGGCAGACACACACACAGAAGTACAGACTCCTGCCCTTCTGCGTAGAGACCCTCCTTGCATCCTCCTGCCTTCCGTGCACCTGCCTGCGGATGCTGTGTAGATACCCAGTAAATACATGTCACATGTCCCTCCCTGCACAGAAATCCTCCCCCCCATCCACCAACGCCAGACTTGGACTGCACCCACACCAGTCACTGCTGCATCTTCTTTAATCTCAGCAACACCCCCTACGTCCATATAACCACCAGATAAAACCAGAGCACAGACACGCTGTCAGGCACGCACATTCACAGTCTGCACACACATGCAGATACTCAGTTACACACTCACATGCATAGACCGGTCCCAGACAGCTCCTGTACACATACAACCATACGCACGCAGGTTCTCACTCCAGTCTCTCTCATGGACACTTTACAGACACACACCAACCACCCACAAACCCACAGAGTGCCTACATTTCACCATGCTCCTCTTGTAGAACCTGCCGATTTATGACAAAGGCACTGAGCACCCACTTTATGGAGAGACAGTGCATCAGTGACATGGAATGCACCTGCCCGTGGGTACTGTCTCCACTGTCACCTGTGTGGTCCCCCTCTGGGGCTTTGGCTGTCAGGGAGGTGGTCCTGGAACAGCAGCCCTGACCTCTAGCATGGCTAGTTCTGAGTTCAAGTTTCTGGGCCTTGGCCCTTTTTGTGCAGAGTTGGCACCACTGGCAATCTGGAGACAGAAGGAGTGGCAGCCTCTCCCATGTCAACCTTCTAGTTTGGGCAAGGAAGCAATGGGAGATCATAATTACTTCTTCAGGTGGAATCATGAAAAAAAGGCAAGAGAACAATCTGGAGTTTAGGTAAAAAACAACAACAACAACAACAAAAACAACCCTGGGGCTGGCTCCGTGGCTGAGTGGTTAAGTTCGTGCACTCCACTGCGGCGGCCCAGGGTTCGGATCCTGGGCACGGACATGGCACCACTCGTCAGGCCACATTGAGGCGGCGTCCCACATCCCACACCTAGAAGGACCTGCAACTAAGATATACAACTGTGTACAGGGGGGGTTTGGGAAGATAAAGCAGAAAACAAAAACAAAAACAAAAAACAACCCTATGTGTGTCTACAACACCAAATTAGGAAATTTATAGTCTTTTTGGCTTAGCTTCTGACTCTAGAAATTACAGTGGCATGTACCTCATACTGTCAGCAGGGGACACCAAATAGTTTTCAGGGAGCAGAAAGGCATAAAAACACCAACAGAGAATTTTTTCTTCTTTTTTGAGGGGGACAGGGGCATTTCTCTCTCTTGAAAGATAGAAGGATGAACTGATGAAAGAACCACAACTTGTAGTATTTTATGTGCAGGTTATATAATTCACAAATTCTATTAATATTAAAAAAAAAGTCACTACAAGCCACACAGCAGAAGTATTTCCTGGCTTGGCTTAATATTGCTTTCCACAGTCGGAGTTAGGAAGCATTCCTGTTGTTCTCCATTTCTTCCGTGATAAAGTGTCTAGATTAGGAGTGGAGTCATAGACTCCTAGAACTGGAGGCGAGGACCTTGGTGAGCATGTGAAGAGGTGAGGTGGGGGCAGCGTGGCATAGTGGAAAGAACAGAGCACGGGGAGTCAGGCCTACATTTAGCTCCTGGCTCTGTCACCTGCTGTGTGACATCAGCAAGCTACTGAGACTTTTGGAGTCTGTTTCCTCACCTAGAAAATGGAGCTGACCGCCTTTATGCAGAGGACCTGGCTCTTGGTACGCACTCAGCAAATGGTTCCTCCCTCCCCGAAATGACCTGGCAAAAGCATATGGCTGGTGGGTGTGGGCGAGGTTGGTGGGCTTGGCTCCCTGAGCCCTAGGTAAGGAGGGGCCTCCACCCTCCTTACATTTTGGGTGATTTTGGGCATCATCCCAGAGCGGGCTAAGGGCAGGCGTGACCACAAATGCTAACGCTGCTCATCTGCTCAGCAGACAAACATCAGAGTCGAGGCCTGAAGACTCAGCAGCTGTCTTCATCCTTTCATGGCATCTTAAGTCCCAGCAAAGATCACGACCCGAGGCAAGAGCACAGACAGGACAAAGATGAAAACAGGCTCATCCCTTCTTACTCCTCCACTGTAAGTCTCTCCCACTTTGCCGAGATAGAGGAGAACCTCTCCAAGCAGATCAACGAGAGTCTGCGTTGGGATGGGATCCTCGCTGACCCGGAGGCAGAGAGAGAAAGGATTCGTGTATATAAGCTGAACCGCAGGAGGCGGTACTGGAATTTGGCCCTCAAGGGCTTCCCCTCTGAGCCCTGTGCTGACGAGACCCCCGAGAACTTACCCTACCTCTCAGACAAAGACAGCAGCACGAGCAGCAGGCAGCCCTCCTTAAAAGCCAAGGGCCCTCATCACTGCTTTGAAGGAAGCCTTACTCCAAAGCTTCTAGACTCTGATTAGACTCTGCCCCAGGCGAAAATCCACCCATGACACTGGCGAGCTTATCGCTTATCCTGACCACAAGTTTATGTTAAAAAGAAGAATAATAAACGGAAATCAGACCTACATCCGAGGGAAGCAGATATCTGGTCTGTGGGTGGTCAACCTCTCCTTTCAACAAGATGCCTTCACTGCCCAGGAGAGCCACAGTTCCTTAAGAACGTAAGCAGTTTAATGAACGAAATTCTTTTCAGAGTTTCCTTTGTCTCAGATAAGCGGCCATCTCTTTGTTATTTAATTTCTCATCATAGTTAGATGTCTATAGTCTGCCCCCGCAAAAAAGACAAAGTGTGTACGTTATGTCAATTCTAAATCTTAAACTGATTTTATGTGTAAAACTCCTCACACAAACTTCTGTAGGCCCAAGGAAAATGCCCCAAGTATCCTGGAGACTTTAAAAAAAATTTTTTTTTTAAAATACAATATACTCCCTGCCCTCATGTAGCCTTTAAAATACGTGAGTTCTGGAACTTCATTGCTGGGAAGTTATCATGAAAAGTCTCAAAAGGAATACTGCTTCTCTTATAAATGTAGTCCTCCCCTAATTGCCCAAGATGGCATTTTAAGCAAAATTCTGGAACATTAAAAATGCCCTACTGTACCATTTGTCCTAAATTAATATTCCTCTCTTCCGCAAATATTTGGTGAGTGAGGGCTGTGTATTGTCTCAGTTTGGGTTCTCCCGGAAGCAGACCCTGAAACAAGGCTTCACAAGCAAGTAGATTATTTGGGAGATGAAGGAAAGATCAACGGAGGGGATATAGGAAAGGGGAGCCAGCTAATCCAGGGGACACTGTTAAGCCTGCTTCCATCCTGGGCAACTGGGGCTTAATCCCACAGGGAACCCCTGTCAGAACTATCCCACCTGAAGGGGAGGGAGCTGGGGTATTTATACTCCCCAGAGGCATTGGCTTGGAGCTGGCCTGGGAAGGTGTTGATTTTCTGGCATTTTCAGCCTGCCATTTGTGGGCTTAGAGGCCCACCTCAGTGGGGGACGGAATTCGCCCTCAGGCACAAAGATGCAGACTGAAAGGTCCAGGGTTGGGGGGTGTCTGGGGTGGCATCAGCTACCTGTGTACCACACTATGCAGGGCTCGAGAGGGATGGATTGGAAGGTTAAGATGAGGCCCCTCTCCTCCAAGGAGTTGACATGTTTCAGAGAAGGCAAGATATGCTGGGTACACAGAAGAACCAAGACAAGACATCATACAAAGCTTGTTTGATAGTTAAGCGAAAGTAGGCATCTTGGTCCCTACCAGCCCCCAGCTGAGAGAGCAGCCCCTCTTCTCACCTTCCTTAAAAGGCCAGTTACAGAGTGTTCACATTTTGCCCATGGTACCCTGGCAAAATACACTGAAGGGACTTTTGACAGAGCCCTCTCCTCCCCTGGAGAGGAAGTTAGCAGTCGGGCTGGCAGGGGCTGGAAGCAGTCAGGAGTGGCTCCCCCATGCCGAGGCCAGGCCTGTCCTCCACTGCCCAGGTTGTGGAGCACCCATGGAATCCAGCAGAGGGGACCAAGGCTTTGGTGTGGCTGGGTGGTGGGGGGAGATGGGAAAGGTGCCACTGCTCAGCCCAAGGACCTTCCCTAATGCCCCAGGGCTCAAGGTAATGACAGCCCAGGCTGGAGCAGCCAGGCTGGCATCTCCTGTGCCCCCTGGATCAACCATAGTGGCTGGGGGTGCCATGTGTGGAGGAGCTGAGGGCTCACCAGCCTCGGGATGCCTTGGTGGCTTTGCCTTATCTTCCATGAGGGGGTGAGTGGGAGTGGGGGTGGCCTGTGGTCATCTTTCTGCCCTGAGTTATGCTGGGATAGCGGTTAAAATTATGAGCTTTGACAGTGGAGCTGAATTTATTCTTTCCCATCACATGCTAGCCATATTATCCCAGGCGGATTGCTTAACCTCTCTGAGCCTTAGTCACCACATCTGAAAACAAGGATGCAGATCCCTCCCCAGTGTGTGGGAATCAAATGCAGCAATTATGTAAAGGCTTTAGCATGGCACCTGGCCCCTAGGAAGCACTCCATCTATTGTAAGAGTTTTGAGCAAGGTTGTCTTAGGTTGGGGTGGCTCCACAGCCACTGGAGAGACTGTTCTGGGGGATGGTGTAGAGGTCATCTCATCAAAGGGTGAACTTCACAAAGACACGTGGCTTCAGTGGCTGGCAGATAGATATAATTCAAACAAAGCACAAAAAGTTCAGGGGTCTGGAGCAAGAGGAATGAAGCAAGGGTCTCAAGGTCTGGTGTTCTGGGGTGGGGGCTTTGGGCCAAACAAGAAAGTGCCTACTTGTAGCCTAGAACCAAATGAGAGTCTATGCTTAAGATGTAAATAGAGGAAGCAGGTGGGCAGGGAATAGAAAACCCAATGAAAACTGGCTTACTGATTAAAGGGAGTGATTATAAAGCCAACAGTCCAGGGTTGGCTGTGGCTTCAGGCATGGCTGGACCTAGGAGGTCATACTGTGTCATTAAATTTGTATCTCTCTCCATATCTTGCCTCTGCCTCCCCTATATTAGCTTCATGTTCAGGCAGGTTCTCATAACAGGATGGCAAAGATAGCCACTGATATCCTTATAGTTCTTTGAAAAAAAGAGTCACTCCTATGTCCCTATCCAGGGTCTCTGTCAATCCCAGAGAAGGTCTCTGGCCTGGCACAAGTCATAAGCCCATCACTGGACTAATCACAGCGGCCAAGGACATAGAGTATTTGACGGCTACACAGACCCAGGGTATGGTGGGGAAGTGGGAGGCGGGCAGGGGCAACCCCACTGGACACGTATACTGAACAGATTGTTCTAGAATCTATGTAAACCTGTATGGAATACAGTGATTCCCTAGAGAGATGCCAAGTAGACAGAGGTTTGTCCATTACCCTCCAGATGAAGAAAGATTCGTGTTTTAAAGGCCCGGACCAAGGGTCCTGGGGGTGGATTGCCCAGCGTGAGTTAATCTGAGCTAGCCTGGATTGACTGCACGCTTGTCTCCAGAACTGTAGACCCTTGGCCGGGAATCTACTATGGGATCTTTTAACTAAAGGTGAACAGTGTTGTGTCACCATGGGTCCATGTGTTGTTTTTGAGCAGTATCAGGCGGTCAGCACTGTTCAATAATAATAATTGTGTTGATGATTTGCACCTGATTTTGGTAGAGCCTAGGGGGTGGGTTTCTACTTTTAAGGCTGATCACATAGCTAGAATGTGCCCACGTGATCAGCCCACTATAAGACACTCCCACCATGAGTAGACGCTGGGCTTCCACGCCAGCAGCGGTTGGAGGCATGGGAACAGAATGCTCCCGTGTGAGCCTCGTGAACATCCACCATGGGTGCTGCAGGAGGACGTTCCATTCCAAGGGTGTTCCATTCCAAGGATGCAACAACTTCCCTGTGGATTGGTGTGGTGGATGTCCCCCAGTGATCTCTGCCTCCCCTTGAGTATGGGCTGAAACTGTTGACTCTTGCTAATGAATAGAATGTGGCAAAAGCGATGGAATGTCACTTCCAGGTGGGGTTGTGAAAAGAGACTGTGTTCGGGGAAGGAGGGAAGGACGGCCAGGTGGAGCACGGGTGGAGGAAGCATGAACAGGGCCGTGAAACTCTTCTGTGTGGTCCTGTAATGGCGGATGTTAAGCATTTGTTCAAGCCCGGAGAACGTCTCACACCAACACTGACTCCTAACGTAAGCTATGGACTTTTATTAATAATAATGAATCCATATTAGCCCACCAGTCGTAGCAAATGTACCACACTAATACAAGGTATTAATAATAGGGGAAATGGGGGGGAGTACTGAGGGGGTATATGGGAAATTTCTGTACTTTCCCCTCAATTTTTCTGTAAAACCTAAAACTGCCCTCAAATTAAAGTCTATTAGTTAAAAGACAGTGAGAGAGACTATGGCTTCCATCTGGCAGGCACTCTTTCTCTCTCTCCCTCTCTCTGGGCTCCTGCTCTGGGGGAAGCCAGCTAACGTGTGGTGGGCCACCCGAGGAAAGGCCTGTATGGCAGGGAATTGATGTCTCTGGCCAACAGCCAGCGAGGACCTGAGGCCTCCCAACAGCCGCATGAGTGCGCTTGGAAGCAGGTCTCCCCCAGTTAAGCCCTGAGGTGACCAAAGCCCTGAGTGACACCTCGATGACAGCCTGTGAGAGACCCTAAGCCAGAGGCACCCAGCCAACCAACACCCAGATTTCTGACCCACCGAAACTGTGAGATAATCAAGTTGTTTTAAGCCACTAAATCTGGGGTAATTTTGTTCCTCAGCAACAGCTAAGGCCTGTTCCTCACCATCAGCTGTGCTTTTCAGCAAGCCGCCTCACTCTTGATCAGAGGAGTGGAAAACCCGAAACCCAGCCTTCTCTTGAGGAAAATCCAGGCACCACAGACGCCCGTTGCCAGTGCTCAGAGGAGGTTTAAATTTGTTTTTAGAAATGATGCTGTGTCCTATAGGGTTGAGGGGGCCACTGGGTGAGTTAAGTGCTAGAGAAGACTGAATGGTTTCTGCTGGTTATGCTTATGCATGGAGCTGTTTATAGTTATTTATATTTTCGTGGTATGTGTTTTGTGTCTAGCCCCCCACCTTGTAATTATTAGATTTTAGGTCTTTTTTTTTTTTGAGGAAGATTAGCCCTGAGCTAACATCTGCTGCCAATCCTCCTCTTTTTGCTGAGGAAGACTGGCCCTGAGCTAACATCTGTGCCCATTTTCCTCTACTTTGTATGTGGGACGCCCACCACAGCATGGCTTGACAAGTGGTGGCATGTCTGCACCCGGGATCCGAACCGGCGAACCCTGGGCCACTGAAGTGGAACGTGTGCACTTAACTTCTGCACCACTGGGCAGGCCCCTAGGTCATTTTATAGTCTGTAAGTTCATCTATCTCACTTGTCCCTCAGTCACTATGTTCCCTGGGCAGTGGGAATTATTATCTCCATTTGACAATGGAGGCTTAGAGAAAAGCTCTAAGGTCTCCAGTTGTCGTTTGAGGAAATGTTTATCAAGCAACTGCTAAGTTTGCAGTTGCTAATTGCTGCCAGAATGCTGAGGATAACAGTCTCCAACAATCAGCTCCTCGCCTGTCCAGGCGTGGCGTTAGGCACTTACCGTACATAATTTCATGTCATCTCTACCACAATATTTGAGGTGTGAGGGTGTTGTGATACCATCCACATACAAGGAAACAGGCACAGATTGGGAAAGTGACTTGCCCAGGGTCACACAGGGATGAAGGGGAGGAGCTGGGATGTCATGTGTGGGTCTGGCTGGTTCCGGAAATGCAGCTCTTTATTACTACGCTAAGGTGCCTCAGACAGGCTCCCAGAGCAGGTGGGGGCCAAGCCACACACACTCCTGGAACTCAACCACAACTGAAAGAGATGGATGAAGACAGCACGAGGGGCTTGTCCGCAGGGCCTGTGGCTGAAGCAGGGTGGGGGTGTCGTGGGACGGACAGAGTTGCTCCTGGGAACTGTGGCTGACAGAGAAGCTTCCTGGGGACAAGAGGCCTGGGGAGGCAGAAATCTCCACCAGCTGGGCTCCAGAGGCCCCCTGGGGTGACGGGAAAACTCTTGGGCCTCCTGGCCACACTGTGTGCCTGTTCATGGTCAAATCCAGCCTTTGAGACTATTGACACATCCACCTCTGACCATCACTGGGAAGGGATTGGGAAGGGTCCCACCTCACTCAACCATCCTCACCAGTTACAAACCCCCAGGCCAGCACTCCAGTCTGCAGGCAAGGCTACTGCCCATGCCTTGGCGCTGAAGATGGTGCCTAAGGCCTCGCTGCTCAAAATGTGGGCCTGAGACCAACAGCACCAACTGGACCTGGAGCTTGTTAGAACTCTCTTGCTGGCCGAATCTCAGGCCCCACCCCAGACCTCCTAAATCAGAACCTGTAGTTTAACAAGATCCTCAGGTAGCTCATGCATGTGTTAACATTTGAGAAGCTCTGGTTGTTGGAGGATGATTCCTCCCAGGTCTGTCAGGTGTCTGCGCATCTTGTGAGGAGAGGCGCCTTCGTTCCAGACTCCTGAAGGATGTTGGTATGACAAACGGCTTTCGAAGATAGAGACTACCTCCCTCCAGAGCATGGGGCAGATTCGCTTACTGCTTATTGCAGAAGATTCCAGGTCCTGAGCCCAGAGTTCCTCTCCTGTGACACAACCCCTTATGTTCCAGCGCCACACGGCCCTCTTCACAGCCCTCTGCTGGGGTTGGGCTCTGGAAACCAGCACAAATGCTAAGGCTCTAGCTATTGCTGTGACTAAGAAACCGTCCTTCGTCTCTGACCCCAGAGTCTCATGTCTCCAGCTTACACCCCTGCAAATGTGTCAGCTAACTCGTTAGCTGCAAATACGGTAAAATCAGACTCGTCACAGCTCTTGACCTTGGTTTCTCTACACTTGAATCACCAGAAAGCTGTGTAGTGTTCTATACTCAGGTTTTACTTTTCAAATTATACAGGAAATGCATAGGTATTACAGACAAATCAGAAAATACAGATAAGCAAGCAAGTGTTTACAAACACCTAATAGTCCCACCATCCAGAGAGAGCCAGCCTCACCTGCTTGGTATCCATCCTCCCAGTCTTCTATTCATGTGTCCACATACAGGAAAACAAAATTAATGAGGTAATGATACATATGTTGTCTTTTAGTGGGTCTCTCAAAAATATGGCATGAACGTCTTTCCAAGTCACTAAATTGACATCCACATCATCCTTTGCAATGCTTGCTTAGCATTTCATTGTGTAGACTGTTTATTCCATCCCTATCTGTGGACATTTACTTGGTTTTCTATTTTTTGGCTATTCTAAACAACTTTGCAAGGAACATCCTTATATGCACATTTTAGTGCAATTTTCCAGTGCTTTGGGTACATTCTTGGAAGTGAAATTACAAGCCAAAAGATAATTAAAACAATAAGCACTTGCATAGCTTTTAACTCATGCCAGGTACTGTTCTAAGCACTTTGCGAGTATTAACTCACTTAATCCTCACAACGTCTCTATGAGAAAATAACTCTTGTTATCTCTCTTTTACAGAGAGTTTAAGGGACTTCTCAAGGTCACACAGCTAATAAATGATGGAGCTAGGATTTGAACCCAGGCAGTTTGGTGAGGGGGTCCAGAATATGCCCCTCCAAAATATGCCACTTTGGCATAAGGATTATTTCGAGCTGAAGGCAATTGAGAATTAATAGATGCAGGAAAAGTCCTCTGCTCTCCCCTTATCTGCTTAAAATCAGGGCATAAATTTCCCCTTCTGAAAGTGGCATAGATGTGCCCCCCCTCTCCTGTACCGGAGTGAGGAGAGTGAGTCACCACCAGAGATGGAGAGCCAGCACCAAGATGAGTCTGCGTAAACAGATCTTACTAAAATCATCCTCATCTTCCATTAGTTTCCCCGATATATTTCCTAGTCACTTTCCTGCAATTTATTGGCCCTAGAAGCCCAAACCCACTTTCCTTTGTCTAGTCACTTCTCAATTTATCACCCTTTGTTAAAATGATATATATAAGCTTCCAAGTCTAACCACTTTGTGTTTTCACTTCTTTTCTGTCAAGCCCTCATGCTCATAAAAATACTAACATCAATAAAATTTGTATGCCTTTTCTCCTGGTTATCGGTCTGTTGTCATTTTAATTCACAGGCATTGTTCATTGAACCTAAGAGGGTAGAGGAAAAGTTTTTTCCCTCCCCTGCACCGGCTGCAGAGTCTGTGTGTACTCATAGCACTATGCGTAAGTGCCTATTTTAAATGCCCTTCTTTTCCCAAGATTCAAATAGAAAATGGTATTGCAAAAATATATGGATCTTTGCTTTCGCATCCCTTATATAGATACAGGCGGTGGTAAAGTCATCTTAGAGCTTAGTGCTTGTCACACAGGCTGCTTTTCTTTTGGGCCTTGCTTGTAAGGAGGCTCAGGACTAAGCTTTGTTCTCAGTTGTAGCAGCTCCTGGGCTGAGTTCTGGGGAAGCGCCCCTCCACTCCCACCCCTTCGCTATTTGGCCTTTACCCTGGGTTTAGTGCCTGTGTCACATAGAGGGCATCTTTTATTGTAGGCATCCCCACCCCCTTTTGAAAATAAGTGGGTACAAATAAATACATGAAAAGAGTGAAAGAACTCATTTAAACTAACTTTGCAGAGCCCCATTGCTTTGTAAGAACTTCTCCAGGTTGAGAAAGTAGTGTGCTGGCATTCAGAACATCCTGTTAATTGTGCTTGCCAGCTTAATTACCCAAACAAAGCCCCAGAGCTCTTAGAGAAAAGCAATGATTTGTAATTACCAGCAATTGGTTTGACACATCCAAGACCCTTCCATTATCATTCTGAAAAAGAAACCAGCAAACATAAAGAACAGAAACCTCCCCTAAAAAAAAATCCCCTCACGCTCTGATGACTTGATTCAACGCCTACGTTGTTGGGAGGTTAAAAACGGTGTTGATAGCGCTGGCGTCTAAAAGCAATGTGTTCCCTTAGTTTAGTCTGTTCTTACCAGTATCAAAAACTGCAGTTCTCCAGAAAATTAGCAATGGGTTCTCTCCTCAAGAAGTATCAGCGATTTTTATTTTTGCTAATATCTGTTTTCTGATTTTTTTTAAATGAGCACTTAGTTGGGTCCTAGAAACACTATTAAAGATATACTTTTTTCTACTTTTTATAATGGAAAATTTCAAATATATACGAGGTAAACATAGCACAAGGAAACCCCAGGTACCCATCACCTAGTTTCTAGAATTTTCAACATTCCACCATTCCTGTTTCATCTATATCTCCATCCGCTCCCCACCCCTCAACTGTTCTCATTTCTTCTGCTTTTCTTTTCTTTGAGGCAAAAATTACATTCGAATGCACAATGTAAGCTTTGTGCAGTTTTGACAAAGTCCATACCCATGTAACCACCCCATCATGATATAAATCATTAGAGATTAGAGATGGAAATAGCTCTAAAGAAAGTTCCCTCTCGTCCCTCCCAGTTGTCCACACCACACACTTGCCTAGGCAATCACTATTCTTAATTTTTTCAACTCAGATTAGTTTCACCTGTGTTAGAAGCTCATGTATGTGAAATCATCCAGTATGTAATTTTTGGTGACTGTCAGCATTATGTCTAGGAGATTCATCCTAAATGTTGCATGTATCAGTGATTTACTCCTTTTTTTTGCTAAGTGGTATTCCATTGTATGAATATACACCACAGTTGATCACCTGATACACCTGTTGATGGGAGAACATTTTGGTCACTTCAACAGATCACAATTGTGGATAAAGGCGTCATGGACATTCTTATATACAGGCCTCTTGTGCACCTGTGTTTTCATCTCTCTGGGATAAGTATCTAGTGGTATTTCGTTGTGGTTTTAATTTGCATTTCCCCATATCTAAGATATTGAACACTTATTCATGTGCTTATTTCCCACCCATCTATCTTCCTTTATGAAGTGTCTGTTCAGATCTCTTGCCCATTTTTAATAGTGTTGTTTGTCTTTTTAATGTTGACTTGTGGGAGCTGTTTATATATTCTGGATATAAGTCCTTTGTCAGATGTGAATTTTTTCTCCTTTGACTTCCTTTTATTTTCTTAATGGAGCCTTTCAAGAACAGAAGTTTATATATATAGTTTGCTTTGGGTTTTTTTCTCCAGATATTCTGTTTCATTTTGTTTCAGTTTGGTAAGATAAGTTTTTAAAAGGAGTTTGTCCCATTTTTTTTTAAAAAGATTTTATTTTTTCTTTTTCTCCCCAAGGCCCCCCGGTACATAGTTGTATACTTTTAGTTGTGGGTCCTTCTAGTTGTGGCATGTGGGATGCCGCCTCAGCATGGCTTCATGAGCGGTGCCATGTCCGCACCCAGGATTCAAACTGGTGAAGCCCTGGGCTGCCAAAGCAGAGCACACGAACTTAACTACTTGGCCATGGGGCCGGCCCTGGAATTTGTCCATTTTATCTAAGGTGTTAAATTTATTGGCATAAATTTGTTCCTAATATTACCTTATGATACTTTTGATGCCTGTAAGATCTCTCTTCAATCATGATATTGGTAATTTGTAATTTCTGTTTATTTCTTAATCAATCGAGCTGAGGTTTATCAACTTTTTCAAAGAATCCAATTTTTGCTTTTAAAAATTTCACAATTATTTATCTATTTCATCAATAGGAATCTTTATTATTTCCTTCTTCCTCTGACTGGCGGTTTAACTTGGTCATCTTTTTCTAGTGTCTTCAGGTGGAAATCGCCAGAAGGGGGTGATAGGGGTGGGAGCTGCTCCCTGCAGTTACTAATAGTTGGGGTTACTTCAGGGCCCCCTTTTTGTTCTTTTAGCCTTCCAACACCTGTGTGATCACCTCTCTGTATGAAATCTCCTCTGCTGGAAGTATCTACTATGGTTCTGGTTTTCCTGACTGGACGCCAATTGTTATGCATATGGACCAGCATTTCATAGAGTGCATCCCAAAAAACGATAGTCCTATGAAATGCTCGTGGGTTCTCTGGTCCAATGAGTTTGGAAAATGCTACACACTAGATCTTCCCTTTTGAAGATTCTCAATGCACATGACCATATTAAAGGCTACAGTAGATTATTATACAGCAAATATTTACTCCTTCTCCCCACATCTATGGGGAAGTATGTGTCCCTGACCTGTTGATGTCAGGTTTGGCCATGCAACTCGCTTTGACCAGTAAAACCTGGGTGGAAGTAACAGGGTGCCAATTCCTAGTGTAGACCTTAAGAGGTATTGGGTATTTCTAGTTGCTCCTCTGGGAGCTTTTGATGTCTTCCATGAGAAGAATGTGCCCCAGGTAACCTCACCAGCCTGCTTCAGAGACAAGTGGAACATAGCTGAACCCAACACCTAGCCTTGGGCAGAACTGCCCCTCAGACCTATAGGCTTGTGAGCGTTGTGTCTGCAGGCACATGGCACTGCTGTACGCCACTGCGACTTGGTGGTGGTTGTTATGTGGCAAAAGCTGATTAATACAAGGGTTCCAAGAACCTGCAGCAAACATATTTATCATTGTTCAGCTTTTCATTTCCCCAAACTTATTTGATCATAGAACCTTATTTTATTCCATGGAAAGCACTTTGGGAAATAGTGATATAAACAAACCACTTGATATTGATTATACCCCAAAATAAAATTATTAGAATTTCATTTTGAAAAGAGGCATTCCTTGCAATAGGATTCATTACCTAATCAATAGAGTGATTCATTTCTGGGAAGTATACCAAAAAGGCATCCTAAGATTGATCACATTATGATTAATTACACCTACTGCTGTTTCTCTTGAGGGCACCAAGGTAATCTGATAGACTTAGAAAGGTTGGGAGAAGTGAATCATTAGCTTCAACACACTTTTGCCTCTCTCTCTCTCTCCACACACATACACACACGCACACACACATTATAGCTTTAATCTTATATGCTTTAAATATTTTTCCATCAAAACCTTGGAACTGCTGATTAGCTCATTCACTTTATGGAAAATTTACACCATATAACCTAATTGGCAAGATTAGCCCTCATGGTCATCCCAATCAGCCAAATTACATTTAACTTCTATTAAAAAGAGACTGGCTTTTTAAATTATTATTTATAAGAATGATAATATGCATTCCTGGGACACCTTTATTTCTGAGTCATAGCTCAGAGACTGCCAGGTAAGGCACGGAGCTTTGCCGTGAACTGGATGCTGGAATGCAATAAGACACCTTCCCTTTCAATATTCCTTACCAACTCTCCCTTCGCTTTGCCCAAAGGGACTTTTCCTCCGGGAAGACAATAGTCTCAGATTGAAGACATGTGGGTCTTAAACGAAAAGTGTCATCACTCCAACTGCCTCACTTTATGAGATACTGGAAGTGAGGATCCCCACCACAGGCCAACCTTGCTCCCACCGCCATGACAGGATTACGTGTGGGATGCCCACAGACACGAAGCCTGCAGTGGGGCCCTGGTGCCAGACACCAATGTTTCTAACTGTCCCTTTGTCTCGTACCTAGAGGTTTTTCCAGCTCAGAGCAACATACCACAATAAAATTAAGGATGAGTTAGACTAAGGTATGTATTTCTTCTGCAAAGCGGGAGAAAGGCAATTTGAAAGGGGAGGTGGGAAGGGACTGGCTTGACATTGCTGCTCACACATGCATTTTCAGGACAGATCAGTTTTAGGAAAGAATACACACTGAATCTGGGAACAAATTCCTTAAAACTGTGCCCAGGGACCCCTTGGAAAATCTTCTTGTGCCCCCAGGGGAACACACCTCAATCAAAAGTATTATACTATTAAAATACAATCATGTTTTAAAATTTCTCAAGATGAGGAGCCATTTTGCTCTGTTTTTTTTTTTTGCTGAGGAAGATTCACCCTGAGCTAACATCAGTGCCAGATCTTCCTCTATTTTGTATGTGGGTCACCGCCTCAGCATGGCTGCCAACGAGTCGTGTAGTTCTGCACCTGGGAATAGAACCGAGGCCACCAAAGCGGAGCACACCGAACTCAACCACTAGGCCACAGGGCCAGCCCCTTTTGCTCATTTTTCTTAACCAATCATCATAGTTTTATTTTTATTTATTTATTTTTTAGATTTTTAAATTTTTTTCCTTTTTCTCCCCAAAGCCCCCAGGTACATAGCTGTATATTTTACTTGTGAGTCCTTCTAGATGTGGCATGTGGGACACTGCCTCAGCGTGGTTTGATGAGTGGTGCCATGTCCGGGCCCAGGATTCGAACCGACGAAACACTGGGCCGCCTGCAGCGGAGCGCGTGAACTTAACCACTCGGCCACGGGGCCAGCCCCCCATCATAGTTTTATTTTTTAAAAAAGAGAAGCATCTCTAAGTTTTGGGGGGGGTTTTAGGTAATTTATTATTAAATGAAGAAGTCACAAAGCAAAATGGAGTGGGACAGATGTCAAAGATAAATTTAAAAAACAGTTTTTGTCAAATACTATTCTGGATTTCCTAAGATTAGAAAGAAGAAAAGCATCAAATGAAAACATACTCATTCTTTTTAAAAGGTCTGTGAATTAAAAAGAAAACAATTTTTTCTCTGAAAATACAAATCATCCTAATCACATAAAAGACATAATTTAAGAGTCGGAGGAAAAAAAGACTTTTTACTTAACAGGTAAACTGTGTCTCCCACACACGCTTAGGAATGTTTGTTTGTAACTAGTGAGTTTTAAGAGTCGTTGCATCCCCCTTGTAGACTAACGTGAATCCACCATCGACTGAGCCGTTCGATCCACCCTCGAGTGTCCCATGACGTCTTCCCACGCTTGCTTTTCTGGATCTTTCAGTAAAGCAGGTTTGGAGAAAAAGAAAGGATTTGAAAGAACTGTGTTGGTTCCCTAGTGAATAACTTCACAAAGCAACCCTGCTTTTCCATTCGCATGACACCTTCCCCGCCTCTCACTTCTACTTACTTTACTGATGTATTTTGGATCCTCTCCACATCTAGAATGATTTGCCTGAACTTAACCCAATCCCCTAAAACAGAAAGGTCCCCCGTGGACAGCTCAAAACACTGCTGTCTTGTAAGACCGAGCTCCCCGCTTCTCTCTCTTGCCATACTGCCCACAAGACTGTTCTGAGCTCATTCAAGTGTCCCCATGGGGCCAGGGCAGAACCTTGGGAATTCTCTTAACATAACTTAAAAATTGCATTTACCACTCGTCCTAAATGACAAGATTATGAAATCAGAGAGAAAAATCCATTTTTATCAATAAATGTCACATAACTTGCTCTTCTAAACACAGGAAGCATTTGTTGCTCTGCCTGATGACTGAGGAGACTGTGGGGTCCCAGAGTGCCCCCTCGAGGGGTCCCTGCTGAGCTTCACCCTGGCGAACTGAGGACTAGCGAGCTGACTGCAGGCTCGACCCAGGGGATGTGTCGCGTCAGTTAGGCGCTCGACAGACTGACTGAACACTATTAAACCAAAAGAGGGTAGCAGACAGTCTGGCTCTCCAGGACTCCAATGAGCGACTTTAAAGGAGAGATTATCATCACAGCCACTCTCCATGGAACAAAAGTCCCTGCTGTGGCTCGAGGGTACCCACAGAGCTATCGCTTCGACTTTCCAGACAGACGGAAGCCCTCAATAGAAACCGGGGGATGCAGCAGGAGTCCCAGCTTACAACACACTGGACACAATGTGGGTCTATTCAGGGGAAATACCCACAGCTTGTTCTCTCCAGCGTTGGAAGAGAAGCAGCCAGCTGCCACTTTCTTCACTCAAAACCCACAGGGATTGACAGGAGGAATTAAGGGCTGGGGAGAGGCAGGGCGGGCAGATGGCTGAAGTCCAGGGGCAGCCGGGCCACCTCGCCCTCACCACCCAGCCTCGCCCCTGCTTCTGTGGCCTGTTCCGCTGAATTCACAAAGTTTCTTCAGCTCACACCCAACGCCACGATTGTTGCCTACCCTAAAATGAACACTTAAAAGAAGCGTGCACCATCACGACAGCACCCAGGTTTTGGAGCTTGACTTGTGACGGACATCATTCCCGATTCTGAATTCACCTTTGCTCCACCTGAGGGGGCAGACTGCCTGCTTTCTGGCCTAGACCTGAGGCTCTGGCAGAACCCCTCTGCAGTGCTGACACAATCAAAGTCTTCAGAGCAGCTCACCAGGGTCCCTGGAGAGGGC
This sequence comes from Equus asinus, assembly GCF_041296235.1. Taxonomy (NCBI): domain Eukaryota; kingdom Metazoa; phylum Chordata; class Mammalia; order Perissodactyla; family Equidae; genus Equus; species Equus asinus. Next base: position 17,548,715 of record NC_091802.1, read on the forward strand.
CATCCTGAGGAACCAGATCACCAGAAGCATCTCCATCCACCTCCTCCCAAACGGCATCAAGTCCTAGGAGTGGCCATGGGTTCCCATCGTGAGTGAAACCCCCCTCGCGGAATCCCAAAAAACGTTCTTCCTAAGCATTTTCTAAAATACCATTTCTCTCAAAAGGGCCCTCTGCCGTGTTTTGCCTTGTGAAAAAATAGGAAAGTATGTGGAAACTCCAAAATACATAGGAGAGTTACACAAGCCTGTGGAGACGTTACTAGATGCCAAGGGTGCGAGGCGCTCGGCCAGAGACCAACCGGTGGAAGGAACCAGAACTGGGGCCATTGCTCCCAAACTCGGCCATCAGTTGACCCGACCCTCCTGAAAAGGTGAGAACAGGTGAACCTTTTCCTTTCTTTTTTTTTTTTTTTTTTTAAGTCATCTTATACTGCAGCTTGGGGTTTTTCGATATCATGAAAAAGACTGAGAGAATTCCAAGAGTTTTGGTTAACAGGAAATGGAAATGGAAATGGAAATAAAAAATGGAATGGAACTCATCTCTCCACAGATTGAACCCACATGGGTGTCACAGCTTACAGAATTAGCACCACTTCGGTAGCAGTGAAGACACCCGCGACTGAAATTTCTTAAAACTCACTTTTTCCATCCCAGAGATTTTTCCACGCTCTTCCTCAGAGAAACTGACCAGTGGAAGAAGACTCTCCCCTCCCCCTCCCTTTCCAATTGTGGCCATTTTCCTTTTGCTCTAGTCGACTTTTTATTTTCTCATCAAATTGAGACTTTGGGGGAAACTATGCAGCAGCAAACTAGAAACATACTCCTTTTAAAAACAATTTGAAAAATTGTATAAAACCAAATTTTCTCCGTAATTCTAAGACGCCACGACATTTTTTTCTTCCCTGGGCTGGGCTGAGAGGTATCTCTGGGTCAGACTCCTCGGGGGCCAGAATCACACGCGAGGGGAGCAGTGGCCCACCCGGACCAGGGTGGCAGAAGAGCTGGTCCAACCCCACCAGCCCGTTCAAGTCAGCACTCATCCGAGAGGTAATCGCCACCCACAAACTCCGTGGCTTCGAGCTCCACGCTGGACAGGAACCGCCTCAGCATCTTGCGACAGTTGTAATCCAGGGTGGTAGTGTAGACGGTCTTGGGGTACTTGGGGTAGACGATGGTGGTGCTGAGGAAGCGCATGGGCTTGTGGCGGGGCTCGAAGCGCACCTCCGCCTTATAGTTGCGCCACGTGCAATTGGGGATGCAGGTGACCGTCTGGCTGCAGGAGGCCACTGCCAGGCCCAGGGGCAGGTGGACATCGTCAATGAAGTGCCGCTCCGAGTCATACTTGACCGAGGAAGTGTACCTGGGTGGGAGACATATGGCGGCATGAACCCGCTCCTCTGAGCTTGGGGCACCGGAGTCCCTACTGCGACCTTGACCCTGTCGTGGGGTGCAAACCTCGAGATGACATGCGGCTACTCTAGTCAGAAGCAGCACAGAGCTGACAAAGCACTTCCTGTGTGGTCCTATTCTAAGCACTTTACTTCCAGGATCTCATTTAATTGTCCCAACGACACCGGGAGAGGAAATCGAGGTGCAGAGGGTAAGGTCACAGCGAGGGTGGGCAGTGGGACGGGGATTTAAATGCAGCTGTGCAGTTGGCCAAGCTTACCCTGCACGCGTGGCTCCGCACTGCAGGCAGCAGCCCCTGGAATCTACGCCCATTTACTGAAGCTATGAGAGCTTGGTCAGTACTAACATTCTCCAAGCCTCAGTTTCCTCCTTCTGTAAAAGATGCCCGATAATAACTGGGCAGAGTGCTAACATACAGCAAGCACAGTTGGTGGAAATTACCATGTAACGAGGTGGAGTCTTCTGCTCCACTAGGGGTGAAGGGTCTCTCTGTCCCCTGCTCTTTAATGAGAGGATGAAGGAACCCAGAAATCCTGAATGCTGGCTCTGAAAGCTTGGTGATACCAAGTACTAGTACTTGGTCCACCTTGACCTTCAGACTGGAGACCCCTCAAATCCAGGGACTCCGAGATCTGACCTTATCAATCAAAGCCAATTACAACCTTCATTTCCATAAAATAAATTAACATTCATGTTCCTCAGCAGCCACTTTACTTTTTTTCAGTCCTTTGATAATTTGGGAGTCAAATTTTTTTTTATGTAAGCAAAGTATTAGTTCATTTTACTGCATAAGTATGGCAGCCTCACAAGTACTAAAATGTGTGCGAGCGTCACAAATAAACACGTCTAACAGCACTGCCCCCACCTGCACCCACCCACGGGTCAGGGAGCAAGAATCGGCATTCCTTCAATGAGTCGGATGGAAACGGCTCTTCTCCTTGGACGAGCAGTTAAGAGGCTGGTGGAAGCTAATGTCATGAAGTCATGTCCTCATTTTGTTCAAAAGACAAGTTCCTCAGGAATAAAGGGCTGACCTGCTCACCTCCAAACTGGGGAGCCTCCTTTGTTCCACGTCAAAGGGCCCTTTGTGTTAAGGCAACTGAAACTCCAGCTATGAAACCACCAGACACCAAAAGTAAAATTCCTTCCTCTAAACAGACACATCTTTAGCAGAGCCTCTCAGTGAATCTCTGCCCCAGATAATCCTGCATGGGATGAATTCCCAAAGGAAGAACGGGACTTGCCTGGTGAATTTACAAAGGACAGAAGCTTACAGCGCCTCGAAGCACGGGTGGGCATGGAGCGGGGGTGGGCAAGTGGGGGGAGCAGCTTCTAGAAAGAGGAATCACTTTATAACAAAATCTTAAACATCTGATGGCCGTGATACATGAAGTGCAGAAAGCAAGTTGCAGGATGTTATGTATAACATGATCTCATGTTTATTTTAAAAACTGCGTCTATATGTTTAATTGGTTAGAATGGAGAAAAAATCAGAAAGAGTACCAACCAAACTATGAGTAGTCTTTGGCACACTTTTGCGATTAACTAATTTTTTTTAATAACAAACATTAATTTCTGGAATAAAAAATAAAATAAAATCAGGGCCCGCTGTATTTACCTCACTTCTGTCGGCGGTAAAGGGTCAAACTCCACTCCTTCGCCAAAGGACAGGGGGCACAGCCGCGGCGAGCAGGCGGAGGCCGAGGCGTGGGGCAGAGATGCTGGATTCTGCAAGGATGGAGAATGCGGTCAGACCACAGGCCTGCGGATGTATCCCCCACAGAAGGGCCTGTCTCTGAGCCTCCAGCTGATGGGCCCAGCTGTGACTTGTGTCCCCCTCCCAGGAATAATACCAGAGAAGGGCTGACCCACAGCATGGGAAGAGCACTGGACAGGGAGCCAAGAGGTCTGGGTTCGAATCCCAGGTCTGTCATGAATGTGCTATGTGCCTTCACCTGGCACACCCTCTGACCTTATCTGCACACCAAGGGGGTGTCCCCTTCCACCTCGCAGGTTTTGTGAGAGGATGAAAAGAGGAAACAAAGGCGAGCCCAGCGTCACGACCGTGGCCAGGCCCCGCGGTGGCTGCACCATCCTGCAGCAGGGCGGTGAGAAACCCTCAATGAACTGGGGCGTCACTAACCAGAACCCTCAATTATGTGCCCCCAAGCCTGTCATTGTCTCAGGAACACTTTAGAAAAGGCCAAAACAAAAAAATTCCAGCAGGGATTTTTTTGCACTGAAGATGCAGTCTGACTTCCCACACTTCCTCTGCCTCTGGGGCCGCCAGGTCAACACCCAACCAAGGTGCAGGAAGCCACAAATTCAAGGCGAGGTGAACACCACAGAGTTCTCCAGGTCACCTTCACCACCCAGAAACTCGAAGAACCAGAGCACAGCATTCCCAGAGGCTAAGTGGCTTCCAGCCAGGTCACAGCTTAGACTCAGCAAGTGGCCTGAGGAAGAGCGGGCTCCATCCCACACACAGGTGCTCGCCTCCAGCTGAGTTGCCTGCAATCGGGGCTTCTGTGCTAAGCGTGAAAAGACGAACAGAGAGCAGCCCTTTGGGCTCCTGGGTTTACTGGGGAATCTGTCATGTTCTTTGCCTAATTTGAGAGAAGGATCCACACTTGGCACAGGGTGTGGAAGTGGCAGCCCGATTCCACATCCTCTGGGACAGCGAAGGAAGCAGACATTTCTAGAAGATTGGCTCTAACACTCTTATCATGTTACCAGCACACGGCGTCAAATGGGGGTGTTGAGTGGAACTACAAAAGCCAAAAGGGACCGGGGTAGGTCAGGGAGAGGTAGAGGGTCCTGAGGGTCCAGCTCCCAAAGCTGGGTGGAGAGTTTAGTAAGCCCCGGCTGGGGGAGGGGCTGTGGTTGAGAACCTGGGTCAGTGGATGCTGGGAGGGGTATGGTCGCTGCAGAGCTTCTGGAATTAGCCCCCAAATAGTGACAGTGGCTCTGCTCTCCCCTAGCTCTCTGGCTGCCAATCACTCCCCAACTAGGGGCACCTTCCAGGCAGTCCTGGGGGCTGCAGGATGACACAGCCACCAAGGGCACTCTCCAACAGTGGTGCTACAGCCTTCTGCCAGGTATCCACACGAACACTCTGATCTCTTGCCCCTGCCTTCTCTGATCCCCCATCTCTGCCCACCCAAGAGACACTCTCTGAGCACCCACCTTGCTCCAGGTGCAGGCCGGGGTTGGGGCAGCAGGAGTTATAATAGCCACTGGGGAAAGCAGATGAAGCCACGGACTCAAGCATGGCTCTGGGAAGCATCAAGGAAGGCTTCCCAGAGGAGGTGACAAGGTGGGTATTGAACGGCCAGCGGTGCTTTGACAGGTGGAAAAGCCCCCAGGTGTTGGGAGAAGTAGGAGGGGATGGGCTGGGAGGGAGAAGACATGTCAGGTGGAGGGAGCAGCAGCAGAGGCACCAGCATGGGTATCCGCCTGTGGTCAGGGGGTGGGGAAGATGGGGCTAGAATGGGCCAGACCCAGAGGGCACTGCAGGCCAGCTGAAGCAAGCGCTGCCTTCCCGCGGAAGCGAGAAAGTGCAGGACGGCCAGAGACGGGGTCAGTGGATCAAGAACTCCCTGAACCATGGAAGCTTCCCTGCGGGTCCCTCAGGAGCAGCCTTGCACTGACTACTTCCCCGCAGGGGAGGGCTCACCCCGCCCCCAGGGGAGGGCGCCCTGAGAGCCCCTTTGAGCTTTGCCTGGAGGCAGGATGTGGCCTCCCCGAGCTCTAGGTAAAGGCACCACCCAAGCGATTCCGCGGCAGGAGAGGCCCGGCGGAGTTTTGTCTTAAAAAAAAAATTCTAAAATAAAATAAAAGGATTCATTTTTGAAAGCTTCCATCCACCTAAAGGCCTCCCACTTATCATGTGCCAGGCACCGCTTAGGTGACAGGACAAGGGGGGCCACGCAGAGGCTCATGAGGTGACCCTTCTCAAAAGGTCTCCTCCAAGGCCACGAACGCGGTCCCCAAAGGCTGGCCCCGCTGGCTTTCTGAATCGGGGAGCTCGGCCGCGTTCCCGCGCGGGGCCAGGCGCGGGGAAAGCCCCTGGGAGCCGCCGCCGGCGGGGGGAAGCCCGGGGAGGCTGGTTCCCTCTCGGCGTCCCGGGATCCCCTCCAACCCCCGTCCCCCCCCCATCCTGGGCAGGAATGTGGCCGAACCGCAGCCTGGCAGCCCCGGGGGCGCCACCCCGAAGGGAGGCGGCGGCGGCTCGCCTCTCCCGGGGCTCCCGCGCCTCCCAGGCGATGACAATTTTCCAGCCACCGGCTCCAGCTGGCCGGGCTCTGCAGCGCTCCCGCCCCGGGCTCCCGGCGAGGGCCACGCCGTCCCGGCGGGCGGGTGGCGGCGCCGACAGCGCGCCCCGAGCGGGCCGGTACGACCGGCGGGGGGTCTCCGGGCCCGGCCACGGGGGGATGGGAGGGCAGGGCTCAGAGCGGGGCCACTCACCGGAGCCGCGGGGGTCGCCGCCGCGTCAGGCTCCAGAGCCCCGGGGGCCGGCGCGCGCTCCCCGCCGCCTGCGCCGCCCGCGGCCGCCGCAAGCCCCCAGTGGCTGGGGCTGGGGCTGGGGGGCAGCCCCGAGTCCGGACTGTCCAGGACGCCGTCGCCCTTCTTCTTCGTGTCCACGAGCTCGGGCACATCCTGCAGGCTCAGGCGGCCCACCATGGCTGCGCGCCCGGGCGGGCGGGCGGGCGAGCGAGGGGCGCAGACGCGGGCCGAGCCGCTGCCCGCCGGCCGCCCTCCCTGCCCGCCGCCCGCGCGCCGCCCGGGGCTCGCCGGTCGCCGCGCTCCCCGCCCCGCCTCCGCCCCGCCCCGGCCCGGCCCGGCCGGCCGCCGCGCAGTCCGCAGCCCGAGCCGCGGGGCGGGCGCCAGGGGCCGCTGCGCTCCCGCCAGGCGCCGCCTGCTCCGAGCGCGCTGGTGGCGCGGGCGGGAAGGGCGCCCCTAGCCCCGGCCGGCCCCCCCGCCCCGCTCCGGGTGCGCACGGGCCCCCGCTCGCCCCGGGCCCCTGATGGCGCCTGTCTCCTCGCCGTGTCCCAGCGGACCGGCAGGCGCTAATGTCTCGAGCCCGCGCGGCCGAGGGGAGCCAGCGTCGAGCCCCGGCCTGCGGAGGCCTGGGGAGCCGGCCGAACCCAGCGAGCAAACAACTGGAAAGTATTAATAGTTAATGCGCTTCGTATGGCTCCCCCGCCTCTTGGCTCAGCCGGGCCGGCGGGCGGGCTCTCGGGCTGTCTCTGCCTCTCATTTCTGCCCCGGAGGAAAAGAGGGCCCACTCCGTTCATCCCCAGGGGACTCCCTGGGGGGGACACACCACTCCCTGGCCTGGGTGCCCAGCTGAGCAGGCTGTGGCCACGCCAGGCAGAGCAATTCTGCGGTGGACGCAGACTGGGCCCTCGGACAAGATGGACAAGCTCAGCAGGCTGCCCAGGGGCTGTCTGAAGGGCAGGGGGGCTCCCCGATGGGGGCCACAGCTTTTCATTCATAGGAACACCCTTCTAGAAAGCAGACTGGGGATTTCTCCCCTCCTGTTTGGTTTGACAGAGAAGCCCTAACTGAGTGGGAACTGTTTTCAGTAGCTGCCAGCAGTGGAACTCGGCTGTTCTCAAATCTATCACCCTTTCTCCCAGAGACCTCCGTGACCAACAGTCCAGGAAGTCCCCACCTCCCACCAGCCACCCTACCCCGGGGGTTTCTGATGGGTGTTCTGCTGAGGGCCTCGAGCTGGAGCTGTGCCCAGACCGAGCTGGCAGGTGCCAGCTCTGAAGAGGAGTGGTGCCCTGGGCTAGCGACTTCCCCGGCTGAATGAGAGGTGGGCTCCATGTGTGCCCCACCATGGCAGCCCAGCCTGCGTCCTGGCAAAAACAAGGATACTTGTCCTGCTTGGGACTTGTTAAAGTCAGAATTTAGAACCGGCAGATGTTAGAGATCTGCTGGCAAAGTTGAGCCCTCCTACCCTCCCCACCCACCAATTTCAGGTAAGGAAACAGAGAAGGAACTTGACTTGCCCCAAGTCACACAGCTGGTACAGGGCTGCTTGCCTTGGACCATCCCCTCCATGGAGAATAAAACTTGGTACATGCCTGTGTGCTGGGAGGTTGTTCATTCATTTAGGGCCTGTGGAAATAGATGACAAAATCAGCGGTGCACACTCCTGGATCAGCGGTTAGTGCAAGGACACACTATAAGCAGTGGGTCCTGGAGGCTGGCCCACCTATGTGGCTACAGCTCCCTACCCCTGTTGATTCTGCCATGTGCACATCCCAGGCTGCCCTCAATGAGGGGGTGGGGGGCATCTCGGGAGGAATCGAAGTGCTTCCTGGGGTTGTGGAAAGGGCAGTCTGTTGACAGTGGGGGGACTTGGCGCCCTGGAGGGAATTTGCCCACCAGCATTCCCAGGTAGATCCTGAGAACTCCTCCCTAAGCCTGGCCAGGTTGGGAAGGTGTCTAGGAAGATGCCAATTGCTCCAAGGAGGTGGTGGCCTTCAAGGTGATCAGCCTGGAAGAGGTGGAGGATGAGGCTGAGGACGGTCAGCGTGCCAGGCCAGTGCAGCCGCTCTCTCCAGCAAAGTGTGGATGGTTGTGGAGAGCTTGGGAAGGCTCTCCACCTGGACCTGCTAAAACCCAGAGCCTGGGCGCAGCCCGGCATCGAATTTGGAAGGGCTTAGATTATCCGCATTCTGACGGAAGGTCCACAGAGACATCAAAGGTGCCAAAGTGAGCAGGGAGGTGTGAAGCTGCCAGCTTTGGAGGGTCCAGGCAGATCAAAGGCACAACGCTGAGGCACCCCTTCCTCCTTGGCACCAGGGTCATCAAGCAACTGGCCTAGGATTTCTCATGGGCGTCTCTGCCGTCACACTAGACCCAGGAAGCATCCACACGCTGACCTCCATCCTATGCAACTTCTGTCTGATCCCCAAGAACAACCTCTCCCCAACTCCAGAGGGGCACTTCTATTTAAAGGGACCCTTTAAACAGAGACCAGGCAGGGCTTCCTGAACCTAGAGCACATCCTCAGGCCTCAGGACAAGGCCAAGGAGCTCCTGGAGCATAAGCTGATCGCCCACTATGGCCTTCTTCCTTACAGAGGAGCCCAGCACAGATACACATTCAAGAAGCTGGAGGGGCTCGACGAGGAATCCTGCCTCAGGACCTGGCATCGATGGAGAAGCAGGTGGAGACCATACAGATTTCCCTGAACCACTCAGGTGCCCCCTCTCCCAATAAGCTGCACTGAAGTCTGGCCCTCTGTGGCTCCCAGAATTCTGTTGAGCTGACCAAAAGACAATGAGGAGGGACCCCAGGTTTGTCTACTTTGTCCAGACTGTCTTTGAAGAGCTCAAAGATGAGCCTAAGCCAACTGGAAGCCACGTGGGAACCAAGGAGAAGGGAGGGAGCACCTTCGGCCTGGCCCAGGCATCCTGCCTGCACTGGCGTCTGTCACCTCATGGCCTTTCTGGTGGAGAGGAGTAGAGGTGTTTACAACAGGACCCGTCCAACTTCAACCTGCCCGTGAGCCCTCCCGGGCGGGAGAGCAGGGGCACTGCCTTTGTAGCCTCGTGGGAGCCATGGAGCTCCGTCCCTGGAAGTCGGCTGGTTCCTCAGCCCCAACGATGAGTTCACACTGCAGACCTGCTGTAGTCCTTTGCAAGAGCCCCACTACCTGGGCTCATCATTGCCCTACATCTCATTCCACATTGTTTTCCAAAGGGCGTTTCTTAAAAAAACTCTTCCCAAAGCTTGGGAAAGATAACGGATCCCACTTTTCCCCCCTCCTGGTCCGGCTTCGAAGACAGGCCTTCTTTTGAGAAGCGCCTGGAAATCAGGGGCAAGTTAACACAAAACGAAACAAGACCATGGAGCCTGCAGAGACAGTGGCCTCTTCTCAAAGCTGTCCTTTCAGCGCAGGCCATCGTCCTCCTGCCTGGATCCCAGAGACTGCTGTCCACACAGAACTTGGCTTCTGGCCTGAGGCCTTTCCCAGCAGGGTCCAGGAACGAAAGCTGCTTGACAATGTGCGCCCATCCTGCACTCTCCCTTTTTCTGCACTGCATGAGGCTGATGCCCGAACGGGAGTTAAGTCAGACAAGAGTGGGGCAGGACCCCCACGGCGGCGGCTGCTTATTGTTTTGGAACAGCTTGTCGTCAGTAAACCCAGCCAGACGGCGGATTAACAGCTCTGCCGGCTCCAGCATGCTGGCTCGTGCCCCGTGCCCCGGGCACCCTGCAGTCCCAGCCCTGGGTCCCTGTGTCCTGGATTCTTGGGGCCGTGGATTTGCCTTAGCGTTAAATCAGGCGCCCCCTTCCCTTCATCTGCACCCAAGTCAACCAAAATGCTTTAAAAATGTAGCACTTTATTTTGTTTCCTTAAGTATTTTAAGATTAAGGTTGTAGTTTTCAAAGAACATTGAAAGGGACCTGCCATATTCAATAGAGAAAGGGATCGAATTAAGAAGAGGTACCCGGACACAACACAGCCCATTGGAATGTGCGCACATGCGCTAGTGAGGCCGCTGGATGACCCTGAGCGCCTGGGACTCACAAGGTGGCGTGAACCAGACAGATCCAGGGGATGCCAACGTTCCAGCTCGGCAATTTCAGAATCAAGTGGGCCTGAGGAACAGGCTGGCTCCTTTTCTGACCTCTCTCAATGGGAGACCACCAATTCAGGTGGAGAGATGGGACCTGGCCCAGGCCAATTGGTGACACTAACCCAGACACCAAATGCAGCTTGGAGTGGAGTCCGGCCAGCGTCCCCATGTAGGGAACCCCGAGATTCCAGTCAAATATAGGCTCCTCCTTCGAGGCCTCCTGTTTGTAAGCTGAGAGCTATTCTCCCAAATGCTCCCTAGTTACACAGAAAAGGGCCGTGGCCTCTGCAAAGTTAAGCCCAGATGGCAATTTGCAAAGAGCTGGGGCACATGGCCTCCTTGGAACTGAGTCAATGCACTTGCTCTCCTGGCTCCGTTCTGTGTATTCACACTGGACAAGGACTTGCAGCCCAGAAAAATAGCCCTTGGTTGAGCAATGGAAGTTAAGACCGTTGGTTCCTTGGCTGAAAGGCGTGATAGAAGGGTCCCCGTCCCTGAGGAACCAGGGGCCGGTCTGTGCAGCCACACTCCAAAGGCAGTGTCGAGGGTCTCAAGACCATGGTGTTTCAGGACCACCCGGGGATTCAGGTCTGTAGGGGCTGCATGAGAAGGGATAGAGAGTGGGAGCCTGTGGGGGCGGCCCTTTGGCTCCACAATGACTGTCTGACCTACCGTGTCCTTCCCTGGAGCCGGAGCCCCCCAGTGCATCACCAAGTTCAGAGCAGAATGCACACAGGCTGGGGGCGGCTGTGGTTTGCTGCTAGGTACTGTGGGGAGCTCCTGATACTTGCTGAAGACATTCACACGCCTTTGAAGAAATGTTTTCGAGGTTTGGGTGTTTACTGAAAATTAGCCAGGGGTGGGGGAAGAACTTAGGGTGATGGGAGAGGGAGCAAAGAAAAACTCTTGTGTGTCCCACGTTTTCCTAGGCCATATTGGCTGCGGGGGTGGGGGTGGGGAGAGAAGGGAGGTGGTTAACTGGAATTTCATTGCTTCTCGCCCCACACTTTTGCAGGATGACCCCAACCACTGAGAAATATTTCTGGAAGTCCCTGAAGGTGCCTGGCATATGCTCATAAATAAATCTAGTCATACACAGGGGACACCTGCTATTAATTTTCTTTTCCTTTACCTGCTCCCACCTCCCCAGCCTCTGGTTCTAAGTTGAGTGACAATGTCCCACCATGGCCATCTGACAGTCTGCCCTTGCTGAGACCATGGTCAGCTCCACCAGGCACCTGGGAGAGGCCAGTGGGGGTACTGCCCCTCTACCCCCTGCCACTGGGCACTGCTGCCCACGCTGGCGATGGGGGGAGGGTCCCCTAGTTCAGAGGTGCCACAGCCAAGCTGCCGACTGCAGTGAAGTGCCTCTGGCCCCTTCCGATGATGTTTACAGGGAGGTCCTGAAGCAAAGGAAGCGGCTTTCTTGATGCGTGCCTCCTGCCCTAGGATTCAAACTTGAAGCCTGCAGGGCTAGGCCAGGATAGAAATAGTAAAGCAAACAAAACCAAAAAAGCCCTTTGAATTCCAAATCCCTCTCCCCTGAGCCAGGCCTGTCCTTCTGGCCCCTTCTCTTAGTGTTTCTCTAAGAGGCTCCCCGGTCCCCTGTGCAAAGAGGCTATCTGGACCTGGGAATGATGGGGATGCTCAGCTTCAGCCCCAGCTGGGACCCCTGCTCCGCCAGACACCCATCAAACATCGCCACAATCCCACGTCAACACCTTGCTCATCGACGCCTGAAAGGTGGGCCCTGCTGTTTACAGGGATGTCACCTAACCTCCTTAGCACTGGGGCTGTCTGCCTGGCAGGGTTTTGGGCCCAGATCTGCTGGCAAAGCATCTGAGAAAGGGCCTTTAGCAGGCTGTATTAGAAGCAGGGGTTTCTAGAATGTCAGACATTAACATCTTGCAAACCCTGAGACAGGCCTTCTAAACAGCACACAGTGTCTGCCTGTTCTTCTATACCCTTGTAATAAGAAGAGCAGGTAATGTGAGCTTGGGCCGTCCATCACACATGGACATTAGGGAATCTGGGCTTTGTGCTCCTGGTGGAAATACTGTTTATCAGCAGGGATCCTGGCCTTGTTCCACCAGAACCCATTTCACCTCTACTCCCAAGGCTGACAGCTCTTCCCAAAATCTGCTTTGGGTTTGAGTTCTTAGGGTTCGTGTCTGCTCTCCCACTAGACTCATTCATTCAACCAGCACCTACCAAATGCCTGCTGTGTGCCAGGCAGAGTGTGGGAGCACAAAGAGCTCCAGCAGCCTGGTGGAGTGAGGGAGGTGAAGCTTGGGGAAAGATTTCTGGAAGAAGTGACACCTGTGATGATCTTAAAGCACCAAATAAGGAATAGGCAGGCAAACAGGGGAGGGGAGCTCGGTCCAGGCAGAAGGAACAGCATGGCTAAGGCCGGAGCTCTGCTCATCTCTTTGCTTGTCACTGAGTAGTAGACCACAAGCATCCTCCTTACCAAACGCCACCTGCGTCATGGTCAACCTTGGGAGCTCTTTGGTGGCCGTACCCGGGAATGCCTCAGACTGCCTAAATAGGAATAAAGGGCATGTTGGGATCCAATCACATTTCCTTGAGTTTGCCTAACACTCTTGGACCAGATCTTAAGAGGCCTCACGGCAGAGCTTTGGTGCTCATCCTTCTCCTCTGGCTTAGCTGCGGTGGGTGGAGAGCACTGCAGACCTGGACAGGGCCCCCAGTCCAATCCCTTCTGGAGTCAGATAGCTGCATTCCTGGACATGCATCCTGCAAAGGCGTTGCACTGGTGACGAAGGTGAGCAAGAGTTAGGGTGGCTGGTTTGGTCCAGCCGTGCTCCTGACTAGAAATGCCATGTCAAGTACACAGCAGTGAGCTGCTAGTTCTCCTTTTGTACCTGTAAAGGGTATTGTTTTGTGACTATGTACTCTGACATACGAAAGGTTAATGCTTTTTATTTTTTTAACTGAACTAAATTTAGCCCATAGGCTCCCAATTTCTCTCAATGGAACCTGTCTTTCTAACTCAATAGAGTTTCTTCTCTTCTGGAAAGGACTAGTGGCTTTTGGGTAATTACTGCTCTCGTCCTTATCTTTTGCATGGGTGGCATCTGGGGAGGTTTATATAACACCATGGCAGTGACGATCGGGTGGTTGGTGGTGAGTGCCTGGTCCATGGTCATTCTCCTACCTCTCTGGCCTCCACTGAGATGTACCTGGTCCTGGTCATGGAATGCCATCTTTTGCTTTTGATGTCCATATGCCACCTATTCTGCATCCTAGTTGTCCCAACCCAAGGTCTCTTCCAATAAGCTGGCCCTTTCACTAGTCCTGGGAGCTCAGGGAGCCTGGGAGCTCTCACCTCCCACGAGGGGTGTGAGGGACTCTGGGAGGTGCACCTAGCTGGCTGGACAACGCCCTCAGACACTCTTTCTCCTCCTTCAGGTGCCTCGTTGAACACAGGACTTCTCTATGGGGCCCGCAGCCTCCCAGGTTAATTGCTGGAAGCCAGGCGATGGCTTCCAGATCAGGATTTCCCTCAAATTTATGGGGCTTTCTCTCATACTGGGGCTCAGCCCAGGGGGTGGGATTCTGGATTTCTCCTCAGGGGTTTACCAACCACTAAACCAAGCCATACACCCTCTGGTTTTTCCTTTCCTACCTGCTGGTCAAAATCTACTTTTTTTAAAATGGAAAAAAAAGTTTATGTCGTGAAACACTGTCCCTATGATGATGGTGCAGATTGTGCAATTTTTCTCCTCCAGATTTGCAAAATTCTCCTCCCGAATTTTGTCTCTTAAAATGTAAAGGTAGGGGCCGGCTCCATGGCCGAGTGGTTAAGTTCGCGCGCTCTGCTGCAGTGGCCCAGGGTTCGGATCCTGGGCGCGGACACAGCACTGCTCATCAGGCCATGTTGAGGCGGCGTCCCACATCCCACAACTAGAAGGACCTGCAACTAAGATATACAACTATGTAGCCGGGGGGTTTGGGGAGATAAAGCAGGGGAAAAAAAAAAAGGGAAGATTGACAACAGTTGTTAGCCCAGGTGCCAATCTTTAAAAAAAAAAAAGTAAAGGTAGACTTTTAGAACAAAAACAAAAACAAAACACGATTCCAATGCTCTTGCATTAGCAGCCTCGGCTTGCAAGACTTTATTCTCTACTATAGAATCACAAAGGTCTATAAAGGAGTTCAGAAGCTAAGAATTTAAGTTACTTTCTCTGTACCATCACCACCAGAGGACAGTGCATATAGGATGCCCCGCCTACTTCCAGGGTGGTGGGGGAGGGTGGAGGTAAAGAAGAATCAGAAAGCGGCCCAATTTAATATTGAATTATTACCTCTCTTCATAGACAAAGGACGACCATTGCTTTCATGAGCGAACCAACAAAGCATGTCCTCCAGGAGCCTGATGGTGAGGGAAGCCTCGGGTCTTTTGCTCAATAAGAAAGCTGTCTTGCAGCAAGACACAGCACCGGTGGGCTCGCATTTGGTTTTGTGCAATTAAAACCAAAGGGGAACTTCTGCTCAAGGGGTTTCTACACCTAGAGCAGCAACTACATCCTCTAGATCAAGAAGCAGGAAGAAACATCTAGGGCGAGCGAGGATGTGGAGAAGCGGGCACACACACTGTCGATGGGAGTGTGCAGCAAAAGAATCTTTGTGGAGGGCATTTCGGCAAGAGCTGGTAATGTTTCAAATGCGCATGTCCTTTAATTGTTTTAAATGGGAATAGAACAGTTTTAGGAGAGTATCCCACAAAAAGGTATGCACAAATAAGAGAAGATATTGTTAGAAAGATTTTCACTGATGATGTGTGTTTAATACTCAAAAAATAGAAACCACTTATTTGTATATTGATAGGAGACTGGCTAAATAAACGATGGTATATCTCAACTCTAACACACCATGCAGCCTTTACAAAGAAAGAGTAGGTCGACATATGCTGAGATAAAGATGTCCAAGATATAGTGTTTAGCTGCAGAAAAATATGCTTAATATTAATTTTTTTGCAAAGTGCCCCTCTCCCCACGATCTAGACACAGAGAAAGTCTAGAAGGAGACTAGGACCTTTGATATATTTCCATATTGTTTTACCTTATTAATATGAATATTCATATTGTAGTTTAAAAATGAGTATTACTATTTTACCAATATTTTATAAGGTAAAGAAAATTGAAACAGCAGCACAGGAAACACTCAGAACCATCAGTGTTACCAGTTACGAGTGAGAGGAGGTCCGGCAGAGTGAGGCTCCTGAGAAACCCTCAGGGCAAAGAGGAACTCTGCAGCCCAGCCAGCAGACCACGGGGAGGGCCTTCCACATGCTGAAACCCCACCTCCCAGGCCTTACTGATTTTTTGATTTGTGGGGCAAGTTAGATTTTTCTCTTGATTAATAACTAAGAAAATGTTTTATGACAAACTAACCATATTGGTTGACAAAGAGAGTTGTCAAGGGTGACCGACTCTAAGTCTTTGAGACTGAGGAACTAGGAAAAGAAGGTGATGCCATTTAGAGATGGGGAATTCCAGGAAGGGAGCTGAGTTTACCTGGAGAGGTTATGCACGAGCCAATGATGGGACATGCAAGTGGCCTGGAGTCAGCTGAGGGGGAAGGACAAGAAGCAAAATGTGAGAAACCTCAGAAGGCGTAGCTGATGTTTATGTAAACCTGTGATGGGCAGGTACATTCTCTGAAGGAGTCTGGAGTGAAAAGCACAGGGGACTTAAGACCTTGGGGCTTGACCAGACTCTTGGCTCAGCAGGACAGAAGAGTCTGTGAAGGAGACCAAGAAGTATGGAGCCAGGAAAGCAAGGCATCGAAGGAGTTAAGGGAGAATTCCCAGGGGCAGGGGAGGACTCATCAAGCAAATGGAAAGTGCAGAAAGAAGGAATGTTCCCCAAGAAGATAGAACACATGCAGGGATGGAGGCGGTGACTGTAGACCTCTTGAACGAAATGGAAACAAAGACAGTAAGAGAAGTAGCAGGGGGCTGGGAGGGCAGTGGATTCAAGAAAAGTGTGGAAACTCCTGTTCACTTCCGGAAGGCAGAGTGGAAGCAGGGGCATGCTCTGAGGAACTTGGGGAGGAGGGTGGACTCCAGGGGAAGTGGTATGGTGTGGTGAACGTGGGACATACAACGTTGGCTTAGATTCTGCCAGTCCTCTTTCATAGCTGGGGGTAAGCAAGGGATTGAAACTCTCCAGGCCTGAGTTTCCCATCTGTGAAATGAGAGAATTTGACCAAAGTTCTAAAAACAAATAAACCAACCTACTACCTAAGGTGACGCGCCAATTCAGAGGTTCCCAACGAGAGAGCTGGGCCACTGCCATAGGGCACAGCTGACGCTCACACTGATCCCCTGAGCCCTGGGTCTGGGGTGGGGGACCTGAAGCAGCCACAGATGGGGACCCACGCCCATCACCCCGGCGGCCTCTGCAATTGATGTGCCCAAGTGTGGGGCAATGGGAGCACAGATGTTATCATTTCTGCTGCAAGTCCTGAAAGGTTTGGGAAGCACTGCCTACACAGACACGTGAAGCCACAGGTGTAAGATTTGGGGCTTGTGGGGGTTTTGAAAGAAGGACAGGCTTCCTTTCAAACGTTGCCCAAGGCCCCCCGCCCATTCCAGTTGCATTGTTTTTTTCTTAGAACACAGCTGCCTCGCACCAGGTGCTCTTGCTTTTTGATGTCTTTTCTACCCAGGAGGTGGCCTCCAGGGTTATTCGCACAGGCTTTGGGTGACAGTTCAGGTGTGTTGTTGAGTGGGTGGTGAACTTCAAATGAAATGGTGCCCTTTCCCTACAAAGGAGACACTGCCAAACCTCCCCTCCCCTCCAAGCTCGGAAAACCCACGTGCAGCAGCTTCTAAACTGACTTGTGGGGGAACCTGGGATGCAGAGGCGTTTTGGTGGGCGAAGGAGCTCCGCTAAGGTTTGATTCTAACTTCCCTTTAAGAATGCATAGTTTAAACCCACTCTAAAAACGGAACATGTCAAAACTGTAACAGCACAACATGCATCCTCAAACGTTAGAGGTGCAAACGTAAGATGATGCAGACCCCCTGAGCGTTAACCTGTGCTCCCCGGCCGGTTCATGTCCGCACAGACCTCAGGACAGAGAGTCCTTGTCACGTCTATGTAACTAAAGGGTACCTGGGATTGGAAGGAGCGCTGTTTAAAACAAAACAAGATAAACAACACTGATAGTATTTGCAAATTCTTAGCTGGATTACATAAAGATTTCTTTATTCTGCACAACCAAAGCAGAATGCAGAAATAACTTGGGGGGGGGGGTCGTTGATACGTATGAATTGTCATCTATCACCTTAGATTTAAAATGCTTTCTATTTACTGAAATAGTTCCAGTGTTCTCACTGATTTGCTTTGAAAGATATTTGAGGGGCCGGCCCTGTGGCCAAGTAGTTAAGTTTGTGCGCTCTGCTTTGGCAGCCCAGGGTTTCACCGGTTCGGATCCTGGGGGTGGACATGGCATCGCTTGTCAAGCCACACTCAGGTGGCATCCCACATGCCACAACTAGAAGGACCTACAACTAGAATATACGACTATGTGCTGGGGGGATTTGGGGAGAAGAAGAAGAAAAAAAAAAAAACCAGATTGGCAACAGATGTTAGTGCAGGCACCAATCTCAAAAAAAAAAAAAAGATACTTGAACACATAAAATACTTTAACAAAATACTCGTATCTGTTTTGTAGAGTGAGAGTTCCACGTAAAGTCGTGACTCATAAATTTGAAAGTCACTGGTCTAGTGCAGAGTATGTAGGATGGAATGAGACTTGACTCAAATCCTGGCTCCGCCACTTAGTAGCCACACAGCTTAGGGATGTCACTTGGCCTCCAGGCCTCTGGGTCCACAGCCACAAAATGGAGCGAATCATACCTACTTAACAGGGATTTTGATTCGATATCACAAGGTACCAGGATGCAGTGACTACTCAGTAACTAGTTCCCTCCCCGCAGATAGCAGCCGTAGGCCAGCTCTCCCAGGCCCACTCATGATCAAAGAACTATGTGCACGGCTCACAGGAGCTGGGCTGCAGCTGAGGCCCAGGGCCAAACCCACTGGGGCTTTAACTACCATCAGCACCCTCCTCTGACGACTAAGCCAGCCAGCCACGGGGCCAACATTTGGGATTTGTTAAGAGTAGTGTCAGGGATGTGACGGGCACGGGTACGAGGGTGTGGGGGTGTCTGTGTGTGTGAACTCGTGTTTTCTGTGTATGACATCTGGTATTTTTCCTTCTGCCTGCTAAAGCTCTTCAGTGGCTGCTCCAGTCAGCCCAATCACAGTCCTTTAGTTCATGAAGAATTCTGTGGAATGAGTCTCTCAGCAGCTGGGATGCTTCCCCTCTCCCTGAGACGTGCCTTCCTTTTCCATGAGCACAAAGCAAACAGGCAGAAGCAGCTAGAGTTTCTCGCCACCATTTCACCTGGTACCCCTGAAAGCTGCAGCCCGCTTTGCAAATACTTCTCTCTTGGCCCCAGAAGTAAAGGGAAGTTTGTTGAGAAGCTGCTCTTAATTTCTCACTTGTTGATAAATTACCCCAAACAGAAGGAGGCACCATGCAATTTTGCAAATTCCATTTGATTACTGAGCAGAAGCTACCGGAGTCCTCAGATTAAGTGATAAACATTCCTAGGGGACAAAGCATTTAGCACTGTTTTTACTTTAACATCACTCCATTGCCCAGCATTCTCTGTCTTAATATCCCCAAAGGGGCCTGAGAGCCAGAGAGACACTTTGCAGCTGATCACAGGGATTCAGCGGGCGGAAGGTCTGCACTTCTTTGAAAGGCAACTGTGAAGTAAGCCAAATGGCTGGTGAGCCTCTGGTTTCCCCGTTAGGACTGCCTGTCCCGCGATGATCTTGCTGAGAGTTTTTTGGGCATTGCAGGTCAAAAAAAAAAAGGGAATGCAGTCAAGAATTTTGTCCCTGCCAGGAAAGGCCAGTTTAAGTCTGGTCTGTGGACACCAGACACCATATCTAAAGAATTTTTTTTGGAAGGAAGCCTTTGGCAATCTTTCTAATTTGCATTCAGAGGAAACGTGCCACATTTTCCACAACAGGCAGCTCAGCCAACACCACCAGGAGGAAGGAAGCTCTCTTCTCAGTGTCTGCAGGTTTATCCCTAAATGCTACGGAAATAGCAGCTGCCAGGGCGAGGGGAATAGAGGATGGAGAGACTTTTAAAACTCTTGAATGGGTTGGATATCGCAGGCATGACCTAAAAAGGCAAAGACGAACTATCCCGACGCTTACTGCAGATGCGGCTTGAACACAGCCGCAGGGCATGCTGTCAAGTGGCCATTTTATTCGAGTAAGCCCTCTGGCCACCCGCCATCCACTCAGGCCAGCCACTTGTGGTGCAGGCCTGGCGAGCGATCACGAGCCCTCCTTATTTTACACTGCCTCCTGGCTTACAGAGCAATGTGCCCACAGTGTGGACCTGGGTCACCATCACAACCCTATTAACTACAATCCCCTTTCACAGATGCTGAAAACTGAGGCTCAGAGGAGCAATGACTCGCCCAGTGTTAAAGTGCCAGAACCAGACCTGGAGACCAGGTCGTCCGCAGAAGTTTCCAGTCCTAGGCTGCTTTTGTCAAATGGACATGCTCTTCATATCTCACTGCTTACTAGGATCTCGCAAGCCTGGTGAGGCAGGTGAGAAGGAAGAGAACCTGGCAGGTAAATCCTCGTGCACTGCTCTCCTGGGCGGGTTATACGGATATGCTTCTTTTCTCATCAGCTTGATCTCAAGTGGGGAGCTGGTGAAAAGAAAGGATGGAAACTAGGTAATGCTCTTGAAGCCAACCTAATGGGAAAACTGCAACAGACTGTTCACTGCTGAAGGAAACATCAGACTTCACAAAACATTCATTGCAAAGTGCCCACCCAGTTATCAGGAAACAGGCTTAACTTACTGTGCAGGGGAGGGAAATTATTTGGCAGTCACATGGAAAAGCAGGCTGCACCTGGAACAGCAAGGTGGAGACGGGAAAGTCAACAGGACAGAAACTCAGAGCGCGAGGAGGGTTCCAAACCAGAAGCGGAACACTTCATCCATATTTACAGACAGGGTTTCCGCCTCAGTGGGACATGCCAGGACCTTGCTGCTGCTGGGCACCACCTTCTGTTTTTGTGCGCTGCTTCCCTCGGCTGCCAGGCAAGGGGTGCATCCTCACCAGGAGGAGGGCAGACGCGGGGAGGGGAGCCCAAGGCTTGCGGGCTTGCTAACTCTTTCCTAGAGGCCGTTCTGTTTTCCGTCAACAGTAAGGAAATACATCCTAGCAAATGACATCCAGTAATGCTTTAATTAACTGTAGTAGTTTATGCTGCAGTGTGCACCAAGAGATCACTTCCAGATGGGGAAAATGAGAGATATGTACACAAAAAAGCAATCCTTTTGTTTTAAGGAAATTGATGTCTCCCAAAGGTAGAGAACTGCGAGGGTCCAGGAGGCTATCTATTTTGACAAATACTAGAATGAGACTGGAAATTTTTATTTATTACATAAAATGCAACAGTCCTCTTTCTGCACGCCAGCTTTTCATGTGTCGTGTTTCCAAGGCTATTGTTTCAATGGCCCGGTGCAGTTCTAAGGACTGTAGTTTTAGCAATCTGACTTGGAGTAGACAAGAAGTGTGAAACACTTGCTTTCACCCGCAAGCAAGCTAGTTATTTTGGAGATTTCTCTTCCTAGGGAGAGGAATTACATTTCCAGCTGTGAACTTTTGGCATTTTCCCCAGCATTCCGTAAACAGGGAACTAGGTTTCCTTGTCCAAGGGCAATTCGGGATGGGCTGCTGTGACATCCCCCGCATCGGGTGGCAGCCTCAGGCGTGCTTGCTCACCCTGTCTGCCCCGTCACTGGCCACTGGTCTTTGGCAGTCTGCTCTCGGGCCTGGTTGATTCGTCCTGGGGAGCCACCCTGGGCAGGAGAACGCAGGCACCCTTTTCTGGGCGGCGGGCAAAGTCCTAGTTACTGGTTCTTCGTTTTCCAAGAGAGGGAGGAGCGGTGGTAGCCAGCTTCAATTCCGGAGCTCAATCTGGAGGTCACAACACCCTGTCCACTGTAGCTCCTGTTTCACTGTCATGACCCAAACAGAACCTTCTCCAGCCTGGACACCCTAAGCCAGCTGCGAGGAAGTCTGTCCATAATGAGAGAAGCAGCAAACTCTTTATCAATTATAAATTACCAATATTTATTTTAACCAACATAAAGTGACTTCAAAGTTTTTTTGTTTTTTTTTTTAAGGGGCTAGAGAAAGTGGGGGGAAGGGATGGGTACAACATCTAACAGCTGAAAACAGAGTTGTTAGCTATTGTTTTTATCAGTGAATGCTCCTTTATACATGTTATTTTGAAGTGACAGTAATAAATAAACATTCTGTTTGGGGCTTGGTCATCAAAACAGGAAGAATCCTCATCAGTATGGTGACAGCACGACTTCCGGCACGGTCCCCACCATCAACACGAGTTTAAAATTAAAGCTGCTGGCTATCAGCAAAAACTCTTTACCATGTTGGTAACAGCTCAACTGTACAGTAATTACACTTGCTTAGACAGCCAGGAAAAATATACATTTATGAAAATGTGCTACAGGAACCCTTCAATAAAGCAAATTTCTCTCTATTGCAATGGTTCTTAACAAAGAGTAAACATTATAATCACCTATGGAACTTTTAAATCTATATGCTGGGCCCCGCTCCAGACTTACTGATTCAGAATCTCCAGGCATCTGTATTTGTGAAAAGGGCCCCAGGTAGTTCTGATGCACACCCCCTGTTGAGAAACACGCTCTGTCTTTACAGGATGCATACACAGCATTCAGACCCCATCAACGAGACGTTTAACATAACTCCTACTGACATCTGTTGGCTCCTTGGAGATTACTGACACTGTAATAAATCAAGAACACAACTTCCCTGGCTGTGACCACCAACTGGGGAAAACAGCGGCTTGACATCTCAATGCCATTATGGAGACGTCCAGAAAACGACTCCTCACCAACGAACCAAAAGAGAAATGTGGATCTGTAAACAGCAAGAGTGACAAGAACCAGGTGCGGGAGTCCACTGCCTCTCTCAGCTCCCCAGGTTGATGACAGAGGGCTGAAGTCACTGTGCTGTTTGGAGATGGGCCCACTGCCCCTTCTTTCAAGAATGGGAAGAGAATGTTAACCTCAATTACGGCGGGCTGTGTAACTCCACTGGAGCAACACGGCGGCTGCCCGGGCAGTGAAATCTCTCTACAGAGCTGTCAGGGGCTCTCCTAGTCCCCTCCCTACGCTTCCTGCACTTTTCTATCTAGCAATCTTTTCCGAATAGAGCTCTGCTAAAGGCCGCACTTCTGTCTTCCACCACTTACTTTCTTCTCAGTGTTCTTGAGCTTGAGATGCTTAACAGATAAGAGTCATGCTGATTAGCAAGAATAGGCTGGAGGCTGACAGAGAGGGAAGGGCAACAGTGCAGGGTGGTTATAAGAAAACAAGAAGGGGAGAAATAATCAACATTTCTGGTCGGATTTTCAAACCTTAATGTTTCCTATTCTATGGCTGTCACAGCTTTATGGATTTTCAGGAAACTTCCTCTATCCTGAACGTGCATTTTTGAGTGCTATTTGATATCCCGATTTCATCTGAGGCCTGTTACATACATTCTCTGTAAAGGGCTCCACGTTCCCCCTTAGCCTTCTCCCCGCCTGGCCAATGAACTGTTCATAATTTCTGAACAAAGGCTGACACTAACAGCGGTTACCCTGAGGCCACGGTCACAGTAAACTGAGGCTCGGTTCCAGTGAACCAGGTGAATCAGGGCAACTACCCGACAGGCTGCCTGTTCCTGTGATGCAGGAAGATGCGCGAGAACTGAAGCTGTTCTGAGGGAACTCTCTTCTGCAAAGCCAAGAGCCCGCGGTGGGCAGGCCGGGCAGGCCAAGGTGCATTCTAGGCTGTGCCAGGTTCTGAGGCAGTGCTTAAGGTCAGTAATTTGTTTCTTAGGTATCCGTGGACCTGGATTCTTTCTCGTTAGTAATAAAGGAACATGTCGCTCTGGTATTGCACGTTACCTTTGTTCTCTCAGATGCTTCTAGAAAGGACACTGGATTTGAAAATGAATGGGTGGGAAGGGGCCTGAGGGTGCAGGCCTCCTGGGCTGTCCTACGGCTTTATCTGAGGTGAGAGCCTAGGAAACTTTTTCTAGGAAAACTTCCTCATTTCCCTTTACAGAGTCGATCCTTCCCCAGAAGTCAGGAGCAGAGTGCGAATAAAGAGACGGAGAAAAGAATCTGCTAAATCGTGCACCAGCTGTGCCAAGCAGAACCCTCCCTCCAAGTCAGGTATGGGTCTGCCCCCACGCCCAGGCCAGGAGTCCCCGGCAGAAACGACACCTGCTTCGGAGGCTGGCACATACAACCCTCCTGGATGAGGGACACAGAGTGGATCGCTCCTTAGACGTATACACAGAGGGAACCGGACATGACTGAGAAAGGAGGACATGGGTAAGTTGGCCAAGTCAGGAAAAGTACCAGAAGCACGTTATGTACCAGGAAACTGAGATTTACATGGAAGAATGCTCCTGCTTCCAGTGCCTTCATAAAGAAAGCCTAGTTTCCTACATCTGTAATCTGCCACTTCATTAACTCGGGCCCTAGAGCCAAACCCAGAGAGTGGGGAGGACAACTCCCAGGGTCTGGCTGCAGAGGAACCTCAACCAGCAGCAGATGGAGGAGGGGCAGATCCAGGCTTTCTCACCTGAGTTGGCCGGATGGGCGCATGGTAGGCAAGAGGGCCACACGCCAGAGGGTGTGGCTGCGGAGGTGAGGCTATACTCACTACTCAGCGACTACTGGACCAGTCGAAAGCGGTCCGAGGAACAGCAAGTGGAGCACAGGGACCTTGCGTCCACTGCCGCCGCTGCTGCAGGAATCAGACACCATCTAAACAGCCTTTTTATAACCTACCCTTACTCAGCTTCTCCGATCAGGACAGGAATTAAGACAGGGCATGGGAGAGACACAATAACAACCCAAATGTCCCAGGAAGTTTCAAGATCAACTATCGGAGAGGCAGGGGGAGCGCAGGAGAGGTCGGGGGGCTTCCAGGGAGCTGAGTGCTGGGGGTCACTGGACAGGAACAACAGTGCCCTGTGCGTGTGCTCCTACAGTCTCTTTTTAATTAGTTTCTCTAGTTTGCGGATGCGAGATGACTCCTGTTCTGGTGTGGGAGCCAGCAGAGACAGTGAGCTGGAGCCTTCTGGCCCTGAGGGCGGAGTGGGGAGCCTCTGGCGGAAGAGTTCCAGCATGTTGCTCTGCTCGCTCCTCTTCAGCCCCTGAGGTTGAAAGAGAGAGGAGGATAATCGTGAGGTCTGGGCCCAGAAAGGCCTGAGGGGGAAGCGCAGCATCTGGCATGCTGTTAGCCCAGGCTCTGCGAACAGCGTAATGATTCTGGGTCAGGGATGAACGCTTTCTGCAGGGGAGTTACCCGCCCTGGGGAGTAGCCTGGGAGAGAAGCAGAGGAAGAAAAAAGGGGGAGAGGAGACGTGAGAAAGAAGGGGTTGAGAGAAATGAAAGGGCAGGTCAGCAGGGTGGGGCAGGGTCATCCTCCTCCCCGTTCCACGCCTGCTGCTGAGCAGGGTTCTCGACTGGGTAGGAGGTACCATCAGGATCAGGAAGCCACATGCCCGGCATCCTTCTCCTCAAAAGGCTTCTTAGATCCGGTTTGCAGCGTGGGCAACCACATGAACTTTCAGAAAGCTCCCCAGGGGCCCTATCCCACCCCCCAGTTAAGAACTACTGAGTGTAAGAAGGATGAGCATGTGGACAAAACAAGACACGGAGCTAACCTTCATGTCCAGGATCTTCTGGAAGGTTTCTGTGTTGCAGTCTGTAAGGAGTTTGATGTAGTTGTCAACGAACACCACCAGCGGTTCATGGGGGGCCATCACCACCTACCAAGGGAGAGAGGCGAGAGTGGGCCCTCAAGGAGCCTCAAGATTGGAGGGCAGGGGACTGTCTCTCCTCCCTTGCAAGCTGACCACAACATGGACTCTGCAAGATGTCCTTACGCAGCAGCAACCCAAACTCAGAAATGTCCTGACGGCCTATTTCATGCCAACATTCAACGGAGCAAGGGCTCCTGAATCAGCCAAACCATTAATACCACCTGGGTTGCTTTTCAAGTGGAGAGTCCTATGTCCCTCCTCTGAGGATTCTCAGTCCGAGTGCCTGGGTGGGGTCCCGGGTGGTTTTTTAAATATCAGGACCCCCTGGGACACACTTGTTAGAGGGTCTCCCATTTGAGACAGTTGGTGGGTTCATGGTTACCTGCTCCCTCTGTCTTGTGATATGCGCTCTTCCTGATTCATGGGCGGCAAAAAGCACTGATTTAAGTGGATTTTCTCAACAACCAAAACCCCCAAAGCTGCCTCACTCCTTTCAAGTCTTAAAATCTGGAACTTCATTTAACTACATTCAATTAATATGCAAACAGAAGGAAAGTAAGGGCATCGCAATCCTCACAGTCGTTTCCATTTGCTTTTGTAACGCAGCATCTGATTTTCTCCTCCAGCAGACTGGTTTTGTTTTGAATTCCTGAGAACGTAACTCAGAGTGGCAAGAAGTAGTTCACTCAGAAATTCTCTGCAGACACTTCGTAAACTGTGCCCTCCTCCCTGGTGAGTGAACCAGCTGGGGAAGAAACTGATTCGGCTGCTTCCAGTGTCCTCAGGCTACAAGCTCAAGGTTAGTGCGGGACCCTCACCTGGTCCCACCAATGTCTCAGGTCCAGCTTTTACTTTTGACTCCTGCCATGATTTGAGTCATTCTCTTTGGAAGACAGACCTGAAGAACCTGCAGGCCCTGGACTTTTAAGAGCATTCCATGAGAGTTCCATTTGTTCTCTAGCTTTCTCCCAAATAGGTCCCCTCTCTCCTCAACAAGTACAGGTGGAAATCAGATACACGTGCTCAAGGCTTCAGAGATTCTCAACATCACCACCCCACATGTAGTATTTTGTTAAATGGGGCTTTAGAAAACCCATTTGCTGACTAGAGGCAGTTACTGCAACATGTGTTGGGAGTTCTTGTAAAGTTGCAGAATTTAGAAAGCAAAGAGGCTTATGTGGAAGGGAGTAACTGATAGCTGGGCCGGAAGTTCCTGCTGAGAGGCAGGGATCCCTGACTCAGACACTGATTCACAGCGACAACCCCACCTAACCTTCAATCTTGGCCAAATCTTATTACAAGAGAATCTCATTACAATGAAGAATTCACTTGTCAGAACGAATCACTGATGCCCAAGTAACTGTCCACTGACTGTCAACAATATCTGATGAGGCCAAAATCGAGTCCAGCCAAAGAATGCGGACAGCCCTGTGACAGCGGCGGGGATAGGCCCTAACCTGCGCTTTTGAATCCAGCACTCCCGGGGTGAAGGGATCAGATAACCAGCCCCTTTAAACAGAAACCCTGAGGAAGACACAAACCCCACCTTGAGGATCATCTCGGCCCGGGTCATGCCTTTCACAACAATCTTAGTGTAACTGGCAGGTGCTTTCCTCACCACCTGCGAGCCGATGGAAGGCAGATCGAGCAGGACCATCTTCAGGGAGTGGGTGTCCAGCAGCAGCTGTGGGAACAAAGCAGACTATCAGTAGCCACTTCACACAGATACGCCTAGCGCACCCCTGCTGAGCACTAACACCGTCCCGATTTTAAATGTACTACGGCTCACTGGAGAAAATTCAGAAGATAAATATAAAAGGAAAAACGTTAGTTATAACTCCTATTACCCAGGACAAAAAGAACAAGAAGTCACAGGTAAATGTAGAATTCCTGCCAGTCTGTGTGTGTCTACAAAAAACTAGAATTATACTGTTTATATAGTTTTATGACCTGGTTTTTCCACTTAATATGTGAGGCTTTTTGAATTCTATTTTCCCATCTTGGCAGTCTTTTAAAAAGGTCATGATTTTTAATGGCTACACAGTACTCCATGGTGTGTGTGTAACTTTAACATATTTAACCATTCCCCTGTAATTTGCTTCTAGATTTTATTATAATGAATACTGTGATGAACAGCTTTGTACATATAATTCCAGGCCTATCAATGGCATTTCCTGAGGAGAGAGTTTCAGGGACAGATCAAAGGATAAGAACATTTTTAAGGTTCTTGATACAAATCTTGACCTGCCGTCCAAATGGAATGTACCTATTTACATATCCGCCAGCAGTGTGCACCGCACACTCATCAGCACTGAAAACCATCAGAAAAATCTGGCTCAGGCAGAAAAGGATAACTCAGTATTGCTGTATTTTGAGTTTCTCTGGATGTAGAAGATTAAAACAAATTTAAACATCAGTATCTTGGCAACAATCTGCCTTTTTCTTCTCTTTCTTTCCTTTTTTAAATTCTCTTGGATGCCAATTATTTGGAAGGATCTCAACTTTCCTGACTGCCCACCAATTGCCAGGACTGATGGGAGGAATATTTCATCTCATTTAGTCTTTACAAGACCCTGCCTGGTCGGTATTTGTTGTTCCCATTTTATACATGAGAAAACCAAAGTTCCAGAGGTTAAACAACTTGCTGAAAGCATCTCACACTCTGGACGGGGGTTCCTGCTGCCCGGGTGAGTCCACGGGGCAGGGCCGGCTGAGAGCTCACGCTGTTTCCTTGACTCCGCGTGGACTGCTAACCTGCTGCTGCTCTCGGCAACCAGGTGGCACAGAAATGGCTGAAGCCTGGAAGGGTATATCAACTCTGGCCTGTTGAGAGTTTAGGAGAAGAGACTCATGCCCACCAACCTGACAAAGGGAGGATGGGGTGACAGTCTCACTACCACCACCATGACAACTCTGATGGTCAATCTTTTCTTTTTTTTCCTTCTCCCCAAAGCTCCTCAGTACATAAGTTGTATATTCTAGTTGTAGGTCCTTCTGGTTGTGGCATGTGGGACGCCGTCTCAGCATTGCCCGATGAGTTGTGCCATGTCCGCGCCCAGGATCTGAACTGGCAAAACCCCAGGCCGCTGAAGCAGAGTGCGCGAACTTAACCACTTGGCCACGGGGCCGGCCCCAATCTTTTCTTTTTTTAATGTATCATACATTTATTTACAAATATTTTATAATTGTATTTTTTATGACTGGTTTCCTTCATAATTTTTATAATTTCAGTATGATTTTTTCCCTTTATAATCCTTTGTATCTTTATATATTTATTTTTTTTAATGGAGGTAATATTAGTTTATAACATTTGGTACACATATTTCAGTTTCTGTGTAGACAACATTATGTTCACCACCCAAAGTCTAATTACCATCTGACATTGTACACATGTGCCCTTTTACTCCTCCTGCCTTCCTTCCTCCCTCCCTCCTCCTCTGGTAACCACCAGCCCGTTCTCTGTATCTGTGTGTTTACTTGTTGTTGCTGTTGTTTTTATCTTCCACATATGAGTGAAATCATATGGTATTTGACTTTCTCTGTCTGACTTATTTCACTTAGCATAATACCCTCAAGGACCATCCAGGTTGTCATAAATGCCAAGATTTTATCTTTTTTATGGCTGAGTAGTATTCCATTGTATTTATATACTACTTCTTTTTTATCCATTCATCCATCAATGAATACTTAGATTGTTCTAAGTCTTGGCTATTGTGAATAATACTGTGATAAACATAGGGATGCAAACATCTTTTCAAATTACTGTTTTTGTGTTCTTTGGATAAATACCCAGAAGTGGAATAGCTGGATCACATGGTAGTTCTATTCTTAATTTTTTGAGGAATCTCCATATTGTTTTCCATACTGTATGCATCAGTTTACATTCCACCAGGAGCAAATGAGGGTTCTCTTTTCTCCATAATCTCTAACACTTGTTACTTTCTGTCTTTTTAATAATAGCCATTCTGACGGTGTAAGGTGATATCTCATTGTAGTTTTGATTTGCATTTCTGTAATAATTAGTGATGTTGAACATCTTTTCATTTGCCTGTTGTCCATCTATATATCTTCTTTGGAAAAATGTCTGTTCAGATCCTCTGCTCATTTTTTAATTGGGTTGTTTGTCTTGCTGTTGTTGTGAGGGTCAATCTTATGTTTTGGACAAGGCCTCCTATGCTATATCTGCCACTGCCTGTTCTCGGAAAGCCTTTCATAATCATTCAAGTAGGGATAGAATGGGTTCCCTTCAGGCCCTACAACACTCTGCATTCTCCCTGTACTTTGCTATGCACAGGAGAATTAATGCCTACAGAAAAGATTAACTCATCAATAAGAGACACTATTGATAGTCACGATGATTATAAGTTTGACAATGGTATAAAAGTTTGGAGAACACATCGATGTTTACTTGGAATAAGTTGGAAGCATTACTCTCAAAAAATGGTGAGGTATCAACAAGCTGATTCTAAAGTTTATATGAAGATGCAAAAGACCCAGAATAGCCAGCACAATATTGAAGGAGAAGAATAGAGTTGGAGGACTGACACTATGCAACTTTAAGAATTACTATAAAGCTACAGTAATCAAGACAGTGTAGTACTGGTGAAAGAACAGACAAACAGATCAATGGAGCAGAAGAGAGAACCCAGAAACAGACCCCACAGACACAGTCAAGTGATCTTTCACAAAAGGACAATGGAGCAAAGGCTTTTCAAAAATGGTGCTGGAACAACTGGATATCCACATGCAAGGAGAACGAACCTAAACACAGACTTTACATCCTTGACAAAAATTAACTCAAAGCGGATCCCAGTCCTAACTGTCAAACAAATAACTATAAAACTCCTGTAAGATAACATAGGAGAAAACCTAGATGATCTTGGATATAGCGATGACTTTTTAGATATAAACACCAAAGACATGATCCATGAAAGAAAGAATTGATAAGCTGGACTTCATTAAAAGGAAAAACTTATGTTCTGCAAAAGACAATGTCAAGGGAATGAGAGGACAAGCCACAGACTGGGAGGAAATATTTGGAAAAGACACATCTGATAAAGGACTGTTATCCAAAATATGTAAAGAACTCTTAAATCAACAATAAGCAAACAAACAGCCTGATTAAAAAGTGGGCCAAAGACCTTAACAGACACCTCACCAAAAAAGATGTACAGATGGCAGACAAGCAAATGCAAAGCTGCTTCACATCATACGTCACTAGGGAAGTGCAAAATAAAACGAGATGCCACTATACATCTATTAGAATGGCCAAGCTCTGGAACCCTGACGACACCAAATGCTGGTGAGGAAGTGGAGCAATAGGAACTCTCGTTGCTGGTGGGAATGTAAAATGGTACAGCCACTTTGGAAGCCAGTTTGGTGGTTTCTTCTAAAACTAAACATACTCTTACCATGCAATCCAGCAATCACACTCCTAGGTGTTGACCCCAAGGAGTTGAAAGTTTATGTCCACACAAAAACTTGCACATGGATGTTTTTCACAGATTTATTTATAATTGCCAAAACTTGGAAGCAACTAACATGTCCTTCAGTAGCTGAATGGATAAACTGGTACATCCAGACAATGGAATACTATTCATTGCTAAAAAGAAATTAGCTATAAAGCCATGAAAAGATATGGAGGAATCTTAAATGCGTATTACTAAGTCAAAGAAGCCAATCTGAAAGGGCTACATACTGTATGATTCCAACTCGATGACATTCCAGAAAAGGCAAAACCGTGGTGACAGTGAAAAGATCAACGGTTGCCAGGGGTTGAGTGGAGGGAGGGATGAGTGACAGTACTCTGTATGATACCACAATAATGGATACATATCACACGTTTGTGCAAACCCAGAGAATATACGACACCAAGAGTGAACTGCAATGTAAAGTTACAGACTTCGAGTGATAATGATGTGTCAACATAGGTTCATCAATTGTAACAAATGTACCACTCTGGCGGGGGATGTTGATAATGGGGGGCGGGGGAGCTATGCATTCGTAAGAGCAGAGGGTATATGAGAGCTCTCTATACCTGCCCTTCAATTTTGTGGTGAACCTTAAACTTCTCTAAAAAAGAAAGCCTTAAATTAATTTTAAAAAATGGTGAGGAAGCTACGCTAAGGAAAGAGTAATTTCATGCAGTAAGTAATGTGGCTAGTCAAAGGCTTAAACTCTAGACCAGGAAAGTGCTAGGGCATTTTGGACCTTTCTAGGTTTCCAGAGATGAAAATTCTTATTCTCCTAGTATCTGTTTTTTGAAAAGGCAAAGAGAAAGGTACTCAAGCATGCAGAGGAGAGATGAGCATAGACTGCCCAAGGTCCATACAAAGAGCCTGCCATCAGAAGACTTCCCAGAACACTGCCCCACTGGAAAGGACCACTGCTCTTCCTGAGGGAACCAGCACCTGCCTCTAAAGAAGAAGTATGCCAGATTCCAGGTAGATTAAAAACCTAGATATAAAAAGAAAAACTTTAAGAAGATTATTTTTATTACATATGGGTAGAGAAGAATGTGAAACACAGCAAAGACTGAAAAATCTACTACCTGAAAATAAGTCTATATCAAAAGATACATAAACAAAGTAAAAAGACACAAACCAGGAGAAGATATCTGCAATAGTGGCAAAGGAATAATATTCAGAACACAGAAAGATTTCTACAAATTAGTAAGAAGGCGGCCAGCAATCCCAATAGCAATAACAGCAGGGCAAAGATCTGAACAGGAAACTCACAAAAGCGGAAACTCAAGCGCCCACAAGGCATGTGAAGTGATCCTCAACCTTATCAGTAATCCAGTAAATGCAAATTAAAA
The DNA here is from genome assembly GCF_041296235.1 of Equus asinus. Classification (NCBI taxonomy): domain Eukaryota; kingdom Metazoa; phylum Chordata; class Mammalia; order Perissodactyla; family Equidae; genus Equus; species Equus asinus. Next base: position 17,580,501 of record NC_091802.1, read on the forward strand.
CCACAACTGTATACCATTTCATACTCATCAAATAGGCAAAAGTAAAAAGGCTGATAATACCAAGCGTTGGTATGGATATGGTACAATGAAATTCATACTTATGGTGAGAGTATGAATTAGTTAAAGCACTTTTGGGGAAATTCAGTAATATTTTCTTACTTGAAGATGAGCACAACCCATAACACAGTACTCATACTTATATCCTTTAGAGAAATTCTTGCCCTCATGAAAAAATGTTACTTGCATCCACTGCTTGTAAAAGCAAAAGACTGGAAACAACTTCAATGTCCATCAACAGTAGAATGGATAAACAAATGATGGCACATTCATGCCATGAAATATGATACTGAAGTTAAAACAAATGAACTGAAACAATATCAACATGGATAAATATCAAAAGTCAATATGTTGGGCAGAAATAAGTGGGGAAATGATATGCATAGTACATATACATATACATGTATATATAGTTTAGATACAGTCATGCGCCACTTGTTTTGGTCAATGACGGACTGGATATACGACGGTGGTCCCATAAGATTAGTACCATACAGCCTAAGTGCAGAGTAGGCTAGACCATCTAACTTCGTACACTCTATGATGTTCACACAATGACAAAATCACCTAATGACACATTTCTCAGAAAGTATCCTCGTGATTACGGGACGTATAACTACAAAGCTTAAAAATATGCAAAACAAAATCACATATCATTTGTGAATATATACACGTTACGTATCAAAACACACATGGGAATGACGAAAACCAAAACCAGAACAGCGGTTCCCTCAGGGCATGGAGGGAGGGGAATGGCAGGGCAGGGGTCACGGGGGCTTCAGCAATAACCACACTGATTTACTGTATATAAAAAAGATCTAAACAAAATGTGACTGAGCTGAGAGGTAAGCGGGTATTCTTGACACTATTTGCTATATTTTTATTAACTGGAAATATTTCTTTCTTCTTCTTCTTTTTAGTATGCTATTTGAAGCCTGGTGAGGATTCAACTTTATCTTCCATGTAGCAAACTTCTGGAGCCTTGTCAAAATCAAAGCCACATCTTAGCATTATTGGTTGGTAGGAAAGAAAATCAAGCATTATATTTTTTAAAATATAGGGATACCTCCTTTTTCTAAACTTTTCTACTTTGCAGAGATATATTATATGCATAAATAATTGTATAGTCTTAAGTGACAGGAAGAGTTTTGAATGGACCAGACATAATTCTCCAGTGTCTCTCGGATTTTGAGACATGACATTTTCAATCCCTGGCCAGTCACAATAAAATTCTGTCCTCACCAGACACCCGAACAGATGGAAACCTTGGTCTCAGGTTTTACAAATAGCAATGCAGTCAGAAAAGGCGGGAGCTAGTCTGACAGACTTAGCAGCCGCCCGTGGGAAGTGAAGGTGAAAGGCCCCATTTATCATGAAAATCTGCTGGTTTTCATCTTTGAAAATAGTTATAGTGCACCTCCTTAGGCATGAGGCATTGGGTAAGAGGTGGCCATCAGCCAAATCTCTTTGAGCCTCAGAGATACTTCTTGGGGTGGTGTGGCTCATGTTGATGGGCTACTGGCGTGCAAGGTTGGCCAGCATGCCATGCCCGAGAAAGGTCATCACCCAGCGATGGAAAGCTCTGAGTGGTTCACTTCTTGGAAAGCTTCCTACAACTCTTAGGCGGACACCATGATATCACTGGTGATGAAAACCTTGAGTAGGTAAGATAAAGGTACACTCTTAGAAGGTAAAGAACCACCTATACTCTAAGCTCTTCAATGAAGTGGCACAGAAGAGACAGTTCAAGATATGAGGAATGGATGGACCAAGGTGGGGACATGCCCTCTTTCTCTTTTTCTTTTCTTTTTAAAATAATTTATGTATAACTTTCATATAGTAAAGTACACAAAGACCAAGTAAGTAGCTTGATAAACTTTTACATATGTATACACCCTACCGCCTAATTCAAGATACAGGACATCGTTAGCATCCCAGAGGGCTCCCTCATGTTCTCTTCCAGTCAATGCTCTCCCTTCCTTCCCAACAAAGGTGACACTCTTCTGTCCTCCATCACTGAGGATTAGTGTACTGGTCATTAACCTGCCATAAACATTCTTGTACATGTCTTTTGGGGGGTCACACGCCCTCATTTCTCTGGGGTGGAATCTGCTTGACTGTAGAACGCCTGGATCGTGGGGCAGGCAGATACTTCGCTTTAGTAGACACTGCCGAACGCTTTTCCAATTTGGTTGTGCCAACTTCCATCCCCGTCAGCAATGCATGAAAGTTGTCCTTGTTTCACATCTTCATCGACACTTGGTATTGTTGGTCTTCTTAATTTTAGCCGTTCTGATATCATTGAAATTTTAATTTACCCTTCCCTGGATGATTAATATACTTGTTGGTTTTTTAGAGATCCTCTTTTTGAAGTGCCTATTCAAGTTTTTTGCCATTTTTCTATTGGTTGATCATTTTTTTCTAATTGATTTGTTGGAGATTTTTTTTTAAGTAATTTTTTCAACTTTATTGAAGAATAATTGTCAGATTTAATTGTATTTATTTAAGGTGTACAACGTGATGATATTATATACATATATATTGTGGAATGATTACCAAGATCAAGATAATTAAACTCTTTCTGTGTGTGTGGTGAGAATGCTTAAGATCCACTCTCAGCAAATTTCAAGTATATAACACCACTTTATGAACTATAGTCACCATGCTGTAGGTTAGCTCCTCAGAACTTTTTCATCTTATAACTGAAAGTGTACACCCTTTGACCTGCATCTCCCCATTTCTCCCTTCCCCCAGAAACTACCATTCTACTCTCTGTTTCTATGAAATTTTTTTTTAGATTCCACATATAAGTGATATGTTTTTAAAATATATTTTTAGAATATGAGTACTTCGTTAGCTATATGTATTGCAAATATCGTCTCCTGTTCTGTGGCTTGTCTTTCTATGAAAAGAAGTTCTTAATTTTAGGTACTCCAAATAATCTTTTCTTTTACGACTAGTACTTTTAATGCTTTGTTACAGAATTTTTGTCTAACCCAAGGTCATAAAGGTATTTTTTTTTTTTTTAAAGATTTTATTTTTTCCTTTTTCTCCCTAAAGCCCCCCGGTACATAGTTGTGTATTCTTCGTTGTGGGTTCTTCTAGTTGTGGCATGTGGGATGCTGCCTCAGCGTGGTCTGATGAGCAGTGCCATGTCCGCGCCCAGGATTCAAACTAACGAAACACTGGGCCGCCTGCAGCGGAGCGCGCGAACTTAACCACTCGGCCACGGGGCCAGCCCCCATAAAGGTATTTTTTTATGTTAACTTCCAGAAGCTTTATTGTCTATCTTTCACTTTTAGAGCTATGATCCACCTGGAATTAATTTTTTTAAATTAACTGAGATATAATTCATATACCACAAAATTCACCCTTTTAAAGTGTACAATTCAATGTCTTTTTAGTATATTCACAGGGTTGTGCAACCATCACCACTATCTAGTTCCAGAGCATCTCATCACCTCTCAAAGAAACCCCATGCCCATTAGCAGTCACATCCCCTTCCCTCCTCTCCCCTAGCCCTTGCCAACTATTGATCTACTGTCTGTCTTACGGACTTGTCTCTTCTGGACATTTCATATAAATGGATGTATCTTGCTTCTTTCACTCAGCATAATGTTTTCAAGGTTCATCCATGTTGTAGTGTGAGTAAGTACTTCATTCCTATTTATGGCTGAATAATTGCCCCTTGTAAGATTATACCACATTTTGTTTATCCATGTATCAATTGATGGGCATTTCAGTTGCTTCTACTTTCCGGCTATTAGGAATAATGCTGCTATGAATATTTGTGCACAAGTTTTTGTGTGAACATACTTTTTCCGTTCTTTAAGTATATATCTAGGAGTGGAATGGCTGGGTCATATGGTAACATAATTTATGTTTAACTTTTTGAGAAACTGCCAAACTGTTTCCCAAACGGCTGCACCATTTTACATTCCCACCAGCAGTGTATGAGGGTTCCAATTTCACCACATCCTCACTGGGACTGATTTTTGTCTCTGGTGTACAGTAAAGGTCAAGATTAATTTTCTCCCACATGGATATCCAATTACCCAGAACTATTTATTGAGAAGACCATCCTTTCCCAACTGAATTACAGGGCCACTTTTGTCATAAATCAAGTGTCAATATATGTGTGGGTCTCTTTCTAAACTTGATTCTGTTCTGTGGGCCTATTTGTCCCTGGGGCCAGCACCACACAGCCTTAATAATACAGCATTAAAATAAGTCTTGGTATCCTGAGGTTTGAGTCCTCTAACTCTGTTCCTTTTCTCTGAGATTATTTTAGCTATTCTTGGTCTTTTTCATTTCCATCTGACTTTTACAATCAGCTTATCAATTTACATCCACACCCACCCCTCCTGGAATTTTATTGTATCTATAGATAAATTTTGGAAGAATTGATATCTTTTTAATATGCAATCTTTTTAACTTATGAACACGAGCTATCCTTCCATTTAAAGATCTTCTTTAAGATCTCTTTAAGGTCTTACACATTTTATGTGTAGAAGAAACACATTTTTCAATAGATTTATTCCTAGGTATTTAATGTGTCCTGATGCTATTGTATATGGTTTTATTTAAAATTTTTCATTTTATATTGTTTGTTGCTGGTATATAAAAATATTAAAAGTAATTTTAATATTGACTTTATATCTAGCAACCCTGCTAAATTTATATTCTAATAGTTATCTGTAGATTCTTTTGGATCTTGTCATTCACACTTATGTTCTCTGTGAAAAATGACAGTTTTGTTTCATCTTTTCTAATCTGTATAAGCTTTTATTTCCTTAAAAATTTTTTTATTTTACGTTTTGCCTTATTGTTCTGGCTAGGACTTCAAAGGCAACGTGAGACAGAAATGGTAATAGCAGACATCCTTTCTCATTCCTAATGTCAAGAGAAAACCTTTTTATATTTGATCATTAAGCATGATGTTTACTGTAATTTTTTGTCATTAACTGATTCATTTATTTCACAGGCTTGCTCGGTCCTCCCATCTCCAGGTCCCTGACGAGCCTGCTGATGGTTGCAGACTCCTCTGGAGCGTGGCTGTGCCTGTCTCACTCTGTGTGGCACAAAGGAAGGACCCTTTCGACTGAGTGATAGTAGAGGCTTCAAGCTCTCAGAGGGAGGGTGGTCTCACAGAAATCAAGATGGGCCAGAGCTTAATGAGACAGAGAAAAGTGAGTAGTTGGCTAGATTCAAAAGATCTCGAGAAAGAGAAAAGTGCTGTGGAAAGGGGAGAAAGCTCTGCCATCTGGGCAGAAGCACAAGCGGAAGGAGACACAAAGGAAGCACACAAAGGAAGGAGAACGTTTAGCTTTCCTGAGCATAAGTTCTACAATCAGAAAATCTAGAAGGAAGCTAGTTTAATTTCAGGAAGCATGGGAGTTTTGTGTCAATTCCCAAAATAAAATTTTATTTTGGATTATACATGAGTGGGTATACGTGGGAGTGGACCACTATTATTTCTTTTTAAATCTGGTTCTTATGGAGAATTTCAAACATATATAAAGTCAACAAAAGAATATAATGAATCCTTATGCACCCATCACCCAGCTGCAACAACCAATGACATTCGGTTATTCTCATCTCACTTCATCTATGCCTCTACTCCAATGACATTCGGTTATTCTCATCTCACTTCATCTATGCCTCTACTCCAGTGACTCTCAACTGGGGGTGATTTGCTCCATCCCCCACCCCCCTCACTTGGATATCTGGCAATGTCTTGAGACAATTTAGGTTGTCAAAATTGGGAGGGTGTTACTGGCAACTAGTGGGTAGTGGTAAGGATGCTGCTGAATATCCTATATGCACAGGACAGCCCCACAACAAAACATTCTCAGGCCCAAAATGGCAGCAGTGCAGAGGCCGAGAAGCCCTCCTATAACCACTCCCTAGCCCTCACTTAGTTTTTTTGAGGTAAAATTTACAAACATTGAAATGTATAATTCTTAATTGTACAATTCTGACAGAGAGTTACCTGTGTAATCCATACTCTCTCATAAGCTTTTGTATATACTCTTTATGAGATTCAACAATTTCCCTTCTATTCTTCGTCTGCATTTTTTTTCAATCTATCATTTATAGGTATTAAATTTTATTAATCCACTTTTTTTTCCTAAAGGAGTGCTTTTAAAAATACCCTGCCACATTTAGGAGATTTACCGAGCAGAACTGTGCCTGAGAATAACCATCCTACTTTCTCATTTTGCCAAGTGCCAGGATGTAAACACTACCTCTTTCTCTTGTTCCCTTTCCTTGGTGTTTGGGCTTAGAAAAAAATAATCTAAAATTTGTTTTAAAGATTTTTTTCCAGATGGTTTTGAATTATGTGAATTTAAAAGTCAATATGGTTAAAATATGGCATATAAAATGACAGAATATTATTCAGCCTTAGAAAGGAAGGAAATTCTGAAACATGCTATAACACGGATGAACCCTGAAGACATGCTAAGTGAAATAAGCCAGACACAAAAGGACAGATATTGTATGATTCCATTATTTGAGGTACCAGAATAGTTACCTTCACAGTGACAGAAAATAGAATGGTGGCTGCCAGGAGCAGTGAGGAGAACAGAATGGGGAGTTAGTGTTTAATGGGAATAGAGTTTCAGATTGGGAAGATGAAAAAGGTCTGGAGGTGGCCGGTGGAGGGCTGCACAACAATGTGAATGGACTTACCACGACTGAACTGTGCACTTCAAAATGGTTAAAATGGCAAATTCTATGTTACGATGTATGTTTAGCCACAATAAAAAAGGTCAATACAGTATATAAAGATAAAACCAAAAAAAGAAAAGAACTTCCTAGACATGAAATATATTGCTCAAAATATTTTAGACTCCATACTACAACGATCCGCAAGGGGCATGTGAGCGTCGGACTCAGTGCTCTTATTTAAACGTGAGGAAACCAAGCCTAGAGCAGGGAAGCAACTGCTCCCCATCACGGGGACCATTAACAGCAGAGGGGCGACTGGACCCCAAGTCTCAGGGTCCTCTTCCTTACACCATATTGTGCCGCTTCCTTTACGGTAGGTTTACGCAAATGGGCTCCATTTCCACTGTGTGCTCAGTTGTAGACACCGTGGTCATAAGACTAATGAACGACACTGAAAATCCCACAAGATTTTCTGAAAATCACCAACTAGCAAGAAACATTACAAATATCGGTATGGTTCAGTTCCATGTGCCCTTGCAATTGCTCAAGAGGACTCTGGGGCCCAAAGATAAATAACTCACTTTATATAGTAATCAGGGAGAGAATAAAGAGCAGGAAAATGTTTCCTTTCCTGTTTTCAGTATAAGTATTAGAGTATAATCTAAATTTAGGATCTAGTACCTTTGTGGCAAAGCAGAGGCAGCTGAGATTAGGCTAAATCTAAGCTTTGAGTTCCACAGCTTTTGTGAAAACTTGGATTACAGCTGCTGCACGACTTGAGGCAGAATCTGTTTCAGTCTATGAACATCTCTCTGTTAACATCTTGATTCCTATGGTTCTGTTGCCTGAGTCATCACGCCTCCAGCTCCATGACTGCTTGGGTTTCTAAGCCCAGAAAGCAAGGACGGGGGCAAGCATGGAGCCAGCTAAACCTGACCTTTACATGGGAATCCTTCCAGGGCCACATTGCCCTGTAGTTGGCACCCACGCCCTCCCCCAGGCTGGGCCTGCTGAGATCCCCGCTCTCCTCTCACCCACTCATATCTGCCTGCGGTCTGACACAGTAAAACTCCAGTTTCACAGATGGTTTTCTCATCCACATCTCAAAGCAGAAGAAAATCCTGGCCAAAATGATATTTTTATGAGATATGGGCTTTGAACCTGAGCTGATTATTTTAACATTCTTTTAAAGAACAAAAAATCTGAGGAAAATAGATATGATATTGGATTTATGTGATGGTATGAAAATATCATGGTTATTAGCCACAAAATCAGTGAGCACGGACTGGGCAAAGCTGCAAACTCATGGACACATGTTCCCAATGAGTCCACTTTGTGTTCCAGTGGCTTCATCAAGTCTGCAGACAGAAACCCAGTAACTGAGAACTCTAAAGCTTGTGTCAGATACACAGATTCGAATCACTCCACATTTTCTCTGATTACACACAACAGCGAGGTGAACCGAATGAATTCCCAGTCAACATGTGCTAATGAAACTAGAAACAACTCGTTGGGGCATCAGGCTGCTGTTTCCAATAGAGAGAGTTAGTTCTATGCTTAGGACATGCAAGAGTCAGGAATTTCCAAACACTGAAACGCTACAGTTGGTCACAGTTGGTCAGTGTCTGAATCCACGCAACCTCCCAGGAAGTTTTTCAACACAATACTTTTAATTTGGCTAAAGCTGGTCAGCCAGACAGCTGTGGAAAGCATCGGCAGGGAGATGCGCACTGAAAGCAGAAACAAAGTCATGTCCCTGGTCTGAAGAAGCTTAAATTAGAAAGAGCTGGCATTTGTTGAGGGCTTACCATACGCGAGACACTGTGTCAAGCACTTCATCTGCGTTACCTTGTTAGTCTTCACGACTACCCTGGGAGGCAGTACTATGATTACGCCCATTTTATAGACGAGGAAACTAAAGTGCTGGGAGGTTAAGTAACTTGCCTAAGGACAAACAGTTGCTATGTTGCAGAAATAGGATTCAGCTTCAGAACTCTGTGATTCTGGAGCCCACAAGCTTAATGCTCATACCACACTGCCTTCTCATAACCTAGGAAGGCCACTCATTTACAGAGTAAGAAAACACACCACAGTTATGAGATTCAAGAGATTCCTCATATTCACAGGTATTACCTCTCTGGCTCTGATGTGTCATGAGAGATCCATGATGCACTGGGGCACGTGCCAATTTGCCATCTTCCTGAGGCAGGACTGGGGCCAGCACAACCGAGGGCCCAGTGTGAAGGCAAATCACTGAGCTAGGAGAGAGTAAAGCCTCTACCAAGTCAACTAATTTGGTGAAGGAGCAGGCTTTATGGAAATATCTTGAATTATATAATCTTCTTATTTAAAAATGTAGTTTGAGTTCTTTCAAATATAAAAAGTAACTCAAATAGGATAAGTATGGCTAGAGGTCGAGAGAGGATTTATTTTAATGACTAGATGAGAATAATTTATGTTCAGTATATGAAGAGTTTGCATCTAAGTAGGTGTTTTTAAAGAAGTGGGAGCTGAATATTACTGTTTTTTTTTTTAAAGTAGCTTAAATTGTTCTCCAAACTCAAGCTGCTCAAATTTCAGATGGTCTGAATAGGTGGCAGCTGAAAAGAGGCGACTTTGCTGTGGCATAAAACTCAACGCATCAGTGTGGAGGTGATACAGTCTATGAGGAAATGTCTCAAAGCACAGAATTCCAGGGAAAAGAATGGAGTTAATCAAGGAAGGCTTCTTGGGTGAGGTGAACTAAGTTTCTCAGTACCAAAGAGATAAGCCTTTCTTTGCTTCCTACTCTTAAGTGGTCTCTGCCCCAGCCACCCTGGGATCCAAAATAGAGCCTCTGCTGCTCCCTCTGCCTGGACACTCTTCTCCTAGTCCTTGTCCAGCCCAGGTCTCAGAGGAGCTTTCTCTGACTGTCCAGTCTAAAACCGTACTCCCTGCAAGCCCCTAAGACATTCTTTCACAGAACCTAGTTTTCTACCCGTTAGCATACTTAAAATTATCTTCTGACTTATTTGTTAACTTGTACATTATCCGTCTCTTCTTACTAGAATGTAAGCATCGTGAAGGAGAGATCTTTTCTGTATACTCTGCACCAAAAGCAAAGCCTGGGTACTTAGCAGGTGCTCAACAAAAACGTTTTGATTAAATGGAGCAATGAATTAAGCTGTCAGGTCATCATTCTGTCCCCACACAGGGGAAATCAGTAACTTCATTTCTCCAGAGTAGATGTGTACCAGAAAGATATGTGTTTTATCCCTGACAAAAGCCATAGAGAAGAAGCCCAACACCAATTTCACCTCACCTGCTCCGCTCCGACCATGCTAATCGGCTTGCACTTAAAGAGGTGGGTGATGAACTTGGGAATGAAGGAGCTGTGGATAAAAAAGAAGTGACAAATTAGGCTTATTCTCTCTTTGGAAAAAACCGCAGAAACTTTTTTTAAGGCCCTACTTCCTTCCGTAAGAAAACTGAGCATCAAAGCAGACATGATGTGGCCTACCAGCATCCATTGCCTTCTTTTTCTTTCCAACCAAAGCCCTGGTTTTACTTAGGTGTCCGTGGCCTTGGGATGGTGGGGGAAAAGCTGATCCTCCCTAAACTACAGAGGTGAATTCTAATTCGCTTCAGCCAGTCAGAGCATGGTATTCCCTTGGTGACTGTTGTTGGTCCTGAGGTGGGGAAGTGATCTAAGCCGGCCCAATCAGACTGGAGGGAAGGCCTTCATCTCACGGCTGGGGTAAGACTCTCTCTTCTTCCTTTGGACGTTCCTGTGTTCGGATATAATGTCTAGAGCTGCCATTTTACCACCATTCCAAGAACGAAGCCAGCCCCAAGGAGAGCAGGATAGAGTAAAGAACCTGGGTCCTTAATGACACTGCCGAACCTCTGCAACAACTATCTTTGGATCTGTCCTACCTTTGGACTTCTGGTTACACGAAATAAAAAATTCATCTTCTGTGCAAGTCAGTTCAAGTTAGGCGTTCTATTACTAGTAGCTGAAAACATCTAACAGGTAAGATAGTGGAATATACATAAGGAAGTTATGGGGTCCTAAATGCAAAACCAGGAAATAATTGCTAAGGGAGTGACTATATGATCAACTTTGTTCCGATCAAGGAACAAAATACATGCCCTCCAAAAAATTGACTGAAGACTGAAGAGCCACCTGGGCCAGGTGGACTGATGATGCTGGATTGGGGAAAGAGGGAATGTAATTTTAATAGATTAGGAGGGCTTTTTAGAAAAAACTGCAGAGACCCAAGTAGGGAAAGTTGAGTTGTACCTGTGCAGAACAGAAGGTGTGGGAACTAGAAATGCCTATAATCGAGGCTAGATCCAGACGGACTGACCAGGAGAACACAGGGCCTGTGACCAAGGCAGGAATGACAGCAAGAAAGCAGGATTTGGGGTGGAGATAGAGGCTGGCTAGCACCTTCCTCTCCTCACTCTTCAAATGCTGCTCTCAGGCTTGTGAGCTCCATCCTCTTCGATCTCTCTACATCTTTTCCTGTGCACTTGTGCTCGCTGTAATATCCAATGACGTACTGGACATCTCACTGCAATGGCACTAGTACCTCAACTCCAGCATATTCGAGACTCAGCTCCAGCCTGGAATCCAGGCTCAGCAGACTGCATCTCATCTCCCCAGTCACCCAAGTCAGAAAGCAGGAGTTACCCAAGACTGCTCCCTTGCCTTCAACTCCAATATCCAGTCAGTTCCCAGGTCTTCCCCAGAACTCCTATATCCACCCCTCTTGACCATCCCCACTGCCCCTCATTGCTGCTGCCCTTACCTTTCTCACTTAAGCTCTTTTTTTTTTTTAAAGATTGGCACCTGAGCTAACATCCACTGCCAATCTTTTTTCTTCTTCTTCTCTCCAAAGCCCCCAGTACATAGTTGAATATTCTAGCTGTACGCCGCCTCAGCATGGCTTTGTGAGCAGTGCCATGTTCGTGTCCACTGGCCACAGGGTGGCCCCACTTAAGTTCTTTCAATTGTTTCCTAATTGGTCTCCCTGCCTTCAGCCTCATCCTTTCTAACCCATCAACTGCCAAAGGGATTTATTTCAAATGCAAATATGATCAAGACCCTCCTCTGATTAAAACTCTCGCAATGGCTACATTTAAGGCCTTCTTGATCGTTTTGATTCTCTGTCCCCAGCCTCATCATGCTAAGCCCTGGCACCCTATGCCTCAACCTGGTTGAGCTACTTACAAATGCCATGATTCTTCAGGCTATTTAATGCCTCTGTGCCTTTGCTTACACTGCTCCCTCTACCTGGAATGCCCTTCCCCTACAGCCATGTGGATCAGTACACACACCTCTTGGACTCTGCTAAAGGACATCTCTCCTGTGAAGTCTTTCCTCAGTCACTGCTACCATACTCTGCATAGAGTCCACAGACCTCTAGCCTAACACATAAACTACTTTATTATACTTATTTGCTTACATGTCTATTTCCATCCATTTGACTATCATGCAAATGAAGATAGGAACCATGTCTATTAAGTCAAAGCACTTAATTCTGTGTCTGCATGTTAATAAATAATAACAAATAACAACGGTAGCAGCTACCACTTTTTGAATGTCAGCTTCATACCAGTACTTTAGCAGGAAGTTTACACAAGACTTCTCACTTTATCCTCTGAAACACTATTCAGAGCTTTGTCTTATTATCTCCATTACTGAATGGAGGAGAATCAGCTTAGTAGAGGAGGGAAGTCACTTGTGGTTCAAATAGAAGTTTCAACCAGAGGGGTGATCTTGACGGCTAAACAGGAAAGACAGCTGTTGTTTCAGAGACCAAATGGAGGCCGAAGGAAACATCTATGGCTTTGCATTGGTAGGAGAGGAAAGGAAGTTAAACGGAAAGGAATGTAAACTCCAGAGATCAGACGAGGGGACGGTCTGCTGATCAGGAGGAAGTGGGAACAAGGGAGTATTTAGGAGGGATTCTGCCATGCTGTAAACCAGAGCCAGGCCAAACAAGTAACATGCGATCGAATTCACGACTAATCGCAATGGTACACACAGCTCATAACTTAAGTTACTGCACAGTATCACAGGCTTTGGTTGCCCTTGAACTGGCTCTGTGTGCTCGTCCACAGGGGATGAAGCAGGGAAAACACAGGGACCGGGGAGGTGTCTTTGATGGGTACCGGACAAGGGCTTCTCCAGGCCATTGGGTGGCGGCAGTTACTGCCCCTGGCTGGGAGCGGGGCTCCTCACAGTCCCCTCTCTGAGGTTCCTAGTCTTTGGCTGGGATTTTACAAGGAGAAGAGGGCACCATGGATTAAGTCAGAAAACCGCTTTTTAGATCGCAGGTTAACCTTTTCCAGATGTAGGAGATGGGCATCCTATTCCCAGCTCACCCAAGAGGGGGTTAGTAATAAAACTAAAGGGCTTGGAGAGACTGTGAGGCAGATGCTGGGACTAGCGAGGTAAACGGATCCCATGCTCACTTTAACGTTACCTCAGTCAGACCCCTGTGCACCCACACTACAGATTTTTGGTCATAGTAAACTTTTGCAGAGACACTGTTTCTACCAGGAGTTATGGGGAGTGTCACAATGTGATTTATCGGCAATGCTTCTAACACACGCTAAGGAGCACCAAGAGAGTCCGAGGGGACTGTCGACTCCTGGTTCATCTGCCACACTGCAAACACGAGCGCCTCCCTGGAGAGTCTACGCTAGCCTTTCTTGACAAACTGGTAACCGACGCTAAGGCCACCAGCTACTCTATAAGAGCTGTTCCTCAGGGGTTTATCTGTGAGGGAGAGGGAAAGCCTTAATTGAATACAAACTGGGAGAGAGCTGGGGAAGACAGAAACTTGGAGTCTGAAATCACCTTTGGGACTTGGATGAGAACAACCTAAATACAGTAGCTTGGACTGGGCTGACCTTCCTGGGGCCCTTCCCTGAGAAGTTTGCCAAAATGCTTGTTTGATAATTGGTCAGACGAGGCACTGACCCTCTAGGCTGCCTGATCTCAGGCAGAACAACGCTACAGCCAGATGCAGACTGGCAAAGGACCAAACTATTTCCCTGCTTCAAAACGTCAAGCCAGAAATGGCCACACACGAGGACGTGGCAGGAAGACATGCAGCACAGTGTTCACTTCATCTGCTCTGGCAACGGAGCTCCCTGACTTGCTCTTCCTGAGTTCTAGTACCTTCCCTGGACTCCAGGACGTCCACAAGTGGATAAATTCTGGCAGCCACAGTGATAAGGACTATAGAGAAGAAGGAAAAGAAGGCTCAAAAGAAACAGAACTGATGGTTCCTACCCTAAAAAGGCTTATAATCTAGTTGGAGAGACAAAATACATACACGAAATCACTGAAAAATAATTTTAATTATCCAAACCTGGTAGGAGGCAGGGGGTGCTGTTATGTCCGCATAATTCAAAATAACAGGATCCTCCAATTCATCTTTGTTTGCCTTGATGTGGTTGATGGTTGTATTGCTGTTACTGTCACCTCTGACTTTAAGTAGCAAATTTAGTTTCATTATTATGCTTCTTTAGGGGTACAAAAAATTTAGTTTGCCTCCAGGCACCACTTAAGAAGCCCCAGCTGGATGGTGGGGACACCTGGATTGTGAGCATGCTCACCTGGACTGTAAGTATAGCATTCAAAATACCCAGTGATAATGGAATACTACTCAGCTGTAAAAAAGAACAAAATCGTCCTATTTGCAACAACATGGATAGACCTTGAGGGAATTATGTTAAGTGAAATAAGCCAGTTAGAGAAGGGCCATCTCTGTATGACTCCACTCATATGAGGAATTTAAAAATGTAGACAAAGAGAACAGATTAGTGGCTACCAGGGGAAAGGTGGGGTGTGAGGGGTGAGCACAAAGGGTGAAGGGGTGCACCTACAACACGACTGACAAACAATAATGTACAACTGAAATGTCACAAGATTGTAACCTGTCATTAACTCAATAAAAATAAAAAAAAAAAATACCCAGTGACAACAGTGTGCCAGGACTCACTTTGCAAATTTAATGCAGAACTGAGTGAAGTATTTCCGTGTGGAAGCCAGGTTGTCACGGATGATGGGGACGTTCTGCTTAATGTGAAGAATGACAGATGTGACGTAGGGGCTCTGGTCACCAACGTGCTCCACATTCTGCCACTGCATCTGAAAATGGAGACAGGGCAGGACAAGCCTTTAGATCCTTCACGAAAGGACAGCCTTCCCTGTTACCAGCAAAGGGGCAGGGGGAGTAGAAAGGAGGCCACGGCTTGCCATCACAGCTGCCATTTTGCTTTGGGGAGTTTGTCTTACCCAGTCTGTAGTGGCTGTTTGTGAATAAAAACAAGTGAGCCCACTTTCTCCTTGAGAGCGAGGTGTGACTCAGGCACCTTTTCCTACCCTGTCCCCCTCGTGCTTGAAATGGCCTTCCCTTCCCACAGAAGGGGCCATCTTCTACAGGAACCTCAGCAGGCAGATGAACTGGATCATATTCTTCCGTCAGCTGTCCCAGCAGAAAGGGACTGTGGGAGACGAGGGGGGGGACACCTACTTCTGAGCGGATTGGCAGCCTGGGAGAGCAGAGAGGCGGCTGGGCCAAAGAACATGAAACCTGGACGAGCATTCACTTATGCCTTTTTCTCAAGTCAATTGGGAGGAGTTGGGATTTTTAAAAAAGAAAACTAGAAATGATATGACATGTGAGACTTGCTTCAAAATAATCCAGGGTTGGGAGGAGTAGACGAAATAAGATTAGTGAAGCTGTGTGATGGGTGAATGAGGTTTATTACACTATTTTCTCACTTCTGTATATAACTGAACTTTTCCATAATAAAACGTTAGACTCTTACTCCTAAAACCTTTGGGATTATGTCGGGATTTCAATCAAGGGAAAGGAAAGAGGATCTCTGGCAAACATGGGGGGCAGATTAGGGGGTAAGACAGCGACATGGAGAACAGGGCAGGAAAGAGGCACAGGGACGTGTGGAGGGCAGGCGTCGGGGGGATGAGCATCAGTGAGAGACCCGAGTGGTCCTGACCAGGCCATGAGCCAAAAAGAGACCTGCCTGGCTCAAGCTCTAAGAACCTGAGGAGAATGAGGGCAACACTCTGGAAAACACCAAAACGGAGAAAGAAGCAATGTTGCACTGTCTCTCCCCGTTGGATCCGGCCAGGAAGAGAGAGGCAGGATCAGCCCAGTGTGCCCCGAAGCTGGCAGGGAACGGGCGCCGTGATCCTGAAAAGAGCGCGGATGTGCTAGAAGAGTTCTGCTGAGTCAGCCTCTCAGAGCACGCTGGGCTGTCTGTTAAAAGATCCTAAGCCAAACACAAACCATATAATATGTTCATAGAAGGAGGGCAGTAGTTCTGTGGCCTTGATGTCTCTGGCAAGAAAACACTATTTTTATAGAGCTCTTGGGGAAAGGAAAAATTCAATACTGAGAGAACTTGTTTAAAAGAATCTTATTGTACATGGATGATTCCCCGGCTCCTGGGAAGCTCAAATGACTCTATGTTTTGTCCTAATGTTTCTTCAAATCAGCAGACATTTATATTCTAAAAGCTTCAGGTGTGTGTAAGCACAGAACCATAGAAAAGCAGGAGGGGACAGATAAGAAAATCATGGCCCAGAGACATTAAGTCTTATGCAAGGTTTCACAACTAGGCTGCAGACAGTAAAAAGTCCCTCTCTCTCTCTTTTTTTTTTTTTTGTGAGGAAGATTGGCCCTGAGCTAACACTTGTGCCAATCTTCCTCTGTTTTATGTGAGATGCCACCACAGTGTGGCTTGATGAGCTGTGCTGGGCCTGCGCCTGGGAGCCGAACTTGCGAACCCCAGGCCACCGAAGCAGAGTGGGTGAACTCAACTACTACGCCACCAGGCTAGCCCCAAGGTCTCTCATTTTTTACCAGGGAAAAACAAAAACAAACAATGGAGAAAAGTAGAAAGGTCTAATATGATCTGACTTTATATTCAAATGTTTTGGTTATACGTAATGTTTTCCTTATTCTCCTTTATCTCATTTGAGAGGCTTCTTTTTCCATCTGATTTTAGAGATTTGACCCATGCAAACAATGAGCATCCTAAGTGATTTTAAATGAGTTCATAGGGTGAGGCCAAAATTGAAAGGTGCTGTTAACATCTATACTTCATCTTCTCTTCCCCAAGCTTGGCAGCAAGACTTGGAGCAGAATGTCCCGGGTAAACCCAGTGAACTGGGTAGGGAGCTTGATGCCCCTCCATCCCCCTATTGATATGAAGCTCTTCCATAGTAATGACTATTGTTTTGCAAATTGGCAGCATTTATATTTCAATACTTTGAAAAGTTAATAAACAGTTATCTGAACATTACAGTTCTCCATTAGCAGATGATGACCATAAAGGGAGGTGGTGACATGCCCTGTCTTTGGTTACAAAGAAACTCTGAAGCAAGACAGAGCGTGGGGACGTGGGACTTGAAGTTCCTGCTGGTGAGCTAACGTCTTGATCACCACTGGCCACGTCATTATGTGTCCACATTTGGAATACAAGTGAAAAGATCTGATTTGCTTTAATGCGTTAGCCAGTTGGGACTCCACTGATTAAATTAAAAGAAGTATTAGCAAAAGTCAAGTGGATGTGTGATTTTAAATTTAAGTCAGCTTAATGAAGAAAGAAAATGATTTAAAGTATTGGAGAACGATGAAAGTTGACATTGCTTTTACTGTTTCTAAAAACTGTGCAAAGTATAGTCAGCAGCGATTCTGCCCAGTCATTGCCTCAGACGGTTGATGCTTGTTGGTACCCACCCTGGGTGACTTAGGGTTTGGGCTGCAACTTGAACACCACAACTTGGACGGCACAAGACACCTACATTAGGGCCTACCATGTGCAGGTCACTCGGCCCGGCATTTTGCATACACCATCTCATTTACTATCCATACACGATCTCATTGAGCTCTCATGGAATCTTGTAGATGAGGAAACTCAAAAAACTCAAAAAGGTTAGGTAATGCCCACAATTACACAGCTGGTAAACGGTAGAGTGGAGACAACCCAGGTCTGTCTAAACCCAAGCACCACACCAGGCTGCTTCCTAGACACTTGTTAAAAAAGAATTGGAAAAAACAAAAAAGAAGAAAAGGACTTAACTGGGCCTTAGTTCCAGGTAAGCCTGGTTTCTCAGAGAAGCTAATGAAATATACAGTTATCAAGCAAAGTTCTCTTTCAAAAAAGGAAACCACCTGTAGCTTGCACTGGAAGAACAAGCATCATGAAAAGCCATCAGCAGAAAGAGGACTCCAACTTCTCCAAGGAAACTCTGCCTTTGACATTTAAAATTTACTCCTCCACACTTAAAAGTTTTTCTGTTTGTGGTTTTTGTTTAGGGGGTGGGATGGGATTGACAACTATTCGTACCATGTAAACAACAAGAAAAACAGTTTGCAAAAGAAGTAGTAACTAAGGCATAGGTTTGATGGAAACAGCAAGCAAGAAAACCAGCAAGATAGCAGTGTGAGAGCCTCCAGGACCCCACACTTGGCCAGGGAGACATGGTGGGAACCGGGCTGTCCACGGCCAGACTGTGTACAAATGTGAAAAATGGGAAATAACCTAAAAATCCCTCAGAAGTGAATCGATTACATACATTTTAAGGGAAGGAATAGATTACAGCACCTAAAATGAGGACATCTGGAGTCCGCCAGTGATGAGTTCTAACAGTGTCTGTGCGACCTGCTAAGTGTGACTTGGACAAGATATCTAACATCTCTGCGCCTCAGTTTCCTCAGCTGTAAAATTGAGATGATGCTAATATCTATGATGTATACGGTTACTGAGAGATAATGCATGGAATGCCCCTCACATAGTGCCTGGCATATATTAATTCCATGGTAAATGTTAACTACGTTTACAATTTTAACAATAAATACTCTGTACTATGGAATACTATGCAATCACTAAAAATATCACAGCTTTAGATTAAATGACACAGAAAACTATTAAAACCTGCTAAATGAGAAAAACAGGTTATAAACTAGTATGTAAAGTATAAACTAGTATGTAAAGTATAAACTTATTTTATTTAAAAAATATATGCATAAAAAGAAAGACTAAAATATATGTACTAATTGGAATTATGGGGGATTTAAATTTTCTTCTTTTTAAAAATCTGTATCTTCTTTAATGAAGGTGATTTGCTTTGTTCATAATGAGAAAACAATCTCTTTTATGAAAAAAGAAAGATGTGCTTTGATTATAGGTGGAAAGCAAACTTGAGGACTTCTTAACCGTGGAGTTCTGTCGACCTCCTGAAATAGATCTACATTTTAATGACTGAGGAAAATGAGAACAGATTTGAGGACTGTTCTAGCTATTTCAAAATGTCTTTGGGGAATAGTAATGCAGCCTCCTAAATCGGTACATGTTCACAATCTTGAAACTCGATAGAAATTACACGCCAGACTGTAAGGAAATTTAATTTGTTCAGTTTCTTCTGTTTTTTTTCCTAAAACTATCATTGATGGGTAAAAATCTAAGTGTGTTTGATTTCAGACAGAGACTTAGATTCTTTCAACCTAGTGATGTGAGTAGCCCCAGGAAAAAGGACATAGTGAGGAGGGACCATGGGACCAATGGTCCCTTTTAAGGAACACATAACATTTTTTTCTTATCCTACATATAACGCCAAAACCAGACATACTAATTGCTAAGGATTTACAGAATTTACATTTAAAAAACAGGACTCTTCATATTTCCACCAAAGCACTCCAAATAACTACCTTTTCAAGAATCAGGAGACTTGATTTTTGGCTTCACTGTTATAAAGCTATATGGCTTTGGGCATATTATGAAAAAGAAAAGAAACACACACACCAGAATGACAATTCGCCAGTTTTCAGGGAGAAATATGCCAAGCAGACTGGAATACTTGGGTTGGCTGCTCAACCCATTTTCTCCCCTGCAGGAAAGTCATGGCATCAGATCAAGAAAAGCTGAAGACCAATACCTAACAGGATGCCCCCGGATGCTTGCAGAGCTCATAATCAAGCAAGCATGAACAGCTGTGTGAACCTAGCAGTCCCGGACGCACACTGACTTATCGCTCTTCCGCTTTCAGGCAAGTTACTTCAGCTGATTTTGCTTCAGTTTCTACATTTGCCGAAAGGACTTACTCTTACTCTGTACAGACGGTGTGGTACAATCTTGCATGGAGACAGCTGAGTTTGAATCTTGGCTCTGCCACACGCTAACTAGCTAAGAGATCTGGGACAAGGGACTTAACTTTGCGTTTCAGTTCCCTAATCTGTGAAAGGGAGAAGAAAATAACATAGGTACCTCCCAAATTTATCATCAGAATTAAGTGAGATAAGGCACTTGGGTGCTGATTCCCGGTAAGTGCTCCATAAATAACTTACTATCATCTCACAGAGCTCATTTAAGAAAATAATGCAACACGGACGGGGAAAGTGGTTGGAAAGGTAATTGTGACATAACTTATCAGCAACACTACTGCAATCTCAAAGTTCCAGTTTCAGAGAAACGACTAAACTCTCATCAGATTTCACTTCCTCCATGTGGGCCTGGCCTGTTTAAGGTCGTTCCAGGTATTTTCTACCAAACTTGGCCTCTCTATGTTTTCCTCTCCTTTTCCAGCTGCAGGGCTCTTGCCCACACCCAGGGACCTAAAAGCTACACATGGGCATTTCCTATTTCTGACCTTCCTCAATCAGCTCCAGGATGCTACTTGTTGAAGAAGGAAGCCCTGCTAGTGAGCACCATCGAGGAGCGTCGCATCATCCTCAACAGCACTTGTATGCACCTCAAGATCTCACGGAGTCGTGATCCTGCCATTTCCCAGAAAGACGCCCGAGTCTCCCACCCTATGTCTACTAGCTCACCCCGTTAAATCTGTTCAGTAGAGCTATCCACGTCTCACGTTGTCACCATTCTTTGGTCAAATGGATGTCTACAAACTTCAGTTCTTTCTTCTTCCTGCCTTCTTTACCTTCAAAGTCACTCAGGAAGTACCACTGTTAAGCAAGAACTGTGCTACGCCATGGAGATCCAAAAATGAATAAGACGTAGCCCTCAAGCTGTTCAAAGCTTAACAGGGGAGACAGAGATATAAAAATAACTGTATAACAAAGTAGAGAGGTAGTCTAGGTACTGTGGTGACATTGCAAGAGACTCAAAATAGCCAAAACAATCTGAAAAAGACCAAAGTGGGAGGACTCACATTTCCTGATTTTAAAACTTACTACAAAGCTACAATAATCAAAACAGTGTGGTATCAGCATCAGGACAGACATACAGATCAATGGAATAGAACTGAGAGTTCAGAAATAAACCCATGTATCTATGGCCAAGTGATTTTTGACAAGACTGTCACGACCATCCAATGGGTAAAGAATAGTCTTTATAACAAATGGTACTGGGACAGCTGGATATCTACATGCAAAAGAATGAAGTTGAATCC